>NC_045787.1:138712268-139040825 GCF_009873245.2 Balaenoptera musculus
AAATCGGAAATTCTGAGTTGGGGGTCGGGGAGCAGCGATCTGAGTTTAACAAGGCTTCCAGGTGATTCTGATGCTTGCTTATTTTTGAAAAGCACTGGTTTAGAGCAGCTGGAGAGATCCAGTAGACTTAGAAAGGAAACCATTAGGAGGTAGGTAGTAAATACAGAAAGCAGAAAAGAAGGGTCCCCATGGCCAATTTCCCTTATTTCAAACATTTTCCAAGGATTGATTAGGGTATTAGCATATCCCAGCACACCATGCAATATTCTCCTTTGAGATTAATATAAGAGCAAAGTGGGTTAATTGAGGCAAATAGAGCACTCCAAAATAATACCCATCTCTGTTTCTGAATACCTAGTGTGGGTGCTTTGTTCCTATACCAGATTTCCCTGTTTCAGCTTGTTTTGTCCATATTACACTGCCCTCCATGAGAAGGATCACATGTGAGGCACAGTGAAGTTGCCAAGGAGATGTGGTATGGTCATCAGAACAATCAACAGCAGTCCTGCAGTGTCCTTGGGCTTTATCTCAGATGCCTGGTCTTGTGCACCTCAATTCCTGGCCTACCATCGCATTTTCAATTTTCACGACTGTCCTACCTCAAGACTATTATTCTTCTGGCCTCACTGTGGCTTCGTCTGACATTCAGCAACAGTTCTTTCCTGGTTTGACTCTGAACTCAAATTCCAGTAACGTCTCCTCCTCACTCCTTCAGTCCATGCATGGAAGCTTTCACTCTGCTCCTTCATCCTCTGAATTATGACAATTTCCTTTTCTGAATGACTTATTGCAGTCAACCAAGCACAGCTGGATATAATTCTTCCCACATGTTCTCCACTTTATTTTTAGCTCTAGCTGCCCCAGCCCTGCTCATCCTGTCTACTCTCATCACACTATTTAGTAATTAGTTTGTTACTAGACCAAGTGCTCTTATCCACAGCAATTAGCTGACATCTCTCCCATTTATCATTGTGTTCTCCACTGATGAATGGGACTACCAGGGAGTTCTTTGCTTTCTTCATCCTATAGCAGATAAAACAATTAGCCTTTGTATTTGGACCTTCACCAGGCTCCAAAATTCTAAATCTGGTAATAAAACCTACCCTCCTACCAAGAAAAAGGATAATCTTCATAAATAATCAGAGTGAACAATTATTTGTAGAACATCAACTATGTAGCTCGATGCAGGAAATATAGCACCTATTGTGCTACATACATGGGGATATAGTCTTGAACCAGAGAAAAGAAACTGCCTTCAACAAATTTACATCTGTGGGGGACTGCAGATATTCAAACACTGAAAATATAATTGATTAATCATAACTACGGTATGTGCTATGAGAGGGAAATATAGATGTAATTTTTTTAAAAAGTAAAAGAAGAAGTACTAAAGCACGTTTAGAGTCCAGTAAGACTTCCTTGAAGCAGTGAGATTAACACTGAGACAGCTAACATGAGTAGGACTTGCCTGGAAAAGGGTGAGTATTGGGTAGGAGGTGTAGTATTCCAAACAGATGGGAGAGTGTACAAATACCCTGAGGCAAAAGTTAGCTTCATGCCTTCAAGGAACTGAAAAAAGGCCCAGAAGGTAGGGATTGAAGAGCAAAGTGGGAAGAGATGATGTGAGGCTGTTAAAGAAGGCAAGAAGATCTACCATATATGAATTTATAGACCAATGACAGTATTTAGTTTTTATTCCATGTATAGCTGGGCGTCATCTAATCCTCACCACTCAAAGTATCATCCATGGAACACTAGCATTGACTGGGAACTTATTAGAAATAGAGTCTCAGGGGCTTCCCTGGTGGCGCAGTGGTTGAGAATCTGCCTGCCAATGCAGGCGACGCGGGTTCGAGCCCTGGTCTGGGAGGATCCCACATGCCGCGGAGCAACTAAGCCCGTGAGCCACAGCTACTGAGCCTGCGCGTCTGGAGCCTGTGCTCCGCAACAAGAGAGGCTGCGACAGTGAGAGGCCCGCGCACCGCGATGAAGAGTGGCCCCCGCTTGCCGCAACTAGAGAAAGCCCTCGCACAGAAACGAAGACCCAACACAGCCAAAAATAAATAAATAAATAAATAAAAATTAAAAAAAAAAAAACAAGAAATAGAGTCTCAGACTATACCCATAATTACTAATCAAAATCTTTTTATCCATCTTCCCAAGTGATTTAAGTGCACATTAAAGATTAAAAAAAAAACTATTAAATTATTTAAGCATGGGGGTAAGCTCATCTAATTTAGATTTTGTAAAGATTGTAGCTATACAGACCACAGATTGGGCAGGGGGGAGGAAAAAGGGTAGATTCGGTGAAGTCAATTAAATGTTCAGTTCATTGAAAGATAATATTATTATGGACCAGAAGATTGTCAGTTGAAATGACAGACTTGAAATATATTAAGGAAGTTGATTTCAGGACCTGGTGATAGATTTACAATGAAGGATGAGGCTGGACAAGGTATCACAGATGATTCCAAAGGTTTCTTCTGACAGCTGGGTGGGTAATATTATCATCACTGATAAGGAGTATGCAGAAGGTACAGATCTGGGGAGAAATATGAATTTATTCATGGATCACACAGGGTGTGTACAAAATGCCATGTTAAGAAAAATAAAACCTAAAATTTAGAGAGGATTTTACTTTTTAGAAGGTGGCTTCTCATATATTATCTTAGCTATTCCTTCCATCATCCTGTCAACCAAGAAATGCAGAAAGCTGCAAAGAAGAAAATAATTTATTTGGGGTCTTAGGAATTGCAATTTGGGAGACAAAGATTTGGGTAAAACCGAAAAACTCTTCCGGGGAAGAGAAAGAGTCAGGGGCTGATAAAGGCAAAAGCTACAAGGTTGTTAAAGTTGTCTGGCAAGAATTATGACTGACCATGACACACGAAAGAAAATATTTGTCCTTAAGGGACAGGCAGTCACAGGTTATTTTAGGGTAAGGGTCCGCTAAGAATTTGAGTTTCTGGAACATTAGGCAGATATTCTGGATGCCTGCATTAAGATAATAAGTGGTCAAAGTTCAGATTCCATCTGGGCTGAGACAAATATAAATGGCCTCCCATTTCCATTTTAGAGAACTCTCTTAGCAATACCAACTCCGTTTGATTTGATTTTCCTTTCACAATCCCAATGAAGGGTGAGATTCAAGGGCAGAGCCAGAAAAGAACTTTCTTGCAAACAGCAAATGCAAAGGTGTAAAGGGGCAAGGGTGGAATTAAACAGGTCACTCAAAGGGCTATTGCCAGAAGAAAGAGGTGTTCACCTGGACCAGGATGAAAACCATGGAAATGTATCAAAATGGACAGCTCTATTCTTCAAATAAAACTTACAGGACACACTAATAAAGATGACATCCAAGTAGAAATGTTGAGTCAGACAGACAATCCTAAAATTATTAGATAGGTCAGGTCTGGCAATGTAACCAATAGACTGTATTTAGAAGCCATGGAATTAGTTGAGACACCTAGTGAGACAGTTTGGATAGGAAAAACAAACAAACAGCAACAAAAAAACCCCACAAAAACCCAGAAATAAGTACTAGGTTACTCCAAAATTTTGAGGGAAAGCAGAAAAGAAACTAGAAAAGGATAATGAAACAGTAGGAAACCTGAACTTTATTTTCTTGGTTGTTTATATAGCATATATTCTTTTTACTTAATGAACACTGGAATTCATAATCATTTAGTACCATTTTCAAAACGAAATATAGACTTTTGTCATTAAGAGATTTTCAAAAGTTCTTTCTAAAATATGTGGCTATTAGCAACATTCCAGTTTGTGTATGCCACATATGAAATTATAGTTATACTCTGTTGCTTAGATATTATTTCATAAATCATATATTTGAATTTCTGGATTTTAAGAAACAAAAAAATATATAAGAATAAACTAATTTACCTGGAAACTCTGCATAAATGAAAAGTATTTTAAAGATACTTTAATTTTATTTCTGTATCATCTAACCATTAAATATACATTTCTATTATTTTCTATTAATATTTTATATTAAATTTATTTATATTATATATTATTTTTAGTTTATTTTTAATCACTTTAAGAGAAATTCTATATCTGATAAAAATGCAAACACACAAAATAAGAAAAAAAGGAAAAGTAATAAACATTGCATGTGAAGAGGGGCATTGGCAAACCAAAGCGTGTCCACGGAAAAGATGTTAGATTGCTGAAGGACCATGAACATTTTCAAAGAGCAGGGGGGAAAGCTAATGCCTAGAAGAGAAAAGGAAGAAATAGAGTGTACATAGCAGTTATGTAACATGTAGAAAAAGACTGTAGCAAGTGCTGAAATTCCCATCACCTAAAATTGCCAACTAAACTATTTTAGAAATATTAGTAATATTATAAGAGGAAAAAATAACCTGGGGGTGACTACAAATACAAAAAAAACACTGAATGCTAATTGCCCAGAGAGGTTTTATTGAAGAATGAGCTATTATTTTGACTTTGGTTTGAAGAAAACTGTTTTTACCTACAATGCATAACAACACAAATCGAATAATCAGAAATAGAGAAGACAGAATGTGGATTACACAATTAAAATAATAATATGACAAAATTATTTGGCATGATTCCATGGCTTCTTTTGTTCAATAAACATTTATTATTACAGGAATGAAATTACTATCACTTTTAAAAATATCTCTCACATGGGCTCAGTGCTAATCTCATAATTGTAAGTCATGTGAGTACTTTGGAGGTTGGCCAGTGTACTTCACTAAGTTAGAGAGGAAAAAAAAAGACAGATGTTGGATTTCACCATAGGACACTATGTCTGACACCATTCTTTTCATAAAGGAAATGAACAAACTGAAAGAATTATTGTAACTTTTCCAACAAAACAAAAATAACTGTCTTTGCAAAAAGACCCTTCTTCTGTACTGGTGTGGAATAAAACTGTGAGTTCCTGAGAATTTCTGATGGACTAAAATTGAAAAGAGAAGCTACAGAACATTTGTTGAAGTTTCTTCCCAGGATAAGAAATCATAAATATGAAGGCCTGAAACCACAATTTTGTTTTTCAAGTGACTTAAGGAGGACCTAAGGTAGGAAAACCTTCCAGAGTGATCAATGATAGAGCAACAGCACAAAGTGAAAAGTATCAGAATTGTACACATTTACTTTCCTAGGTTACTACATAAAATCTTATAAAATTTTAACTTTTTTTAAATGACAAATCTTAGAATTTCATTACTTACATAATATTCATGTAAAAACTGAATCTAAACATCTTATTTAGTGTTTTCAAAAAAAATAAAACATTTTAATCTAAGTTCAATGTGGAATAAGTTCAAAAGTGGAATCTATTTTAGTATACTATGACTTAAGTGTTTTCCAATATAACCTGGGGAAATAACATATTTATAATGCTGAATTTATAGTCAATGTGTTCTAAGGTCCAAATATCCATCTAATAAATATATATTGGGAATATAACTTGTTTGTAATTTGGATATCATTAGAATCTTCTAAGATTTTAATATGGTGTTTACATAAGCTTATTTTAAAAATAAGTAGATGCCTAGAGGAAACGTAGTGATAAATAACTGAAAAAAAGTTCAAAATGATATCAATAGAAGAGGAAAATGCTGTAATGCTTATTTAAATAGGTTAGAAGAACAGTAGAAAGCCACAAAAGTTTCTCCACTATAGGGAAAACACACAATTTCTCAAGTATATGAAAGAGAAAACAAGCAAAAAATGTTTAATTACATTGACAAAAGAGAGAAAATTAGGTTATATTTATGGAGAAATTTCTCGCTTATAAGATTACAAGTTACTAGGGTACATACAAAAGTCTCTTTGGAGCTAAGAAATTTATAGACAGTCATCCTGAATTAGAAGGTGCTGTATCTAGACAAATCCTTTTATTTCAGTTCTCCTACTTTTCTTCTTTTTTTTATCTTTCCTTTCATATCTAGATGCTATAATATATATGAATCATGAGGATTCACTAATTTCTGCTTCAGTAGTCATAACTTTCACTTGTTTTGATTAATGCCTATGAGCTGTTGTTTATCCTTTGTAAATCTAAAACACACAGAGAGAAGTCAATGCTTCCTAAATATTGTGGAGCACATTTTTTTCAAAAATTTATTTTATATACAATGAAAACTTCTGTTACATTGACAGAAAAATGACATGAAATAT
The DNA here is from genome assembly GCF_009873245.2 of Balaenoptera musculus. Lineage (NCBI taxonomy): Eukaryota > Metazoa > Chordata > Mammalia > Artiodactyla > Balaenopteridae > Balaenoptera > Balaenoptera musculus. The sequence continues at coordinate 138,718,440 of NC_045787.1, forward strand.
ACTGAATGATTTGTTTGGAATCAGCCACTTAAATTACAGTCTACTATAATGTTTACTTGTGAAAAGACTGAGGATCAGTTCCGTCATTGTGCCACAACTAATTAAAAATGTCTTTCAAGAAACTTTCAGAGTGATATTAATCTAATACACACATTTTTAAGAGACATTCATATAATAATGCTTGGCATACTCAGCATACCAGGTAAGGTATCTCTATAGTGGTTTTCAGTATTTCCTGTTTGCTTTTTGTTTTTGTCAGGGTAACCTTTTCTTTATATTACCATTGTTGAACTTTCTTGAATAGGTAAATCTTAGATGGTTCCTGGAAATGCTACATTTAGATGAGTCATAAAATTGCATTTTGTTCAAACTAACTTTAAAAATGCAGTAAAGATCTTAAAGAATAAGAATTTGAATTTGAATGAAGAATGAACGGGTGTTGGTAAAGTCAGGCATGGTAAAGAAGCAAATTAAAACAGTAAATCTTTGTACAAAGTCTCTTACATTTTTTTATAGCCAACTTATTTTTTGGAGAATCATATATGTGAATGATATGACTATACTGTTCAGAATGTTCAAGTTATTTTTCCATTTGGGATCATTTTCCATTTTAAGGGCAAATGAATTGATTCTAAATTCAAATACAATTTTAGCAAACAAGTTTAAAGCAAAAGCATTTTAGTCATTTTTGGCTAAAATAATATGATTGATTTTATTTACATGTAAAAATCTCTCAAATCTATTTATTAGCTATAGAGTAATATTTGCAAAAACAGCCCAGGTAAAAGAAATCTGTGTCAAGTAACAAACTCTGACATTGAGAAAGAAAGCAAATGGGAATTAACTGCCCTACATGCTTCAAAACTTGTAGCTTCTATTATCTCTCATACTCTGATATATTTCAGAAAATATGATGAAGATAAATACTTTGGGGTGAAGTAAATTTGTTTTCAATGGCTTGACAAATCAAACAATCATGAATTGAGATTTCTAGGATTTAGGGTATTTCTCATAAGTAATAAACTGTTTTTACTATAGCTCCTCAATTTTAGGTTCAAATTCTAAAAAAAAAAAAAAAAAAGGGGAAACATAAGTATTCAACCTTACAGTAAAAGAAAATGTGAATATTGAGCTATATATTTAGAGCCCTCAAATAAGCCAATAAATGCATTTATGTTGTTTGGCAGGAACCAAAGTTGCCAAAAAGTAAGTACTTGTGCTGATTTTTATTTTATAACATAAAATTTTTGTTAGCAACTTTTTAAAATAAGAAACACTATAATTAAATATCCTTTGTTCTAACTATCATTAATTTTTACATGTATCTCATTAGCAAACCGTGTCTTTGTCTTACACAGCTGAAAGAAAAACAAAAACCCTGGCAAATTAACACTTCTAAAAATACTTTAATGGTTGGAAAATATAATTTGAAATTCTACCATTTAGCTTTAAGTGCTTGAAAAAGATCACCAAAGTGAGTTTCTATATATCAGAAGAAAAAAATAATCAAGTAAGCAAACATTGCCATAAGTGTCCCCTTTAATTTTTTTTTCATTTGTGTAGTCTGTCTACACATCCATATTCAATTTATTAGTCAGTAACTACTCTCTGTGAATTCTTCCTTTTTACTTTTTTCATTTTTCAATAGCAGTACAGAAATAACTTGAAAAAATGAAACATTTAAAAAAATATGTCAGGAGAGCTATTTGGAGACTTGCTTTTGACAATATTCATATGTTTGTCCTCTTAAGAACAGAAACAAATGATAATACAAAGCACATGGGAAAAATAAATATGAACACAGAGGACAGTGACAAGTCCAGCAGGAAAATGAGATGTACTTGGAAGTTTTACTCCACTGGAGAAAAATCATGAATCATGTTAAGAATTAATAACAATTCTCTTTTAGCTGATATATCCCTGGAATATTTGATTTTCACTTAATCTACTTAAATAGAACATTTTTATGTCAAAAGCAGCACATATCCACAACCTGGAATAAAATTCAAGAAAGAGTACTCAAAATTTCTAATTATCCAAAATTATATAGTATTGCATCTAAATAAATCTTAGTGTGCTATTTTGGAATTTTGATTATAACAATAATTTTTAAATAAATTGTCTTTGGTAACATAAATTATCTTGTAAATGTAAACTCTAAGCTTTTCAAATTTATTCTTTTCATTTTAATCAGTAACCTTCAATAAAGATGACTGGAGTATTAAAAAAAATATTTCCACATTCCATGATTTTACTATAATGAAAGCAAAACTGAAATTAAATATTAGAGATATATAAAATAATTTTATAATAGTTACTTGCAATTTTCAAAGTATCATAACTACACGTTCTTTCAAATTCTGCTTTCCAATATTTCATATTAATTTAATAAAACCAGTACCAAACTGTGTTGGAAAATTTTCTTTGGAATGGTGTCACTATGCATCTCTTTGATGGAAATATATCTCATTTAGATGTATATTTTATTGAATAGGGCGTTTGGCTGAACAAAATATAACTGCGATATCCTCTAGCCAGCAGAAGTAGAATTTATTGCACGACAAGAGCCAGGGATTACGATTAGGACATTAAGAGGAATGACAGGAAGGCAAGGCTGACCATCACTGCTACCAGCTTATCTTCCAAGGACCACTTTGCACATTTCTAAGTCTGGGCCCCTATGGCGTGGATTTGAAGGCTATAAAACACTATGCCTTTTATACAATGTGCAACTGACTGGTTCAGAAACAAAGTAAACACAAAGTAATAAAAGTAGAATGTCTATCTTTAAAAGGCAGTTCTTGGTAATGCTTCCCTTTGGCAATTTTTAAGTCTTTACTTTAAATTTAATAGTTAAGTGTATAAAGACATAATTTTGTGTATAGTGGGTAGCTCAAAAGAGTTTTCACTGCAATAGAGCATCCTTGGAGAATTTATAGAATCTTCTTCACTCAATTGCAATTCCGATGTTCCACATGGTTACAACATTTTTATTTCATTAACACCTAATTTACAAGCACAAATCATTCTAAACGTATCAGAACAGATGTAGGAAATAATTATAATTTAGACTGAAATCTTCATCTCCTAGTCATGTATTTTTAACCCATCTATCTTAAGAAAAAAAAAAAGAATAACTTATTGAAGAGAATTATAAAGAAATACAAAAGTTTTCCAATTTAAATAAAGAGGTGCCACAATTTAAGTTATTCATTTCTACCAATTTACCTATTATTGCACAGACGTGCCATACCTGCTATATTGAGCTGTATGGTTTATAATAGAACATGTGCAACATTGATCAGACAGTTTGCACCTATTTAAATATGCTTTTTCATGGAGCCTCCCTCCCATCACAGCCCTTGGACATTTAGTTGAATGCTTTGAGAGCTCTTCAGAGTTTGTTTTCAAGTTTCTAGAGGGAGATTATTTTACATGATTGACTTGGTATTTAATAAGCTACATATAAAAAGATATAAAAAACATTTTGCCATTATAAAAATACTAAAGCTTAACGTTTAATATCATTTATCAGGACTATCTTAATCAGTTTAAAAAAATCCTGTCAACCTGGTCAAAAAAGTAACACTGTCCCACCCCCTATACAGATTAATTGCTTGAGTAAACAGAATAACCATTTGTTCTGCTCTTGAATAGAAACAATCCACGTGATTTGGATGGGCTGAATTAATTCTCATTCAACATCAACTTTCTGTCCCATGTAATCAGCATGTCTCACCATGAGCCATTATGCTCCCATTAGCCCTTACCTATCCAAAACCAAAGGAGGGCAGGGCATGTATGGCATAAAACATAAAAAATACATCTGCCTGAGACCATCTTCCTCCTTACTTGCAATTTGTCTATCCATATTTAGAATTATGGTAGGTTATATTTACTCCACTTCCTACTCACATTTCTCACTTACTATGTGCCCCAAAATAGGTAACGTAAGGGTGTTCAAACCTTTCTGTGAATGCTAGTCTTCCTATTACTGTCTGCATGGGCTTTATCAGGAATAGCCTTAGGGAATATCTAATATTAAGCAAGTATCTCATGTGATTTGTACTATTTTTTTCATTAAAAAATCAACCTTTGATTTTTCTTTTGTATTAGCATGTGCTCATCAAGTGCCTGAAGATGAAGCAGATGAAGGAAAAAATAATCTTTCACTTATTCAAAATCTTAGTAATTTATGATTTAAGATGACACCAAAGAAGCTTTGGAGAGGGGATATATCTAATTGTCTTTGAAAAGCTTGTCTCAAGGTGAGTGAGTTTTTTTCTTTATAATTTACATTTTGATAAGGTCAAATTTCTCAGAAGAAGCCCTTCATTATGCTTTGTATAAATAGCTCTGAACAAATGAAAATTAAAAAAATGAGTACCCCTACCTTAAGGGAAATTTCTGCAGGTCTTACCCCAGACTTCGTATATCTGCAACATAAAAACAGACACATCCAATAGTTATTTACAGTATGTAAAAAGGAGTATTCTTCAAGTAAGCTAAAACTGAGACACTGTACCCTCTTCTCAGCAGAGATCTATTTCTAGTGGAAAAAACAGAAGATATCAAATGGAAGAGCTGTTCCATTTGACTAAGAATAAAATAAATAAAATAGTAATAAAGTGATGATAATAATTAGGGTAGTCATGAGATGAAAACATCTAGACATGCAACATAAATTAATCTGAGCCTCTAAAGTGAGTTTCAAATTATGTGGTAGAGGATCATCTACAGCACAAAGTAATTTCTCTTACTGTCAAGACTAACTTGACTTTCTATATATCCATATCATATAATGGTATTCACCAGTGCTTCTTTATTTTTAAATATAATTTTTAGATATAATATACAATGCTAATGTTGGAATATTTATGATATTCTAGAGCATTCAGTCTCTAAGTTTCAACTGATTCTCATATAGCAACAAAACGTACTGATTACATAGAACTTTGTAGTTTACAAAGCATTTTCATACATTTTATGATTTGATTTTCACAAACAAACAAACAAAACAGTGAAAGATTCAGGCACTTAGGAAAACAGCTTGGCAAAAAAGGATAGCAATCCCTGAGAGGAAACAAATATGGTAAGCCTTGGAATTGCCTCAGCTGGAGGATGTTACCAAGCTGTAGCACAGGGAGAGGAAACCCGGTCAGATCCTGGTGGTCTCCCTGAGTTCAGGAGACACAGCTGGGAGTTTGGGGAAGTCAAGGTGACTAGAGTTTGCTGGGCAGAGTATCACAGAGGAGAGACTTGCAGAGAGACAGAACTTTAGAGACCTACAGAGGGTCCCCTTTGAGCACTCAACTGAGCAGTGATTAGTACATACTGTGAAGACATTACCCACAGCCAGGAAAAGAAACATCTGAAAATTAAGAGGGAACAATGCCTGATGTTCGTACAGGGATGAGAATATTGACTATTCTTGTCAGCCAAGGTGGAAAACCTCATAATTCAAGGAACATTGATTAGAATACTAAGAAAGGTCTTGCCTCAGTAGGAAAGAGAATTAATCCTAGAATAAATGTAACTCGTCTCATCTAACAAAGCTGAAAAGCAAGATCTGAAAAGATCAAGTTGTTTCCAACTAACTTAACCATGTCCTGGACAAAGCTCAAGGATATTTATAGGAATTTATATGGGAGTTAAAAATGTACAGCCACCAATAAGTTTGTAATTGTCCTGATCACGTATAAAAGATCAAAAATGCTCACAAGTAATCTCATTTAACAATTAAGAAAGGAAAAAAAAAAAAAAAAGACTCTCACTCCAATTCTGCAGTTCACCAATATCTAACTGATTTGTGCAATATCAGCACGCTGAGAAACCCATTCTTTCAAAGAAAATATTCAGAGTTACACCACTGTCCAAAAAGAATGTATAATGATATTTCCTAGTGCTAGTAGTTTTCCTTCCTTAAATTTTGTTTGCCTGGTTTAAATAAAGCAAAGAGGTCACCACAAACAAGAGCACAATTTTATTTTTTCAGCATTTAAGAATATATGACTTTTTAGGAAATATTAGAAACTTTTCTCCTTGCATCAAAGTGTGGTATAGTGTTAGCACTACAAAAGAAAGTAGTGAGGAAGAGTTGGCAAAAAAGAAAAGCATTTAAAAGATTAAATTTTGCAAAGAATAGTAGTATGCATTATAAAATTAACATTTACATCATTTTCACAATCTTTCCAATTTATGACACCAGGGTTTAGGTGGCTCACCACAAATGACTTTAATTGTTGGTTCTGTGATTAGCATTACAGATTAATAATATTATAGTTACTGTCCTATTCTATGTAGTTCAAGCAGTCTATTGTTTATACTACATTAAATAAACGTGTCCTTATTGCACAATTCAGAATATTACATACTTATAAAAAATGCATGATTCAAAAAAGTAACTACAAAGGATATTAGAAAATATTTTAAATTAAAGGATAAATAAAATCACAATATATCAAAATGTATGGGATGCAGCCAAAGCATACCTTAGAAAAATATTCATAGCATTTAATACTTATATCACAAAATAACAGAAGTTTCAAATCAATAAATTACCTATACTTTCATTTTATGAAATTAGAAAAAATAAAAATAGAAAACTAATATGAAAGCAAATAGTCAAGAGGAAACAATAAAGTGCAGAAATCAATAAAACCAGAAAAGCCATACAGGAAAGTCAATGAAACTAAAAGCAATTTTTTAACACTTTATTTTTTAGAGCAGTTTTATGTTTACAATAAAATTGAGAAAAAGGTACAGAGATTTCCCACATAACCTCTGCCTCCACACATGGATAGCCACCCCCATTATCAATATCACTAACCAGAATGACACTTTTCTTTTCTAACCAAACCTGAACTACATCAATACATCATAATTACCCAAGACCCAAGGTCCATAGTTTACTTTAGGGTTCATTGTTGGTGCTGTATATTCCATGGATTTGGACAAATGTATAATGAAATACACCCATTGATATAATATCATACAGAGTATTTTCACTACCCTAAAATCCTCTGAGTTCCACCAAATCAACCCTTCCTCCGACCCTAACAACCACTTATTTTTTATTGCCTCCATAGATTTGTCTTTTCCAGAATGCCATATAGTTGAAGTCATACAGTATGTAGCCTTTTCAGGCTTTTCACTAAGTAATATGCACTGAGGTTTCCTCCATGTCTATCCATAGCTTGATAGGTCATCTCTCTTTAATCCTGAATAATATTCCACTGTCTGGATGTATCACAGTTTATTTATCCATTCACCTACTGAAGGATACCTTGGTGGCTGCTAGTTTTTGGTAACCATAAATAAAGCTGATATAAACATCTGTGTGCAGGTTTTTGTGTGGGCTTAAGTTTTTAATTCATTTGAGTAATCACCAAGAAATATGACTGCTGGACCATATGGCTAGAGTATGTTTACTCTTGAAAGAACCCACCAAATTATCTGCCAAAGTGACTATACCATTGTGCACTCCCATCAGTGACATATGAGGGACAACTGGATATCATAAGGGGAAAGGAAGAACAACTCTTACTCTCCACTGTATACAACAGTCAATTCTAGATTAATTAAATACTGAAATGTAAAGGATAAAATAGTTTTCTAGATAATATAGAAGAATATCTTCATTTGTCAAGTTAATTAACAAAAGACAATATCCAAATGGCCAATAACCATGCAAAAACTATTAAACTTTATTAACAATCAGAGCCAAGCAAAGTAAAAACACTACTATTACTAAAACACATGGGAACTTTTATTACTCTACCCAGAAAGACTAAAATTTAAAAAACAATGATACCAATATCTGAAGCAAAGGAATCCTTCATACACTGGTGGAAAGAGTGTAAACTGGAACAACCACTTTGGAAACAGGCTGGTATCTACTAAGTTTAAATACTGACATATAATCAGATCTAGAAAGTTCACTCCTACTGAACAGATATTCTTGCATGCATAAATCAAGAAATACATACAAAAATGTGTAAAAGCCCAAACCTGGAAATAACTCAAATGTCTATCATAAAATAATGTTAAAATAAATTTTAAAATTGTTAAAAATATTTTGAAAGTTCTAAATTATTTAAAGTAATACCACATGGCAATGAAATTCAACAAACCACAGCTACACAAATAAAACATGAGTGAATCTCACAATCATAATTTTGAGCAAAAGAAAGTATAAGAAGACTATAATCTCTATGCTTTCATTTATATAAAATATAAAAAATAAAGGAGAAACAAATGTATAGTATATACGGATGCTAGTTCATATAGCTAGTTCATAAAGAAAAACAAGGAAATTTTTACCATTAGGATCAAAATGTCAGCTAAGGTTGGTTGAGAGAAAGCAGGTAACAGTTAAGAGAGGCTATGAAGGGAAATTCTTTGAGGTTGGTAATGCTTGTGTCTTTAAACTTAATTGGTGCTTACAAAGTGCCCATTTTGCCATGATACTGAGTTGAACATTTTTTTATATTTGTCCCTTTTTGTGTTTCAAAACAAAAAAACTTAAAAATGAAGTTAACCATGGATAATGAATAAATGGACAGATAAATGATGCTTCATTACTGCTTCAAATTTAACATATTTAAAAAGAAACTCAGAATCTTTTTTCTCCAAATCAATTCCCAACTTGTACTCCCAAATTCTGTCCAGGACATCATCACTTGTTTCAAATTCTAACTTGAAATATATGCTCCTTATATTGTTGAAGCAGGAAGACTACATACTTTAAAATCTGAAAGATCATGGTTCAAATGGCAACCTTTCATTATCTGTGAGGTCATAGCAAATTACCTTACTGACTCCCACTGCTAGTTGCTGTGTCTGATAAATGGCAATAGACACTACAATCTATTAGGATTAAATGAGATGAAAAATATAAAAATTTAGCCACAGTACATGTTTTTAAAAGGCTGATTCCTATTGTCTCTGAATGCAAACTCTATATACAATCAGACTCTTTTGAACATCAATTGTGTCTTTGTAATGTGTCTGAGGAAGAGAAAAGAACCCTGACAGCTGGGAACTAATACGGCATTGTCAACTAGGCTGTTCTCTTGCTGAACATCAGACAAGGTACTTAGTGACCATGATAAATCAAAAAGACAAAACAAAAGCAAAACAAAGACAAAAAAACCCCATCATTATGTCTGAACTCAGACAAAAACTACAATATTGTTTAAATAATAAAAATGACCCTAACATCCCTCTCTCCTTTCTAACATTAATGACTGCTGCTTCTGTACCAGTTACTGCTTTAGGATTGCTTCGTATCTCTTGCTTTCTATATAAGAAGTATTAGGATACCCAATCATAGAATTCTATCTCCTTGAACCCTTCCCAAAATCACCTAGCACATGATCAAATCTTATCATAAAACCCTTCTAACACCCTCTTAATAGACAATTCACAGCCCAGTGTGTGCATTCTCCCCCTTTGCAACAAGTCAATAAACCCAACATTGACCTCAAATGTGCCCTTGGTCATCTTTGACTCTTGAGCACTAGCATCTCTCATGTGGCCCCTTTTTTGGAATCTGTCACCCTCTACATGTGAGATCTGTTTTCCTTCATGCATAAACTATTTTGGCAACCTAATTGGGATTTCTACTACTCCCTTTCTTACCTCCAATCCATACTAGAGACTGCTGAATATTTATTAGTCCAAAAAATTATCTTCCTAAAAAATACGATTTATTAGACATCCAATTTTACATGTCCATTTTAATATTAGTGAGTGAAAGACTGTCAGTAGCTATTCTCTCAAGAGACAAGATGCATCCTTTGTCCTGGTGAACCTACTGTAAGCTGGGATATATCTATGTGTTCAGAGATAAAGTGCCAAATGCATACCTGTAAATGGAAAAGCAATTTTCTCTTCGGCTTCATATAACAGCATGTCAAAATTCTCTAATTCCTTTGTTTTGTCTTAAATAAAGAAAGGTTAGGTTGTGAGTAAAAATTCTGTTTTGATAGCTTGAATCTCTGGAATAACCCCCATAGGAATTAGCAGGAAGCAAAGCTAGTCAAAGCAATGTTTAGAAAATAGAAGTTTGTACTTTGTCATTATATTTCACATTTTCAACTAGACCTGCAATGAGAATACTAGCTTCCTTTTTTTTTTTTTTTATTCAATAGATACTTTTCATTTGTGCTTTTTAAAAAGTATTTTTAAAATTGTATTTTACATAACGTGACACATAAATTGCACACTGTAGAAAGAATTGTCTGCCTCCCTGAATGAAACCATTTTAATCTCAAGAGTTTTATTATCTGTTAAAATCTATTTAAATATAGGCATTCAATTTTACATTACTTGACATTTATGGGGAAGCTATTTTACAGCAGCAGGTTTCTGAACAGACAAGATCACAACAAATATTCGTGATAATATGACATGCTAGATTGAAAAATATGCAGAAAGAATGATCTAAATATTCTGGGCAGTTCACATATATGAATATATCTAATAAAACTCTGGGTCAGAGGTCTGCTAATACATTATATGTGTTTGACAACTACAATTATGACCCGTATACCTATTTTCATTTACCATATTACAATATGAATTGAAGCTATACTGTTTCGTACATTAGCTAAATATTTAATAATAAAACTGAAAAACAGAGACGCTATTTGTAATGTGGGATACTCAGTGTTCAAAGCTTAAGTTTTTTAAGAACAGCAAATTTGCTAGTTGAACTGTCTAGAAAGACAAAAAATCCTATTTTAATTATGCATAATGATCTATCCATGGCCTAGAAGGTATCTCACCTTTTACTTCAAATATTTAAAAATACTAATCATGGCAGAGTTTTAGGTATAGAAAGAGACAACATTATAAATTTTTTTTGTACCACTTGCTCAAATTGCCAGCTTGAATTAGAGTTTAAAGAAATTGGGAGAATGAGCTTCTACAGCCAGGGCTTTCTACAACTGGCCTCCTGAGTCTGATGTATGACAATTCAAGCTGAGATTTTTTTTTTATGAACAAGAAAGGAAACAAATCACCACAAGATTTTAAATTACACAGAGGAATCTGCATGAAACTTCTATCCATCAAATGGCCACTGAAAAATGAGGTAATTACCTAAAATAATTTGCATGTTAAGAGCTAATACAATATTACAAAGTAAAGTCCAGTTGTGAAAGCAATGCATAATTTCCTGATTAATGTCTCATGCACAATATTCCTCCATGCTCTGTCAGAGCCTAAATAACAATATGGCCAATCAGTCAAAAAAAAAAAAAAAAAGATAACTCAGGCAAGAAATGAGTTCAGCTCTAATAAATCATGATTTGAACTCAGTGAATTTTAAAATTATGACAACTAATCACAGTATATTGTGTTTTTAAGGCAATGCATTTAGATTTTAATTGGTCTAATTATAGATTTTTAGTAATTCAAGATTAGTGTGGAAGGCAATTTTTTTTTTTTAGTCTTTGAAATGTCATCTATTAAGTTACTGAAGAAAACTTCACATTAAAATACCAAGTCTGTAACTCCCAGCTCTGCCAAAAGTTACGATGAGAGCGATATTTAGTCAGGAAGATTGAGAATGTCAGTGGAGTAATATGGCCAAATTTCCTTACACAAAGATGATGAAACAGTTCTCAGTGCAAAGTGGAAGCATTTCTTCTAAAAGAATTAATCTCTTCAGTCAGCCGAAGGCAGGTGTGGTGATAAACAAAGGAGAAGCAGGTGAGGCAAAGCCTCAATAATAGATACAAGGACTGGAGTCACTTAAATTCAAAATGGCTTTCCTTTCACTCTTCTACTATGCTGTTCTAGTGTAAATGAAGAAACTCTTTAAAATCTTAAGGCTATTTATGGAACTTATTAAGAGGCAGAGTTTTTCTCTCTTTATTTGTAGGAAGGAGAAAGGAGAGCAGACGGAAGAAAAGCTAAGGTCCTTTTCCTTGTTGTTGGGGGTAGGGACGTGACGAAAGGCAGGCCAAGAAAATGTGTTCATGATTATTTTGACCCAGCCTGAATACTGACTCTCCTTTTGCTTCTTGTCAAGAAAGCATTAATATTAGCAAGGGAGGAAAGCAACTTTGGAGGTCAGACAGGCTGTTCTGTCCGGGCCCTGCTACTCACTGACTGTGACCTTAGGCAAGTTACTTAACCTCTTCCAAGCCTGATTTTTAACCTGAAAACTGAGGATAGTAACATAACACACTCTACTGGGGGGCTGTGACTGCTGACTAGAACCAGTATGAATCACTAGTACTGGTAGTAGACTTGTGACTAGTACCAATCACTCAGCCCAGTGACTAGTATGTGTAGGTGCTGAATACACAACACAGAATTTTTTTTACCGGTGCTGTTATTAAACCACTTATTTAACCTCTTATACCTGTTTCCTCATCTCTAAAATGGGGACAACAACATTATCTATCTGATATATCTGTCGTCAGAATTACATGAATGAATACACCTAAATTTCTTATAACAGTACTTGATGTATATAATAAGACCGCAAAATGTTAGTAAATTAGTCACTGGTGGGCACTAACCACAGGCAGCCATTCAAATTCGAATGAATTAAAATGAAGTAAAATTTGAAATGTCATGTGAGCCACATTGCAACTGCTCAACGGCCACATATGGCTAGTTCCTCTCATACTAGACAATACAGATTAGAATATTTCATCATCTCAGAAAACTGTATTGGATAGTGATAACAGATATGTCCTTAAAGAAAGATTTGTAGGGACACATGACCATTCATTCATGTTGTTATCCAGTGGGTGGGGTGGAGAGTAAGAGACGAAGAATAGACAGTTTATAGAAGATGATTAATTTGTACTTTACATAACTTCATATTGTTTCAGGTTGTTTTAGATGTGCTTTTTTTACATTTAGGCATATATTAAGAAAAAATTTTAAAATATATGCAATAACAATTATGAACACTTTAACTTTACATAAAGTTGACGCTAGTTAATAAGAATTATCCAAACTACCAAATTATTCAAACTATTCAATCAACAGCAATGTACCCTGTAGAATTCACTTGAGGCAACAACTTAATTTTCACAGTATGCCTTTGAGTGTCATCCCAATGTAACAAAACTTTCTAGAGGTTTGGCAGTCTAAACTCTTGCAAACTGTGGTAACTTAAGACTTTTCAAAATGTGTCAGGTTTGAAAGAGTCTCATAAATCACATACAACTGCCATGCAATTCTCAGCAACTGTGTAATTTATTTAATATTTATTAACAAATAGTATCAATAATGAAAAGCAATTATATCATCCATTTCTCAAGTGATTACCACCTCCCTAATTTCAAAACTGTGGACGTTTTTTTTCCCATTCTCATCTCTTTGGCCCTGGTTTCTTCGGAATTTTTAATCCTATTGATTATTCTTTAATTTTAGAAATGTAAGTATCCCTTCCCTGTTCTTCTCCTTCCTCCTGTACTATTCGTTCTCAGGTGTATATGTAGCTTTCTATTCTTCTATCACTCCTCAAATGGTGTTTTATCCTGAATTTTATCACTGACTTTTTTCTTATATCACTTTATATGCGCTTTTGACTGTTCTACTCTGTTCTCATATTTCAGATATCACCTATATACTGATATTACTTTCTATACCTCCAGTTAGAATTTTTCATTTAAATCTCAGACTTCTATTTTGTGTTATTTTCTGTATGCTCCATAGACCCAAGCTCAGATTTTTGTAATATTGAACTCATCTTTTTTTCTAGAGCTCTATTTACAAAACAAATGCACATGTACACACCAGCTTTGTTTCTCTTTTTGTTTCCTCCTTTTTCTTTTCACTAATAATAAAGACCTGATAATTTTCTAGATATATCTATTTTATACCTTTCCATTAAGTCACTAAATCACGCTCATTCTGCTTCCTATTGTAGGTATCAATAGTATACCCTCATCCCTCTCTCCAGATGCCTACTTCCCCTGACTGTACTTAATCTCCCAGAAAGTCTCATCTGAGCTGCTACAATAACTTAGTAACTCATCTTACCTACTACCAGTTTAACCCCCCCAAATGCTACCAATACAATTTTTTCTAAAACACAAACTTCTAAAAAAATTGCTTGAAATTCTTTAATGATTCTCTCCACTTACAGGGTTTTTTACAAACCCTTTAGCAAGCATGAGAGGTCGATTTTTATGGCTCATGCTTGCCTCCTTAGTTCAATTGCTTTACCTATATTGTAATGTCCCTGCACCCTGGCTATGTCAAGCTACCTGATGTTCCCAAAATGTGGTATGTCTTCTCATGCTTCCAATATTCTCTGTATATGCTCTTTGTTCTACCTGGAATCTTGCCAATCTTCCTTATTTCCTTGAAAAACTCATACTTTTTTTTTTTTTTAATTAAACTCATACTATTTTAAGACTCACGAGACATTATTTCATTTTTGGTATATTTTTCTTATACTTTTTTTCACCTTCCTTTCCATGCAGAACTCAGGTTCTGAATCTCACTTAAAGCACCTATAATAATGCATTATAAAGGTAAATCGTTTACCTGTTTGGAGAGATAATGAAATCTCTAAAGGTTTCACTCCTAGCATAATGGGTAGATGTTAACATGTCATGCACAGCAGGCCCTCAATTATATGTATTTTAATAAATTATTATTTACTTAATAATTAAGTAAACTATGGTTGTAAAATGCTATGAATAAAAATAGTGAGGATAGCAAAAATTACTGAAAATTAAAAGGAGATATTCAGAAGCACAATTAAAATAATCAGAAGTTTCATTACTCCCTCCTCTGTGAAATACTTTCTTCACTTGGCTTCAGTACTCACTAATCTCATGGATTTCCTCTTATTGACTTTTCTTTCCCAGTCTGCTTTCTGGATTCCTCCTTATATTTGCACCCTTCAATATTGGAATAGCCTAAGACTAAGATTTTGCTCTTGTATCTCTTCTCTATTTGAACACTCCTAGAGATCTCATGTAATCCCATCATGTTCTATATCTTTGCTATGTTGAAGACTCTTAGTTTGTATACCTATGTTACACACCAAACTTTAAATTCAACTGCCTACTTGCAATGTTATCCTGTCAAACTTCATGTGTTAGAAACCAAGACCCTCATTTTCCCCACCAAAATGTGCTCTACAATCTAGAAAATTGCAGTTCTATCCTTTCAATTGTTTAATGACTCAAACCTTCAAGTAATTCTTGATTCTTTTAGGGAACCTTGTTAAATATATACTCAAAATATGCAGAATCTGACCCTGCCCCAAGACCTCCACTGCTATAATATTTTCCAAGACATCATTCTCACTCACCTTAATTTGTGTAGAAGCACCTAAAGTCATCTCCCTACTTCTGCTCCTCTACCTCTGCCCCCTTCAATCTAATCCCAATACAGCAGCCAAAATAATTCTGACAAAATATAAGTCATATCATATTGCTCTTTTGCTCATAACCCTCCAGTGGCTTTTCAATTCACCTAGAGTAAAAACCTACATCCTTACACTGGCTCATAAGATCCTTAAAGCTTCCAGTTACATATTTGACCTTTTCTTCTACTTTTCTTCACCCACTCATTTCTAGTTTTCTGGCCTCCTTGCTATTCTTTGAATGGACCAGGCATGAACCTAGATCCAGGCAACTGTACTTTCTGTTCTCTTTGTTTGAGAAACTCATCTCTCAGACACCAACGTGACTCACTCTACCTCTCTCACCTTCCTCAGAGTTCACCACATTATTTAAAATTGAAATCACCATCACACTTCTTAGCCCCCTTTAAACTTTTCCTTCACAGTAATTATCATGTAACATATTGTATATTTAATTATTAATTTTTGTTTGCTTATTGTTTTCTCAATCCTTGTAGAAAGGTAAATCTACAGGACAGGGATTTTTATTGGTATATCCTTAGTGCCTAGAACAGTGCGTGACACACAGTCATCAATAAATATTTGCTCAATCAATGAATGACTATAACAAATAAGTAATTTTAGAGATAAAACTAATGAATAGAGGAAGAATTGGAAAACCTATCAGGCTGAAACATAGCAAAAAGAATGAATACATATCTAAAAAAGGTATAAGTACCTACAGGAAATAAAACAGGTAAAGAGACATTTCCCAATGGGGGGGGTCGAATAAAACTTGTAGACTATTAAAGAATAATGATTCCTATTTTTAATAAAGTGGATAATATTTCTGAACAATAATTAGTTTCCCTCATCCTTGACCTCTCAGAGTCTTTGAAATGTTACTGCATAAAGTGGAACATGGCAGACAGTATTTCCATAAATTATTTGACCACATAAACTATTTCTGATCTTCTTATAAAACTAGAGAGCTATAGAATGACTTTTGGGAAATGCTGAGGAAAAAGGGATACTGTATATGAGCTATAATTCTGTCTCAGTATGGTAAGATAAAAAATACTGTGATAAATGAGCCTGGGAAACTAGAAAGCTAGTAAGATTTTCATTAATGTTGAGTAATAATTTGTATAGTCAGGAAGAGTCAACAGCTCTGTGAATAATTATTAGTAATATATAAAAAGATGCAATCATATTACCTGAAAAAATAAGACTTCTGAGGTTTAGTAAAAATATACAGTGAAAGACTTTTTCATTTCTTTTGTTTACATCAAGGAGAATAATAACATTTCTTAATTCTATAGAAATACAATTTATCCCATCTATTATACTTGTACTTCCATAACTTTCTCATCCTAGAGGTCGTAAAAAGTTCTAGAAAAGATCAACCTACCAAAATTATTGAGAGACTGTAGCATGGCATGGCAATAAGAGCTAAAGATTTAGAATCAGAATACTTCTCCAAGTATTAGTATGGACATGAGCAGTGAAATATTATTATCTCTATATTTAACTCCACTGGGAAAAAGTTGAGATTTAAGAATACATTTTTATAGGTCTACATCAGGAGTCAATGTCAAAGACATGATTAATGCATAACCCTCTGATATCTAATAGTTGGTTCATTATCATCTTTAGTTGATTTATTTGTCTAACATCAGTTACCATTAGGACCATGCCAGGCATGTACACTCACATTTAAATAAGGCTATAAAAAGACAAGTAAAAAATACGCTGGTTATATGAATTGCAAACTAGACTATCTCTATGTCAAAAAGGTCAGTTATGATGATATTGTTTTCTCTTTGCCCTAAAAGTTTACATTTTAATAAAGATTAAATGGAATCTCTCTGTAATTCAGAAAAATGATAAAGAAACTAAAGTTTCTACTTATGCATGTATATCTTTGTCTAACTGTTCACACTTTTTAGCATGATACATTAAATTTACTAATTATTAAAATCCTGGTGTTTCTCCTACTCTATATAAAGGACACAAAAATTATACACTAATTTTATATATCAATGAAACAATGTTACTGAAAAATTAAATTTTATTTCTCTCTTTGAAATCTGTATATAATTAACAAAGAAATCTATATTTTGCATTTGTGTTAAGCAATATAACTTAGTTAACAATACTTAATATTGTTGATATTTTTATTATTTTCATTTTCTTGTCAGAGAATTACTGAAAGTATTTTCTGCTTAAGAAGTTCCTAATAACTTCCTTGAAATAGATATGATTTCAACATATTAAGTTAATAATTTGCTTCAATGTAAATATCTGAGAAAACATTTTTTTTTTCTTCTCAGCACACACAGCCCTTAATTTTCTGGGCTCCACTTGAATTCATGTAATGTTTATGAGCAGGGATATATAATAAGAAGAATTACATCCAAAATTAATGACCCTAAGTTATACATTGCATCAAAAATATACTATTGTGAGTACTGAGTGTTCACTTGAATCCTCAAAACGGTGTGGTAATAATGAAAACAATAATTACAAGGGCAAACACTGATAGAGTGATTGCTGTTGCTATGCACATTGTTTTAAGTGTTTTCTGCATATTATCTTATTTAACTCTCACAATATTATCTATGAGAAAGGTACTATTATTATCTTTGTTGACAGAGAATGAAATTCTATGCAGAGTTTAAGGAATGTGCTCGAGATCACACAGCTAAGAAGTGGAGGTTCTAGGATTTGAACCCAAGTAATTCAGCTCCAGAATCCATGATCTTAACCAATAAACTACAACTTTTGTGTTGGTTAAGTTGGCTAGTTGCTTTCAAACCTGTCTTGCGAATGAGAAAATGGAGGGTGAGAGCTACTAAATTTCAAGTGAGGATTTGAACTGAAGTTCTTTGAGTAAAATCCTACAATATTGTTTAAGAGCATCATTGTGCACCAGTTTTCTGTTCCCCTGGAGGAGCTATTTTTTGGTATCTTTCATGACCTTTGATTACAAAAAGCCATGAGTTCTAGAATATGAGTCAAGCTAGAAATTGAGTAGGTACATGTACTCCAGGTGAATGAAATTGGTTCAGGTTTCTTAGCTTAATTTCTTTCCAAGGGGGCTGGGGTCAGTGAAGGGAACTAACATTTATTTAAAATTCACTATATATTGAATCTGTACTAATATTATGCTATATAACTCAGTTTAATTCTTAGAATAACCCCATGAGGCAATACTATTATTACTATTTTGCTGATGAGGAAAAGGAGACTCTGAAACATGAGAAATTCAGTGTGGGGAGGAAGATTGCAATTTGGGCTATTTGATATTAAAGAGATTCCTACATACCAAATTCAAATACTGCTCAACAAAAGCACAGTGGGGTTTCAAGCATATTGTCACAGGCAAATATTTGCCGAGGCACTGAGAATTGCATGGAGTTAGACAAGTTTGATATTACAAATCACCACAACCACTTTCATAACATAAAAACTGATATCTTCTTTTAAATGTAATTTGATTAAAATGGAAATTTGCTATATTATATTACTGATCTTAGAGATGGAAAGATGCAGTATGGCATCTGCTACCACATAGAATTTGAACACAAGCTTATAATTTCCTAACTCATTACTTTTTCCTATTGGAGTTAGGATAAGAAAAAGGTATGAATACTTCAGAAATAAACTCATTATCGATATTACTATTGATGCAAAGCCCTGGTAGAAGAGAATATTATGAAACTGTTCAATGAAAATCATAGGGTCATTTGGTTATATGCAATATTTGTGCGTTGTATTTCAAGTTACTTAAACAATGGATATATTTTGCTTACAAATTTAAAAACAAACTTAGGATTCAATATTTATTTTTTTATCTAAATACTCCAAACAGTATACTTTTTTAAAATTTTAAAATAATAATAACCTAGCAAAAAAGCTTAAATAAACATAGAAGAGTATTAAAAAGTGGATTACCATCATATCCACCCCAGATCTCATTTCTCACATTGAAGCATTAGGGGATATCATTTCTGAGCATTTTTATATAGCGCATATGTATTACATAGTTCTATACAATATATTTCCATGTACATCTATATTGTATGCACTTCCTTTCAAAATAGTATATTATGTATTGTTTTATAATTTGTTTTGTTTACCCAAAATATCTATGATGAAATACATGAATTATCCTCATTCTTCTTAACAGCTCTAGAGTCTTCCATAATACTTTAACTTTTTGCTCTGAAAATAATGCCGCAATAAATATCCTTACTTGCTGATTTGTAAGATTATTTCTAGAGTTTTATCCAGTTTAAAAAGATCCGTGCATTTTCTTCATCACACCCTCCTCTAACCTCCCCGTCCCCCCCAAATTTAAAATTTACTCTTTAAAAATGTGGAGCTCTGTAGAGGGATTGTTCACTTGTTCAAAATTGTAACCTTGACAAGTTTAATCATTCTCTGTCTCAGTTTCTTCATCAGCAAATAGGGACTGTAACAATGCCTATGTCATAGGTTGTTGAGAGGATTACTGGAACAATTCCTTTCACTTAGTAAGGACTACATAGATGTCATCTGTAAACTAAAATGATCCTTAATCATCTAGGGTATGAGTGTTATGAAAGTGGCAAGCTTACCTTTTTTAACGAACAAAATGGCAAAAAAAAAAAATGAGCATAGATTTGTTCCACTGATTTGAAATGCCAATTTTATAATATACAAAATTTATAAAATTCTCTTTGCTGCTTCTGAACCATGTATTTCTGTTTCATTGACCTACCTGTGTATTCTTTCAACATAACTGTACTATAAAATGGTGCATTTTAAGGATAGATAATATACACAAAATGAAATATACCCATTGCTATATCTAGGAAACTAAGCAATAATCATATGCGTTTTGATCATCTTGTAGTGACATTTGGGGGTGAAAACCTTTAATACTCAGAATAATAAAATTAGGAGTAATTGCAAACGTGTCAGTCTGCATATTTCAACTCATTCCACGTCAGTGATTTGAATAACTTAGTAAACAGAAAGCTACATTTGAGACATTTGTTAACATATATAAAAAAGCTTTTCAATCACGTGTGTGTGTGTGTGTGTGTGTGTGTGTGTGTGTGTGTCAGGTAACATTTTCAAAACTGTTAAATAAAGAAATTACTGTCTTTTCATGTATAAATTTATTTTTTATTTAAGCTTTTATGAAATCGTCATTCTATACCTGGGCTCACTTTTTTAAATTATTATTTTAAGACTTAAAATCAATGTCTGAACACCCGAGTACATACATACAGGAATGGCTATGTACATTCAGAAAGGAAATTGGCTCATTTTGTTGAAAGGGGACAAATCTAATTGTTTTGGATGTTCATTACTTCTGCACCTTTAATAACTTAGTAAGACACTGGTTTTGCAGGTCTGAGTTATTTTGGAGGCTCTTCCTTCCTAATAAGGTCAGTTATACCAGAGAGCCTCCACTGATGTATAGTCACATAGAGGTTCCTTGACCCTCTTTTCCTGCAAATACATACAGGATGATGGGGTCAAGGTTACTTTCTATTGGAAAGTTTGTCATGGTTTATCCAGTCCAGCTATATGCCCACTCTGTGAACACCTCTCTTATGGGATAATGAGAGCCTGGGGAATTGTGTATCTTCTGCTGCTCCTCTGCTTATAGAATTTTGCCAAATAACCCTATTTTAATTTTACACGGAGTGACAAATAAGTGGTATTTGTGTATAGGAGGCTATGTCCCTGATTGTACAACAGTGGTACAAAAAAGTACATAATGTTTTCATGTGAATTGAGAAAAATAAATATATAGTGAGTCAGGTTTACATTTGGTAGTTATAACTAGAGAACAAAATAGTTCACACAGTTGTCTCTCTACTGAGGAAGAATTCTCTATTAAATCAGAAACACACAACCAGTAACTTCTCTCATTTCTTCTACCGCCTATTCCAAACACGCACTAGTATCCTTGGACCCCTTCCTCATCACCTCTCTCCAATAAAGAAAAGAAAAATGCTTCCTTTTATATAATTGAACTTGAGGCCTTGAACTACTCCACCATCTACCCAGTTACGGGAGCTGAGAAAGAATTCTTAGTTCCGCCTCTCAGACATTTCCTCTTCCCTGATGTGTTTCCTGATCCTCCCCTTGGAGAGTTAATTACTCTCTCCTCTATATTATCTATCTTTACCTCTATCTTTACCTGGGTATATTTTTTATGTGCTACTTTCATCAAATTTGAATTATTTCTTTACTGATGTGCCTTCTCTAGAAAAATTTTAATTCCTTAAAAATTGAAGACATGGTGATGAACAAAAGAGACAGTCTTATCCACATGAAACTTACAACCTGAGAGGAGAGAAATAATAACATAAACATGCAAACAAATGAATAAAAATATAAGCAGATGATAAAAAATAAATAAAACAATATAGATAATAATTTGGGTTGAGAGGGAAACAAATATCACAATTTATATGCAAAATAGTAAGAGATAATTACTTAAGTAAGGTCTTTGGGAAAAGTGGCCCTGGAAGGCTTGAGCCTGAAACGCAGAGAAGGAAACACCATGGGAATTTATGGGAAGAGAGTTTCAGGTGAAGGTCAGATCAGGCAACCTAGATCATGAGAGGAAAACTGGACTTTTTTCCTAAGTTCAATTCATTTCCTCCAACAATATTATTTTAGAACTTATTATACACCTGAATGTAATGATGAAAATATTCAATAAAATCGCTGTCCTCAATGAAACTTTTACTGGAGAGATGAAACATACAATGAACAGATAATCATATGTTAATAAACAAAATGATTTCAAATATCAATAAGGTCTGTAAAGTTGATAGAGAAAAATCTTAGTGACATGGAGTGGTGGCCTGGGTGGCCTCCCTGAGCAGTAACATTTGATCAGAGCACTGAACAATATGAAGGAGTAAATCAAGTGAAATTGGAGAAAGGGCACACCAGGCAGGCAGCAGTAGAGCAGTGCAAAGCCTTGAACCCAGAATATGTTTGCCCAGCTGGAGGAACAGCAGGGCTGGTGTGATGGGAGCCCTTAAGTCACAGAGACAGAGGTAAGAGAATGAAGCAGAGTGGAAGACCAGGGCCAGTCCATGAGAGTGCACTGAACCAAACATCTGGGCATGGGAGAGTAAACGTGAAAGTTCAAAGTTTAATCCAAATTCTATCTCCACATTACTTTTCTTACTTACATAGAGAGGACATCCTTCTCATAATGCTTCCATGAGGCCACCCACACGGCCCAGGTACACCTTGCATTCACGTAACTAATATTCAGTTATTTTCAGTTCCTGTTGAACATTAAAACCTTTTATAAAGCTTTTTTAAAAATAAATATTCCTGGCTCTCTCCCATGAAAAGCAGAAGCCTAGATATATATAAATATACATATATTTCTAATCATAGGCAGTCTGATGAGCAACAGAAGTAGAAAACCACTGTTTTCTTTCACTTGGTCTAATTGACCATTGTTTGTAGAAAACAGGAATTATCAGGAGGAAATAAGTTGTCATCAAGATGATTTCTTTCTCATTTTAGTTGCATTTTTATTATGGAGATTACAATTGCAGAGTGTGTTGATGTGACTTTCAATCACATTTTGCTGCCTGAATGTTATTGAAGATTTCTACATTCTCTTTTCAAACTTGAATCATATCACTAATGAAAAGATTAGTTTGTGGCCAATGAATACATTTTAATGGTAAAATTTCTGAAAGTTATTTTCCTGATACTACAGGGGTTACAAATTATCTACTCATAAATTAATAGATATTACATTAGGGTTGAAATATTATTAAGTTTGTCCTCATTGATAATTCTATCACAAAAAATAATCTTTTAAAGTATAGTAATAAGCCAGCTTAATATCTATACTATATGCTCAACAGTTGTAAAATATTACCAGAAATTAAAATGCACAAAGACTTATCTTAATGTTTAATACAAATATAGAAAGAAAATGATACTCAGTAATCTTCCAGCTGAGCCTAAGAATTCCAATACCAAATTGCTTTAAAGAATAAATTCTGATAGAATGACATATATGCTACTACATTATGCATATGAGTCTTGTGTATACTGAAAGAAGGAATTGCATTAAATGTGGTATTTTTCAACACATGAAAGGAAAACTATTTTCAGAAAATAAGATAAATCAGAGTTCCTCAAAATCAATATAAAGGAAAATGTCTTTTCTGAAACAAGTCTGCATGTGAATATCACACCATTCAACAAACAGAGTTAGATTTAGATATTATGTATAAAATTTTCCTTATTACCATAGTAGTTTTTACTTTATCTTTTCAGAGAATATTATTTATATTATAATGTTTAGAAAAGCAATGTCATATATGTGTTGAAGGTGACATATTAAAACTCTAAGCTCTAGAGTAGTGATTCTCAAAGGGAAAAAGAAAAGGGTACAAGAGAAAGGGACAAGGTTGGGTATATCATAATGTAAGACACTGTAACTGCTTTGATATTTTAATCTTTGTATTTATGCTACTAAAATAACTTAGGAGTTAAAATACTGTATTCTTTTTAAAGAATATAAGAGCAAGCGTATCTTTAAAAAACTTGTAAAATATTGCCTTAGAATTCCAAATGACATGTTACAGGCCAAAGTATGATATCACCACCAGTGAAGGGCCTTCCTAGTGTGTGGAAACTTTTCCTCCTTCACAGCTCCCTCCCAGAAGTGTAGGTCCCATCCTTATTCTTTTGCCTCTGTTTTTTCTTTTTTCTTTTGCCCTACCCATGTACGTGGGGATTTTCTTGTCTTTGGGGAAGTCTGTGAGGTCTTCTGCCAGCGTTCAGTAGGTGTTCTGTAGGAGTTGTTCCACATGTAGATGTATTTTTGATGTATTTGTGGGGAGGAAGGTGATTTCCACGTCTTACTACTCTGCCATCTTGAAGGTCCCCCTATGTAACTTTTTAAACATCAACCCTCATTAGAAATTTGACTGTGGTGGCATTTCAACGTATATCTTAGAGAAATTAGGATTTTACTCCAAAAAGACAGTACCAAAAAAACCAAATATGCTTTCCTCTAATTCTCAAATTATGGCATCTAGTTCCATTATCATTTTATGGAGAGGGAATGATCATTTAAAGTTGATAATCATAAATTCTATACCAGTATAATTTTGTAGGAATTTGGAGAAACCTGGCACTTCAATCTTAGACAATTAATGCAACAACTAAACTGAGAAAATTTCAGATTTTTCTTTTGCAAGGTAAAACTTACCTCGTTAGGTTTAGATTCATACCTTAAAGAGTGAAAAGGTGCTAATTATTCCAAGGCACTATACGTTTAATGCCAGGAATTTACGACATGCCAAGCATCTCCATTCTTGCAACACATTATTTTGAGGGAAAGATGGGGAAAGAAATTTTACTCGTAAGGAGATACAAACCACTAGCCAACACCATGCTCAGCACTTTATGTACAACATTTTCAAAGTACACCTCTTACTGCATATTATTATTTAGGTGAAAAAGGTTAGCTGAATCAACCAATATCACATAGCTTGTTAGGGTCATTGCTGGGATATTAACACTCTTCAGCTTGACTCCAACACTTTCTGCTTTTTATTCAGATACGGTGATCTCTATTCTGAACCTGTACCATCCTACCACAAGTACAAATTAGGTGAAAAAATTTTAAGTACCACTTCTAAACAGGTATCAATTCTATACTATCTTTCTTGAAAGATAAAAATGAACAGATAGCATGGTTAAATAGGAACAAATATACTAAGATCGCCTGATTTTTAGCAACAGCAGCAGCAAAACTAGTTAGTACACAGGTATTAATTTCCATGCTGCGTAATATATTTACGGTTTCAATTTATTCTCATTACTTCACATCAGAGTGTGATTATCGAAGAAAATCTACTTGTACTAGGAGAAGAAGATTTCAGTGATGAATGGTGTCAAAGACTCTGTGTGTGTATTCATATATACATCTATAATCTGTCTTGGAAACTGAGTTACTGGCTGTGGAGAGCTCTTTCAAAACCCATCTCTACTGCAGTTGTCTAGGATAGTCCACATATACAGGAGTGCCTACTGGCCTGCTGATTGCATTGTTACAGGGAAAAGCATTCCTGCCTGGACGAGCCAATGGGAGGCAGAAAGAGTGTGAATCACATTCTAAAGATGGGGTATGTTTGGAAACTTTCCTATATTTAGCATAGTCTCCTAATAGGATACAATTGATGGGGAATACAATTATGACGAAAAGATGTTTTATGATAAGACAGATGTTCTATGAGAGGTGGCTACTTCTTTTTTACTCTGATATGGCTTTCTCCAAGAGATCTCCAACATGCATCTGAATATAATCTTAAAATTCCTATCTTATAACAGAGTAGGTAAAAAGGTTCAAAGTCTTCAGAAAAATGGTTTTTAACCAGGAGATGATTTGAAACAGATTAGAAAATGCTCTGCAATGCCATTCGACTATGAATTTGCAAAGGTCAAAATAATTACATTATTTCTGAAATGCAAATGAGTATTAATCTGAACATTAAAAAATTAATATGCTATCCATAATCCATGATATTAATAATCATATGTGCACTTTTCTGGAGTCCAATAAAGACATTCTAAAGCTCCAAATGTGATACAGATATGTGGGTGTGCCTTTTAGACTATATCGAAAAGCTGTAAAAGAAGCAAAAAAAAATTCTCTCATATATGAACTTATAAAAGGAGGATTAAACAAAGTAGTACATGTGTGGTATATTCTCAATCAGTCCCAGTTTCTCTGCCATCTTTTCCAAGAATCAATCTATCCTCTTCTAAAGGACATATCCCCAAACCTTTACTCATCCACCACAGTAGGCTTAACTACTCTAGAAATACAATTTCAAACATAAAGCGACCTATAGAATCTACATTTAGTCTTTCACATGTCACAGCATTTAAGTATTGATATAAATCACTTTGATTATATCCTGCATCTTAAGAACCTGGACTGCCTAGGCAAGTTTTTACTACACAAATTTTATTTTTGAGTTCTCATTGGTATAATTAAACAAAATAGGTAATAGTCATTTGATGATACAGTTGACAACTGCAAAAAAGCAGTTAATTGCTTTTAGACTTTGAGATATTCTGGAGACTAAAACACTTTATGATCCTTCCCAAATTAATGGAATATTAAATGTAAGCAGAGATGTGAGTTAGTCAATCTATTTTCCCATTGCAATGATGTGGATTTCAAAGATTGATTATGTATATATTCACAAAGTTGGATTCATATGTGTGTGAATAGACAAGTATTTTTCAAAGCATGAAAAAGATGTATTTAATACCACAAATCAGTATTATAAAGCTTTTAAAAAACGGAATCGCTACATACACAAAAAAATCAAGGCATTTTGGGATAATGTATTATTAATGTTTTTAAATATTTTATTATGCATCAAATGTGAAATATAGACTTTTTTTACCTTACTATATTTATTAGCCTTAAAGATTTATAGATATAGAAAGCTGCATGGTACCAGTAAAAAACAAATTAAAATGTAATTTTTCGATGTAGAACACCTTGAAAATTCAGTAATTCACGGACTTTATTTTTTATATTTTGGGAGCTGAAAATTACTTCATTTTATTCCAGATTGCATCAAAGCATAAGCACACAAAGCACTGCCTTTATAGCATAAGGAAATCTATCAATAAAATTTAAACTATCAAGTTAATCTTTAAACTCCTCTGGAAAGAATGAGATATGGAAATGCAAGTAATACCACAATAATGTGCATATGAATTGCTATTAAATTTTTATACCTTTGTAATCCTACAGCAAAGACCAATCATTTAAAACTTGGAAAGAAAGTCATCTACAGGATTTATATGAGTTTATGTATTTTTATTTTCAGTAATGTTAAAGTATATTCATAAAACATTAAGATGCATATAAACATAGTCCAATGGGATGACTCAAATGTATGCAACAATAGTTAGGAAAAACATGGTTGTGGAAAAGCATTTTGTAAATAACACTGATATCTAAATGGTAACGTGAGGACCTGATTCATTGACTATTACTTGAAGCTCCCATTTAAAATGGTGTCTTTCAAAATTAACACCACCTTCTTCAGTATGTAGAAAGAGTAATTTTCAATAGGGAACTAGAATTCATTAGGGAAATAACAACAATCATGAGGGCAGTTCATGAGGAAAATCTGCAGTAAGTCAAGAAGGTCCTTTCTACTTTATCAGTAACTTCTCAGGTATTCTCTGTTGTCTTTCTAGTCCTTCCTGGGCTCATAGTACTTTCAGTTGTTAGTCACTAACCCTTTCCTTCAACGACTTAGGAGTACCAAGCTTCAGTAGTTTCCAAACTTCAGCATGCATAAAATCCACACCAAAATTTGGTCAAGAATTCAGTTTTACAGATTATAATCGATGGAGTTTGTGACTCAGTTTTGGGGGGCAGAGGAGGGGGCCCAAGAACCTGTACTTTCAATTATTCTCATGCAGGTAATCTGGAGAACAAACTTTGAAAACCCTGTCATGGGAAATACTTGAGTGAGTAAAAGTCTCCAGGACCAAAAAAGAAGGATTAAATATGTGGGTTTAATGTTAGATAACTTAGGGGTTTCTGGCCCTCAGAGATAATGTGACCTTGAAAAATCAATTACCTTGGTTCTCAACTTTCTCATATAAAATTTTGGGTATTCAACTATATGGGGTCTAAGGATGTTTTGAATTTTGGGTCTCCTAAGAGCACTAGTTTTCTCCAGCTATCAAGGAATATAATTGTATGGGAAAAACTCTCAGTCCCCTTCAAATCAAAGTAAGTAGATTATTGCCTGCTTTACTTTTTGCTAATACTAGATGTCTCAGTCACATTAAATATATAGAATAATATGATGGCACATCATTCTACCCAATAGTACCTTCTCTTTCTTCAGATTTACCCTATCCTTCCTTTGTGAACTGCTGCTTCTTATACCAACCACGGCTGCAATGGAAGTCATTATTTAGCAGTGTAATCTATCCCTGATAGCTTTTGATTGATTCAGGTGTCAACAGTATATCTAAGCTGGGCCAAAGATTCTCTTTCCTCATATTTTTGTACTTGAGACTCAGAACAAGTCGGTCTCTTCCTAAAAACTTAACGTGTAAGATCAAAATCTCAGATGATATTGAAAGCATCTGCAGTGTAATCTAATGCAAGAGATTAGAAATAAAACTTACCCAGGCAAGCAAAGTTGAGAGTCAAAGAAAAGTCTTCATTCTCTCATTTCATGGCACAGCAACGTTGCTATCCTTGATTTTCACAACAGATCCAGAGGTCTTATGCTATGTTTACCTCTTAGAATAAGCTGATTTGAATCTTGTTTCTGTGTCAACCAAATAGGAGTCCTAATTAATAGAGTAGATTTTGCAGATGGATACTGAAATTCCATCTGTAGCTTCCTAATCTATACAATGCAAAGGTGGGGGGAAGTTTGATTTGAACTGGATTTGAAGTTTGATTTGAAGTTGAATTGGAAATTAGTAAGACATAACTTTCATAATCTTGTTCCGTATCTCTCCTACACATATTTACTGACCTACAGGGGCATAATAACCAGTGACTATGGAACAACTGGACTTCAGGGAAAATAGTCTCCTTAACCCAGCATTGCCATGAGGAATCCAAAAATCAATAAATATTAAATATGTAGGGTTACCTAGAACAATAAACATAAATTTGCAGGTCTGAAATTAAAATATTAATCCTTTTTAATAAATGATTTTATTTGTTATAACTAATGTTTAGATAAGATAAGAATATAAACTAGGAATGGGATTCATTATATAACCTCTATGTCTTATTTCTGTAAAGCAAGGACATGCTATTTTAACACAATGCTTTAAATGTATATAACTCTCACCAACAGTGACAAAGGAGCAGAAAATATCAATACCAATTTAAATTTTCTTTAAATTTTGCTAGCCTAAATATACTTGCAAGTGCTACTTTCATCAAAGATTTTTACAACTCACTGAAATGTTTATAACTCTCAATTTTTAGTGATATTTTATTTTTCAGGAGTATATTATCTACATTATCATTTGTATTATTTTTGCATTAAGAAAAAAATGAGTGTGGATTATGTTAACACACACCTAGCCACCTTCTACCACCTTTCCATATGTCACTCTTAGAATCATAAAATGACAGACTGAATTGAAATTCTGCTAAAATCTAAAAATATGCAATACATGAGAATAAAATTTTAACATGTAGAGCTCAAAAGAATCCCTGAGAAAGGGTGACAGGGACAATGAACATAAAAGACCATATGAAAATTATATTTTGCCACTTCCATTATGGAACCTACTTGGAAGATATTGGTTGTTCATCAACTAGATGGAGAAAAATTACTATCTGTCCTATGAGAGAGACTTTATCCAGCAGAAAGACTTGTTTGGTACCCTCTCATCTCTATATCTTATTTCTTTAATAGCACTTTGCTTATGCCAATTTGTTGCATGCAATTTAGAGCTATCCAAAATTGTTTGGAACAGAAAGTGTTAGGACTAGTTAGATAGGATATACAGATTTATATCCAAGGATATTATATCAAAATAAACTGAGAATGAGGAAATAGTCCCAAAGATGGTTAAACAAAGGTATTGCTGTCTTGCTCAACTTCCTGAAGACAAAGAGGTAGACTATGAAACAGAAGACATTAGAAAACAGAGTCTTGAAAAATATTATATGAATAAGGACTTCTGTATTCTGAGAGAACAGATCCTGAGCAAGCTAAGTATAAATATAGCCCTTCTCTAATCTCAGGCAGAATACTATGATCTTATAATCAACTTCCTTGAGCACTAATGATACACATACTGCATATTTTAATAACTTGGAATTAATCATAATTATTGGTCTGAAAAACACATGCACACAAACACATCTATTTTTATTCTCCTACTTTATATATCACATCTTTTAAATAGTTGCATTAAGTTCATCCTCGTCATGATAATTTAATTAATAACAAGAAAGTGATATGCACTCAAGCTTGCCTCAGCAGTTGTGTGAGGGAGTGTATATGTGGTGTGTGGCAGCGGGGGTGCAGGGAGGGGGGAAGGGGCTATTGTTCCCAGACAATTTTCTAGACAAAGTCGTTGGCTTTGAGCTGCTAAAGGCAGGAATTACTTTTTCCCATTTTTCCAGTTTCTTAGTCCCTCACCCCTCTTTCTCTCTACCATTTTATACCATTTGCTCCATTCTCTTGCTTCTCTCTGAAAATTAACTTTCCTTGGTTACACATTAGCACTGCCTTCTTGAAAACGGGAGTTTCTAGCTTAAATGTCCTTCTGATTATTAGTTTATATACTTGAGAGAGGAAAAATCCACTGCATCATTGGACAGCTAGTCAGTGAATGGACTATTTCCTTCTTTGGCAAGTAACTACCTTCAATTCCTTAGGCCAGTTGAGAATGTATAATTGTAAATACAACCACCTGTGTCTGTCCTTCAACAGGTGCTATGATTGGGCCATGTCCAGAGACCTGAGTGTAGGGTGGTTTGTTACCCCAAAAATGTAAACTAAAAACATGCTCTAGAGGAGACCCTTTTCTAAAAACATCTGACAAAAATTCATCTTATGAATTCTGCCACTAAATACGATCATTTTTTAAAATCACAACTGTTAATTGTTGGCATATGTAGTGGGCCTCTTTTTCTAATCATGTAAATGAGAAGTCCATGAGACATCAAAACACTTTTTAAACTTAATTTTTAGTTGTATTGTGACTAGTAGAGTGTAAATGCTATTTTCTTAAACCCAGGGTTTTGTATTTGAGATGCTTTTTATCCACCATCAAATGTGTAGCTTTCAATTCATGTTTTCACTTCATACTTTCAAAGAGCATCTTCTACATGCAGAAAACTTTAAGAGCTCTAAGGATTCAAAACCGAATAAAATGTCTTTAGAGTTATATGTACTCTATCCATTTCTCTGCCAAATCCAGTTAACAGGTCTGTGCCTGACTTTCATCATTTTGTGACTTCACTGAAACCACAGCAAAAATTAAGTATGGTATTTAATATGACTTGTCTTACATAAAGGAACACAACAAAAAGTGATCCTACAAAACTCATATTTATTGTTGAGATGTTCTTGAGGACATTATGTATGATATTGCCCAGGAAATTTTATTTTATCCCAGAATTCAGTACTAGGAAAATTCATGCTTCCCCCTCTGAAATTGGTAGGATTTTTTAAAAGTTTTGTGTGTGTGCGTGTGATGTTGATGGTAAATATTATAACTGGTCGTATGTGTCTTTTGATTTATCAATGGAAATTTTAAAACTAACTCTATGATCAGGCCAAGACATTGGTCAATGCTCCTAATTTCTTTCTTTCATATTGTAATGAAATGGTTACGGCAGACATCATAGACAGGTAGCCTATGAGCTGGCTCTCATCTGTAGAAGTGTTTTATTTGAACTTGCACAATATAGAAAATAACTATAGTTTAAATTAAATGGCCAATATTTAAAAAATCTCACAAAAATCAGGTTTGGTTTAACTTGAAAAACTGGAAGGTATAGAAAAGTATATTTACATTATTTCTTGGAAACAAGTATTTTTTTAATAGCTATTGCCCTCTTTAGGCAGGTAGGCACTCTTCAGGTGCTAATACTTAATGTGATTTTCTGTTTATAATGCTAACTTTGTCCTCTCCACACATTTATGCTGCTTAGTTGGCCTTTATACTCAGTTTAGATTTTACCACTGAGGTATGATCCCTGTTTTGGGGAACTCTCAATGATAAAAGTTGTATAGGTACATTAAAAAATAAAGGCATATCCCATTTACTCTATTTTAAAATGGAGTGTAAGAGGGTTCCATAAATGTGAATAATAAATAAATCAAAGTCACGACAGCCCCTTTGGAGATGCATTCCCTAAAAAATGACTAAAAACTAAATTAATATAAGGGTATGAGATAATTGACTCCCCCTTACTCTTTACATATGTTCAAATGGTGGAGCGAGCAGGTCTCACATCCATCAGAGTTTCACACGTGTGATGCTGCATGTCATCCTTGTGTTTAAGGGACATTAAAACGGCCCATGTTTGTTCATACTTTGAGATATTTTCAACATATTTGCTGAAAATCAAATAGAAATCAGCAGCAGCTAAAAAAGTTTGTCAATAGCAAAGAGATTCAAGAGCATAAACAAAACAGATTGGCAAGTGCCATTTAAACTGAGGAAAGCACAGTATTACACTCTACTAAACGGCTATGAAAAACTGGTGTTCTAGAAGGCAAAGCTAAATGAGGTATAGCCGTAAATATGCCATTAGGCACACTGCTAAAATAGACGTAAAAAGAGTGGGGCATAATGGGGGAAAAGAGAGAGATTAAGAGAGATTAATTATAGCTGGAGGTATTATGGAGACCTCGAGAAGAGGACGGGTGTGAACAGGGATTTAAGTAAACCAACTGAGGCTGATGAAGAAAATGAAAAAGATGTAGAATCACTCATCACTCGGTAACATTTTTTTCTTAAGCCTAAATTAAACTTGCACAGAGATAAACATTTATGACAATTAGGGCTACAGCCTGAAGCATTTTGGCTCACAAACTAAGTGCAATGGTTAATGAGCAAAGATTTCTATTCCTTTGTATGCATGAATACTAAGTGTAGAATTTATCATTCACTAAATCATATCCACTTTTTTTTTATGCATTTCACCAGTGGTTGCATCAATTGTCATTTAACTGCTCTAAATAATGTGTTCTCTTCCCTGTTGTATTAAGCTATTCCTATCAAGGCTAATGATTTTCTGATTCACATGTCAGTGATTTTTGGCAGTAACAAACGATGCCTCTCTTCTGCGTGTTGCAAGTAGCTTAAATTATATTTTACATACCCATTTAAAGGATCATTAGTTAAGTTAATATCCTTGCTACTCAGGAGCATAAAGCAGTTTGTATAGTCTAACTTAATACTACTATATTCTGTAGTATTTCAATAGCTAAAAAAATAGATTTTAATCTCTATAACTATAGGTAACTTTGGCCTGAATACATCATTATACCTTCTCATTTGCTGATACTCCCATTCTTGTGACTTCTATAAAAGATAATGGCACTTGTATAAACTGTAGAGAAGAAGTATTATTTACTACAAAGAATAATAAAGTTGTTCTACCTAGTGGCAAGACGGGAATAAAGACACAGACCTACTAGAGAATGGACTTGAGGATATGGGGAGGGGGTGGGGTGAGATGTGACAGGGTAAGAGAGTGTCATGGACATAGATACACTACCAAATGTAAAATAGATAGCTAGTGGGAAGCAGCCGCATAGCACAGGGAGATCAGCTCGGTGCTTTGTGACCACCTAGAGGGGTGGGATGGGGAGGGTGGGAGGGAGGGAGATGCAAGAGGGAAGAGAAATGGGAACATATTGTATATGTATAACTGATTCACTTTGTTATAAAGCAGAAGCTAACACACTATTGTAAGGCAATTATACTTCAATAAAGATGTTTAAAAAAAAAAAATAAAGTTGTTCTAGTTCTTAACCTTTAGGTTACTATCCAGATATTTACATAGTACATCTTGTTGTACTTTTCATTATGTTTTATTTCCACAGGCAACACTGTTTACAAAATTATGATCTGTAGTGGAAGAAATTTTGAAAATGTTAATGAAAGCATCGTGTTTTTTAAAATCTCTTTATGAAGGTCCTACCCTCTTTAGACTTTGGAAAATCCACCCTATCTATAATATAAAATGGGAGGATTTTGTTTTAACATGACTGATGACTGACAGATTGGCAAGGAGTTGGCTCTGTACTCTGAGTAGGAGCAAAAGGGCAACTAAATATCCTTTGTTGAGATAAGCTTAAGTATACATGGATCTGTCTTGCTCCTAATCATAGATCAAACATTAAACAAAATATAGTGCCTGATTGTAGCTATGTGCTGGCAGTCTATCTAAATGACACTGTGCCACTAGAGAGGTGATGCCTTGATTTCTTAATATTGTGGAATGGCTGACATCCCCCATGTTCCATAGCAGGTTTTCCATCTTTATACAGATTATGTTTTACTATGGGCAGTAGAAGGATAGTTCATGGGGCACTAG
Organism: Balaenoptera musculus; assembly: GCF_009873245.2. Classification (NCBI taxonomy): domain Eukaryota; kingdom Metazoa; phylum Chordata; class Mammalia; order Artiodactyla; family Balaenopteridae; genus Balaenoptera; species Balaenoptera musculus. The sequence continues at coordinate 138,752,912 of NC_045787.1, forward strand.
AAACTCTGGCGTTAGCTCATCCGTGGCCACTAACCCTGAGAATCTAGGGCCAACATCGCATTTGAAAGATCAGGTAGATTGCAGTCATTGAGAATTACCACTTAGATGGTTAGCACATTGTTAAATATTCTTTATAATAAGAATTAGTTGCATTAATTACTGAGTATGGGTGGATCCTTCCAGATACCAGATAGGAAGTTTACATGTATGAAATAAAGGAGTTATAAGCATAGAGTCCACTGAACATCATATAAATTTCACAGAGCCATCAGAAGCCATATCTTTTTTCCTCTTGACTTCAGCCCATCTGGGACATGAGAAAAGAAAGCATCATGATTCATGGAGAGAAAGTTAAAGATTACTCTATTAATTGTTAATATTTTTTCAAAGCGTTTACATCATGTCTTCCAGTAAATTTTTGATGACAAAGGCCATTAAAAACATTTGAAAGAGTATTAGGGATAATTATAAAAGGTATAAGAATTTGACCTGAATTGTTTGTGAACCACAAGTTAAAATTGTAGGTCTGTTGAATATTGGAAATAACACCTAGGATGGTGCAGAAAAGTACCTGGGATTTACAATGGGTGTCTGTGAAGAAACCTACTAAATATTTGGGAGTTTAGAGGTACCATATATAAGGTGATTATTTTCTAGTGGCAACTTGACAAAGGCTTCTTCCTGGCCCCTACTATCTAATGCACCAGTAGTTCTATGAAGGGAGTGAGTGTAAGTGGACATACCTAGTATCTTTCTGAGTACAGGTCTAGAGGGTACTTTGTTTATACTGTCAGGAGAGAGATGAGAGACTGATTTATAACCAACTCCGACTGATTTATAACCAACCATTTATAACCAACTCCGAGGAGATGACAATCTTAGTAAGTTCAATAACAGACCATTTAAAAGCTATTTAGAAGCTATTCACAATAGATAAACTTGTGTGGTTTTGCCCCGTGTTTTAACTTGTTGCACCACTACCCCTCAGTTCCCACCTGAAATGGGCATGTGCCCCAACACTGTTTGCCTTTGAGTTTCAGGCACTAACCTCACTAACACTAATGTAGTGCTACTGTGTCTCTTATACCTTATAAACTTTATCTGATTTCACTTCGCAGCTAGATTCCTTCATTTTCTTGCTACTCTGGTTGTAACACTCATTTTATATGTCATCAACCTCCCTGAAGCTATTTTGATGTAGGTCATGTCCATTTGAATGAATAATATCACTATAAAGAAGAAGAAGGAGGAAGAAAGGAAAGAAGAGAATGTGGGAGGCAAAACAGAGGCAACATCAGCTACTGTTTATTTCCCACTATGGGTTATGGCTGAATTAAATGTTTACAAAAAAAAAAAAATGTGTCTCATTCAAATCTCACTTAACTATAAACCAAAAATGTAGATGTGCTTAAGAATTATCCTCCAACGGAAAATAATATCCCACATGGTGAAGAAAAGAATATGGAATTTGGGTGGGTGCCTGAGACATTTTAGAGATAGGAAACAGAGAGGCCTAAGAGACAGGCCTGGAGACAGGCTTGGAGAGGCCTAAGGCACTTGCCCAATATGAAAACCCAACAGTGAGTGTCAAAGCCAAATACACATGTAGCTTTTCCTTTGACCATCTTTAACCATTTCACTATACAGTGCTGCCTCCTCAAATTGGATATAACCTACTTTCATACTCTAAATGAACCAATTACATTTCATGATTTTTTAGAAATGTAAAAATCATTTTAGCCAATAGCTTCAAATTTTCTTCTTTATTAGTTTTCAGTACAAAATATGAGATAAATCTTAACGTGTTCCCTTATGCACCCCCTGGTAGAAACATTAACAGGAAGAAAATGACCAAATCAGAAGTTGAAGAAGGAACATATTATGGTCAACTACTTTCAAAAACACTGGCCAGTTCGTTTCTAAGAGTTAGAGTATGTTTGATTCTGTAATTGGAGAGCGCTTAAAATTATTCCCATACTTCACTGGTTCCTTTGTAAATAACAGTATATACATATGTATATAGTACATATATACACACACATACACACACACATACAATGAAGGTGAATGAAGATACTAAACAGAGATAATAACTGTACTGAATCAGAATTCAGCAGGAACATCATTTCAAGCATACAAATACCTTTCAGACCTTCAATGCATGCACTTATTTACGTATTATCTATTTTTTCAAAAGCTTTTATTTTTGCACTGTCTACTGTGCTAAGCACTGGTATCTGTAAATCGGCACATAAAAAAAGTTCAGAGTTTATTTACATGTATGTGTATAAACACACATTAAATGTTTTCAAAGAAAACAGTATCTGTTGCATAGTGCAAGTATCACGAAATTAAAATATCTTTGTTAGCGTACTACTTCCATTTATATTCTCAATGTCGTTTTGAAATTTAATCTTTTCTCATCAACACAAAAGAGATTCTAATATTGTGACACAGAAAAGATTATAATTGCTTAATTATTTGTGCAATATGGCCAATACACATTTTGCACATAACAACAGAGATGTTATGTGGAATACAAATGTTTTCGTTATGTATTTGGGTTTTGAACAAATGTGTTTACAACAAAATCTTCAGAAGTAAGTTAAAAATGTGGTTTTTGCTCTGTTAAATAATAACTACTTCCATTTCTCACTACAGAATTTTATAATGCATGCATTCAGGAAATATTTACTTTTTTGTCTACTTGGTGCCAGGCATTGTCGTAGGCTGTATGGATAAAGTAGTGAGCTTCATTTACAAGATTGCTATCTTCACTGAACTTACAACCTAGCCCTCGCCTCTTAATTCTGACTGTGTTTCCTAGTGTCTCAGGAGCTATTAAAAAAAGATATGCGTAGAGCCTTAAGCCAACCCTGTTGAATCAGAACTCCAGTGATTAGGCCTTGCCAAATCTATTTTTAAAATTAAAGAAAAAACTTTATTTTTTAGAACAGTTTTAGATTCATAGAAAAATCACAAAGATAGTACAGAGAGTTCCAATATACCCTGCACCCAGTTTCCTCTAGGAGCAACACCATATATTTTTATGGTACATTTGTTATAATGAATAAACAAGTATTAGTACACAATAATTAACTAGACTTCATAGTTTATTCAGTCGTTTTAACTAATGCCTTTTTCTGTTCCAGGATCCTATCCAGGATGTCACACTACACTTAGCCATCATGTCTCCTTAGGCTTCTCTTAGCTGTGACATTTTCTCAGACTTCCCTTATTTTTGACGATCCTGACAGTTTTGAGGAGTATTGGTCGAGCATTTTGAGGAGTACTGGTTAGTTTTAAGAGTATTTTTCAATTGCAATTTGTTTAATATAATTCTCATGATTAGCCTGGAGTTATGGATTTTGAAGAGGATGGCCACAGAGGTAAAGCTCTGCTTCATCACATCTTACTAAGGATACATGCTGTCAAAATGACATCGCTGTTGATGTTAACCTTGACCACATGGCTGAGGTAGTGTTCGTCATGTGTCTCCACTCTAAAGTTACTCTTTTTTCTTCCCGCCCATTCCATACTACACTCTTTGGAGGAAATTACTCAGCACAGCCCACATTTAGGGGGGCAAAAAGTAAGGCCCTGACTCCTTGAGAGCAGAGTATCTACATCAGTTATTTGGAATTTCCCCGCATATTTGACGGCTCTCATTCACATATATTTATTTGATAATTAACTTAATATCAATATGGACTCATGGGTATTTAATGCTTTTAGTTATAATCCAATACTACATTACTTTTTGCTGTTTAAATTGTTCTAGTTTTGGCCATTGGGAGCTCTTTCACTTGGCTCCTGCATCCAACCTTCACTGTAGCTTTTTTGAGAACATCACATTCTGAAACTACAAGATGCTACAGACCCATTTTTTAAATTTCTTGCCCCAGTCCTAGAATCAACTATTTCTCCAAAAAGTCCTGGGTTCCTTTTTTTGGAGAATGGTATTAGAAACCAAAATTTGTGTGCTAGGTATGCTTGTTGCTACTGGGGTATCATTGCTTCTAGATCCTCTCAGGTGACAGGGCAAAAAACATTTTGTGTAAATGTTATGTTATATATTATATTATATATCTATAAATATTCCTCTGTATATCCAAGTATATCTATATTAAGCAAAACATCAGTTTATACTATCTCCAATTCCAGTCCACTACTACATAGATCACTGAAACTTTCTCCCTTTGCTTATCTGTAAATTCCTACTAACAATGACAACCTGTCTCTACCATATGCCATCCATTTGCTTATTTACTTCTCGTACACGTATATAGCAGTATCAGAATTATTAATCCATACTCCCATGGGAAACTTGACCAGCAAGAGTAGAGTCCTTATGCATTGTTTCTTTGCCTTTAGTTTTACAGACTCTCCTGTCAGTCACTTAGGCTAGCCTTTTTCTTCACCCCCTTCAGTGAGGTTGCTTCATACATGTGTAATACAGTTAGATTGTTTTGTCACATTTTGCCTTCCATCCAGGGATACTCTAATCTCCTAAATTATTATTTTTTACTTCATACACATTAAGGTTCACTCTTAGTACTTTGGTAAAGTTCTACAGGATTTGACAAATGCATAGTAGATACTGACAGGAATAAGGTAGAGTAAAAACATGGTATGCTGATAAAGTGGGGTTACTTTTCTAGCTTACGATGTTGCTATTGACACTCTTTTTTTTTTTTAAGTCGCTATTTTTTTTTTTAATAATTTTTTTTTAAATTTATTTTTATTTATTTATGGCTGTGTTGGGTCTTCGTTTCTGTGCGAGGGCTTTCTCTAGTTGTGGCAAGCGGAGGCCACTCTTCATCGCGGTGCGCGGGCCTCTCACTATCATGGCTTCTCTTGTTGCGGAGCACAGGCTCCAGACGCGCAGGCTCAGTAACTGTGGCTCACGGGCCCTGTTGCTCCGCGGCATGTGGGATCCTCCCAGACCAGGGCTCGAACCCGTGTCCCCTGCATTGGCAGGCAGATTCTCAACCACTGCGCCACCAGGGAAGCCCTTGACACTCTTTTTTAATGAAGAGGTAAGAAGATTAGAGAGGGGTAGAAATTTGATGTGGTACTCAGCTGACATTAAAGGAAAAGAGGTGGGGGCAAATCACTGTTCCTCCAGGATTATTTTGACTATCATGGAATGGCATAAGGAAAAGAGTACAGAACTAAGAATCAGACACTACTGGTATGAATCCCAATTCCACAGACTCCTAATTGCTTAACCTTGGAAAAAGTAATTTGAAGTCTTCGGCCCTCATTTTCTCTGTCTGTAACATATGTGCCTGGTCTTTGGCAAGTGAAGTAAAGCCAAGTCCCTAGTACTGGTTGACTTTGTCTTTAGAGTCCCTCCTTTTGTATATCAATTTCAGAAAAATAAGTTACCATGAAAATGAATTAAAAGTTAGATCCACCTTGCATATTTTATAAAGGATTTAAAAAGCTGAAATAATCAGAAAATACTTCTTTAAAATATTTCACCTAAAAATCAGCTACATTAAATAAAATACTATAATAGTATTATATAAATGCCCCATAAAATAATTGGTGTCTTAGTATGTTAGAAACAATAAAGAAACACAAACTATAACTAGATAAGTTTGAAGCATGGCTCATCTAATTGTTTAAAACCACTCCAACCTTTAAAATGCTGAAGGCCTTTTACCATTCCAGAATTACACTAAATGGAATTGAGCAGCATTATTTCTATATTATTCCAGATTCAACTTGAGATTCACTTTATTGTTTAAATACTGCAATTCAGAGCAAAACTCTAAAAGTGAAATTCATAAAGGAGAAGCAAAGATTTCCCATGATGTAAACATGCAGTGCTTTATATATATAGATTTTAAATCATAACAACTACTATGACTTCGATGATGGTCCATAAATCACATTCAAGCAATTTCTACTTCTATTTCAAGGAAAGCATTTTTTACATCCTAGATGTCAAGACAGAATCTAGACTAGCCATTATAATCTAAATCTGTGCATTCAGACCTAGTATTGTCCTTATCACATGTATTTGTTTCATTTTCTTACTCACCTCTCATCCAACACAAGCCTCAACTAATTACAGATAAAATTTAGAAAATACATAGCCGTTTGGAAAATGATTAACAAATTCTATTAAAAGAAACCATGCATGCCATTATTAACATGTGTGAGCCCATAAGGTAAACTTTCTTCAACTTAGCAATTTCAATATTTTTAAATTTAGTTCTAGAGGTGAGTATAAACAGTGTAAATAAATATAATTTTGATTTTTTAAAATTATACACAGATTGCAAATGTTATGATTGACACTAGAACTCTTAAAAATTCCATGCTTAACCATGGTGGCATCCCCACAAAAAAAGCGTATTTTGAGTGAAACATAAAAAAACATGTGCACGTAATATAGACACATGTGATGACAGCATGCTTCTTTTTTTCCCTTTGCAAAGTATGGAAACAGTGTGAGGAAGCACTCCATCCCCATCCCACTCCATGGACATGGCTATAAATATAATTTTCACTATCCTAATTTAAATAATTATTACAGACATTTGTGTAAGTGATCAAAAGTGAATATTTTACTTGTTCTATTTCCTTCATCAAATAGTAAAGTAATAATAAGTAGTAGTAATAAATAATCTTAATAGTAATAATATTTTAGTGCACACCACTTCAAAGCATAGAAAACTAACTAATGAAAACAGAATTGATGGTGGGGGAAGGAAATTTCTTCTCATCTAAACCAATTAAAAACATAGGATTTCTTACATTTCACAAAAGCGGATAGATTCAAACTCTCAAACTTCCTTATTGAGCTGTGTCCAGCATACATTTTATATACAGAAGCTAAAAGTTGAGACAACAATAATACAGGTAGCAAGTTAAGATCTATGTACAATAAAATTTCCCAGACAAACCGTTTGAGACATATACTATAATGAAACTAGCTTCATTTAGAATACAGATTGAAAGACTGTCCTGATTCTGTCATTTTTATTCCTACTTTTTGACCAAACCTATTATTGTACCAAATTAATTTGATATCTATCACCCAGATATACACACACACACACACATAATCATAATCATGTTGGTAAATATGCAGGTTTGTATACCTATATATGATCACTATTATTTTTTAAATGAATACTGACTTCTCAAAAAAAATCTAAATTGAATGTCATAACCTAAAGTTATCAAAATGAAGAGAAATCCAAAAAATTAGGAATATAGGAGTTAGATTGATTACAAATTTAATCTTCTGCCTCAGAAAGAATAACAGGTTGACATTTTAAAAACTCATTTTGAGGGGAAAAAACAGATTGAGAAAATTTCCATATAATCTCTGAAAGGATATAGTTTTCAATGACCATGAATCAGATTTCATTTTATGCAAGGTTTTACTACTGCGGTATTTTCTGTTATACTGAGTTATAACCCCATACCCATAGAGGCAGCTTTTGATTTGATATTCATTGCCTTGGGCAAGCGTGATTGAGGACTCACAAGACTGTAGAAGATGTTGATTGATTCTTTTGATCCTAGGAGATAATAGAAAGTGTTTAAATTGGTTGTGTTAAAAAAATCTGAGGATGAATTGAGACTTTAGGCAAATTGCACAGAAGATTTTTAATCTTCAATTTGTTCAAATCTGTAACTTGGGAAACAGAAAAGATTTGTATCTCTTCTTGTCAAATTCCTTTTCTATTTCACATCAATCACTTTTTTCTCTTCACCTTTTCTGGTCCTGTGTGACTCCTTTATTCCTAGAATTAGAGGCCTTTGGGTCTTATTTAAATTAAAAAAGATATCAAAGTCACGCATACAATGAAACTTAAGCCACAGCAAGATTAGAGATCAAGCCAAAGAGAAGTGGACAAAAAAATCAGTGGCAAAATAAAAAGTAAACCTACATGTTTCTCTTTAGGAGTCAAAAGTGCTAATCATTACATCAGTAGCTCGGACAATTTGACAAAATAATTTCAACATTAACTCTTGTGATGCAATGCTGCCCTATCAGAGTGTCTCAGCTGAATATTAAGATGTACGGCAAATAATATGTTACTGTTAGTATGTATAGTACTGAAGTTTATATGATAATTAATTTTATCATATAAACTAGAGAAGATGCATGGTTGTACTGATGAAAAAATACTTATTCCCATATTAATGATAGTTACAGAAAAGTGACTTACCAAAAACTAAGGGTGCTTCACTGGAGTCTGTAATCCAGAGCTTATTTTACCTCTGCTGCCTTAATGAGACATCATCACTCAAAAATATGGGTTTGGTATATCCTCAGGCAAGGGAAACACAAGCAAAACAGATGGGACTATATCAAACTAAAACATTTGCACCGTGAGGAAAATTATCGACAAAATGAAAAGGCTGCCTATTGAATGGGAGATGATACTTGCAAACAATATATATTATAAGGGGTTAATATCCAAAATACCCAAAGAACTAATACAACTCAACATCAAAAACAAAACAAAACAAAAAATTAAAAAATGGCCAGAGTACCAGAATAGACATTTTTCCAAGGGTGACATGAAGATGGCCGACAGGCACAGGAAAAGATGCCCAATATCACTAATTATCAGGGAAATGCAAATCAAAGCTACAATGAGATACTACCTTATACCTGTCAGAATGGCTATTATCAAAAAGAGAACAAATAGTAAGTGTCAGACGGATGTGGAGAAAAGGGGACCCTCGTGCACTGTTAGTGGGATTGTAGACTGGTGTAGCCAATATGGAAAACAGTATGGAGATTCCTCAAAAAATTAAAAATACAACTACCATATGATTCAGCTATCCTACTCTTGGGTATTTATCTGAAGAAAACAAGAACTCTAATTCGAAAAGACACAGGCACACCTATATTCATTATAGCATTATTTACAATAGCCAAGATATGGAAGCAACCTGAGCGCCCATCAATAGATGAATGAATGAAGAAGACATCACACACACACACGCGTGCACACACACACACACGATGGAATATTACTCAGCCTTAAGACAGAATGAAATCTTGCTATCTGCGACAACACGGATAGGCCTGAACGTATTATGCTAAGTGAAATAAGACACTGAGGCAGACAAAGACAAATACTATATGATTTCACTTAGGTCTAAACAAATGAACCAACATAATTAAACAGAAACAGAGTCATAGATACAGAGAACAAACAGGTGGTTGTCAGAGGGGTCGGGGGTGGAGGGAGGAGAGAAATAGGTGAGGGAGATTAGGAGGTACAAACTTCCAGTTACAAAATAAATGAGTCATGGGTATAAAATGTACAACGTGGGAAATACAATCAATAATTATGTAATATCTTTGTATGACAGATGGTAACTGGACTTATTGTGGTGATCATTTATTTATGAACATTTTGAAACGTAGAGAAATATCAAATCACTATGTTGGGCCCCAGGAACTAACATAGTTTCACAGGTCAATTATACTTAAAAAACAAACAAACAAACTCATAGAAAAAGAGATTAGATCTGTGGTTACCTGAGGTAGGGGCAGGAAGGGTGGGGGAAGATGGCATTGAATGAAGGTGGTCAAAAGGTAAAAACTTCCAGTTGTGAGTACTACGAATGTAATGTACAACATGATATAATTATCACTCAGTACATTATGTATGAAAGTTAAGAGAGTAAATCCTAAGAGTTCTCATCACAAGGGAAAAATGTTTTTTCTGTTTCTTTAATGTTGTATCTACGAGATGATGGATGTTCACTAAACTTATTGTGGGAATCATTTCACGATGATGTCAAATCATTATGCTGTACAGCTTAAATTTATACAGAGCTATATGTCAATTTTATCTCAATAAAACTGGAAGAAAAAATAAATTTTTTAAATGTAAGAGTTTGGGTACACTAGTACTGAATTCAATAGTGTTAGGCACTTTCCTAAGCACACTCATAAACATTAACTCATTTAAACTTTTCAATAATTCCACAGGATAGATAGTATTATCCCCATTTTATGATAAACAACTTGGGAAACGCAAAGGTTCAATGAGTTGCACAAGATCACACACCAATGAGAAAGGCCAGGAATTGAACAATACATTCATATTAATAACCCCTAAGCTATGTGACCCACTATACAATAAATTAATAGTTCTCTAGCCTTAAGCCCTACGAAAGCTTCACTCAAGCACCTAAGAAGAATCCTGTCAATATACATCTTGGAGCCTTTATAATTGGTTAATACAATTTTGAAATACCTTCCTCCATTTAGTTTACATTGATTTTGTGCTACTTCTCTGGAAGATATGATTAAAGGGAAATTTTATTTTGTAATTGAAAATGAGATCCTTAACAGTAAACTTCATCACCAAATAAAGATTGAAATAACATCTGTAAGGCCATGGATCATATAATTGCTCTCAGCCTTGTATACTTGTCTATGGCATTCCTTCTCATGAAAAACGTATTGTTTATGTTCCTTACATCACCATGCAAAGAAGAGGCTTTAGAATGCAGAACTTAAAAATACAAAGTTTAGGTCGTGTAAAATCAGATTTTCTGCACTCAAAAAAAAAGACACTTTAAATGTGTTAACTTCTTGAATTCCAGTTTCTTTGCAAATTGTGACATTTTACACCATCAAATATTTCTTCAACTGATAACAGGTAACTATTCAAAACAACACAGTAAATGTTACCAAAGTGATGGGCTGTAAAATGAATCCATTTTTCCCTTTATTTCCACAATGACAGAGAAATTCTGAAGGAAAAAAAAAAATCCAGGAGATGATACTGAAAACTGAAATTAAAATGCTGGCTATTACAAAACCTTGTTATTTATTTGTGTGTGTGTGTGTGTGTGTGTGCGTGTGTTTAGAAAATTTTTGCATTTCCTCAACTCTAGAAAATCTCAGGTTGTGAAATTGCCCTTCTATAATCATTGCTTCTAGTCACAAACATGGCACTGGCTCTATGTGAGGAAATTTATCTAACATAGTAAGAAGATTGAACACTACATTACTGCCTCTGAAACTTACATTTTTTATGTTTATTTTTCCTAGGTGATATCAAGTGTGATTTTTTTTATTCCTTGACATTTCCTTGTGAGTCAGTACAGTCCTCCTGAACATGATATTCTCTATTCTGACTTGAGCTTAAAAATTTAAGTCATATGAGTTAATTAATATTAAACTCTCAATGTTGTAAATCTAAAACTGGTTGTATATATTGATAAAATAAGGAATACTACATAGGTTTTGCCTCTTTTTCCTTATGTTGTTATTTTATAGGCTTCAATTTAGTAATTAAGGACATGAGCCATGGAGTCAGGAGAACCTGAACTCAAATTTCTGATCCCCCATTCACTTAAGTTTGGGAACTCTGTGGATATTTTGTCATCATCATAAAAAGGTGGTGAAAATATCCACTTTACAGAGTTGGTATGAAGAATAGATGAGACCTTTGAGGGAAAGTTCTTATATTTGGCACATAAGAGGCAATCAATCAATGGTAGTTAATTAAAATAATATTAATATTGATGTTAAATTAGAAAACATATGTAGATCAGTGCTCCACTGTAGATTACCTCATTATTTTATCTATGCATTGTAGCAGTTTCTTTGTCAGGACTTTTTCCTTACCAGATATGTAATGAGACATGTGAGCATGGCAGTTAGCACAGACTTTTTGTTTTTTATTTTTTTCAGCTGAAACCACAGCTTTATTTTTTAAAATTTTTATTGGAGTATAGTTGCTTTACAATGTTGTGTTAGTTTCTACTGTACAGCAAACTGTATCAGATATACATACACATATATCCCTTTTAAAGAATTACGTGATAGTATTTTTTAAAATTTTTTAATTGATGTGTAGTTGATTTACAATGTTGTGTTAGTTTCAGGTGTACAGCAAAGTGATTCAGTTATACATATACGTATATATCTATTTTTTCAGATTCTTTTCCCTTATAGGTTATTATAAAATATTGAGTATATTTCCCTATGCTATACAGTAGGCCCTTGTTGGTTATCTATTTCATATATAGTAGTGTATATATATTAATTCCAAACTCCTAATTTATCCCCCCTCCTTTCCCCTTTGGAAACCATAAGTTTGTTTTCTATATCTGTTGGTCTATTTCTGCTTTATATATAAGTTCATTTGTTGCAAATTTTTTTTTAGATTCCACATATAAATAATACCATATGATATTCCAGCACTACTTACGATACCCAAGACATGGAAACAACCTAAATGTCCATCCTCAGATGAATGCATAAAGAAGATGTGGTATATATATATATACAATGGAATGTTACTCAGCCATAAAAAAGAATGAAATAATGCCACTTGCAGCAACATGGATGGATCCAGAGATTATCATACTAAGTGAAGTAAACTAGACAGAGAAAAAGCACAGAATTTTGAGTTGAGTCTTAGGTTCATCACACATATCTGGGTAGTTATGGAAAAGTTACTTAACCTCCCTGCATCTCATTTAAATGGAAATCACAATGCATACCTCACTAGCAGTTGTAAAAATTAAATAAGGTCATTTATGATAAAGAATTTAGAGCAATAAACTGGTATGATTATCATTATTACAAATACACTATATGAAAGACTACATATAATATTCATTTTAAAAGGATAGCTGACATTGTTCTTCCATTTTGTTATATCAGATGCAGAAGTGACAATTATTAGTAACATAACACTGTTGAGGGCAGGGTAGTGGGAGCCATCCACCCCAAGGGGCAAGTAATCAAGAAGAGCCTTGTCTATAGGGAATTTAAAAGGATAATAACACTAACTAAAAATATATTGTCTTTTTATTATCACCATGTGTCAGAAACTCTAAACAATATTCCTACTGGGGTAGACTGTTTCCACTGCCTTCACTTGCCTTGGTGCTCCACTGGTAGCAAACTGCTGGCACATTGTACAATTTTTTTCTACACCTTTAACCTTTACTCTAGTTTTAGTTACATAAATTCTCATGATCGTTTATTTAGTGTGTTAGTTAAAACACAGACAGGGATTAAATCATTTGTTTATATAAATTCAATAGCATTTAATTTTTAAATGTTTCATCAGATATCTTGAATTCCTTTGATCCTAATGACAAAACCATTGCTCTACTGGATTTTAAATTTGTTAATAAATGGAATATACTTTTTCTAAGTGTAAAAACAATATAATATGGAAAAACCCCGAATTCTAAAATTGGCAATTCTCCCAATGTGGAACTATTTCAAACAGTTGAATTCCATACAGCTCCTTCTCAGTAAGCAAGAAATTCAGTGTTTGACTTGTCACATATTTCTCGTATAATCTTCAAACTTTCTGCCTTACTTTAATACGCACATTATGTCTGACTTACAATGTCTCCCCATTTAAAATGTATTCCTCAAGAAAAAGAGACTGCTAGAGAACAAACCTCATATTAGAATGTATACAGTGGTTTTAGAAAATAAAATAACTTTATTCTTTCTCATAAATGCTGGGAAGAAGTAATATCTTAACGTTTTTTGAAATAATATACACATATGCATGTTTCTTTTTCAACTCTATAACTATAAAAAGAAATACTCATTGAAAATTTTAAAATAAATACATCAGAAATCAGAATATTCAATGCAAATTTTACTAGCTAGCCCTGAAATATATATGTGCAGGACAATATGAAGTCAAACAGGAATTACAGAGTTATCATGACACATATTCTAGAATTTTTCAGAACATTCAGGCAAGAATTTGGGGAGTAAAATACCTATAAAACTATATTTGTAATACAAGGATAATCTACTTGAATTTGTCATGTCATTGCAGCTCTAATCCATGAAACTTTACAATAGTTCAAACTTAAATATCCCCATGGTATTGTCTGTAAATCTCTGCATGATTTATTTCATTTTTGTCTGTGAATTGCTGTGTATATATTCTGTTTAAAGGAATGAAAAAGGTAAAGACAGAAAATATTATCATATTTTTCTTCAACACCCATTTACACTTCTGTTTTATGCTGCCTTTACATTAGTAATCCTCAAATATAATTCCCCAAACTGTATTTCTCCTGTTATTACAATAACACATGCTTATTTAACTGTCTCCTTTTGACTATGCTTTATCTGAAGGTTGGCCTCATTTTGTCAAAAACACAAATCAACGAGAGAGTTTAAAGACATATACTTATAACTAATATAAATTCCAACTTATCCAAGAGTAAATTCTTATTTTGTATTATTTACTATTCTAGAACTTAAAATAACACTGCTTGGGAATTTTTTTAATGGCAAGAATATTAAATCATCAACAGGATGTTTTTATAAGTTGGTTTTATTTAAAATGTAATTCCACAGACTAAACAACATTATAACATGGCTCAAGTCTACTTTGCTTGGACATTTAGAAGCACATGCTCATTATGTAGGAAATACGTCCATTTCATTTTGATAAGGATTTATACCATAGAAACTCAAAGCTCTTTGTTTATTTTATTTTAACAATTACCACATGAATAATTATCATAAGTATGGTCATAATGCATCAATGTAGAGAACCTAATGTCAAACTTCATATAATGCTAGGTTTATGTGATTCTTTCGAAAAATATAGTCCAAGGAACACCAACGAGAAATCTCACCATAATGTTAGAAAAGAGCTGTATTTTCTCTTGCATTCAGGAAAGAATCAATAAGCGTTTTTTTGGTTTGTTTTTTGGGTTTTTTTTTGGGGGGGGGCAGTCACAGAAACACTCTGGTTTTCTGAGAATGTCTTAAGCATACATTTTTAAACCCTGAGCTCATCATTTCTTTCTGTAATCTCTCCAGTGCCCTCAGAAATATCTAATCTGCTCTACAGTCCCCGTGGTTCTCACTCCAACAATATCCACATATTGCAGCAGCTACTTGGTCTCCCAAAACTGTACCTTTACTATTAGGCACTTCCAATAAGTGTTTTAAATCTCTCTAGTATTTAAGTCTTTTTTGCTCCATTTCAAGACACTCTTATGGGTGCAGGGTGTATACACATGAAACACAGTTTTGCAGGAAGTTAATACAAATATACAGGTGACTATAAGACAGATCAGGTAATGTGTCTATAGGAGAGTACAAGGAGTGTTGGGGTTCAAAGAAAGGAGAGATTTTGTGAAGCTCATGGAAGGGCACCATTTGAAGTGAACCTTCAAAGGTAGATAAGCATTTGGCATGTGAAGATATAGGGAAAGGAAGTGGCGAAGAGCAGGAAGATTAGGAAAATAAGGAAAGTTGGGATTCCTGGAGTGGGTCTGTGTGTATGTATTTGTGTGTGTGTGTGTGTGTGTGTGTGTCAGAGAGTAGACAAGAAAGATGATTATTGTATGCATAAGACAATCCATGTATTTTGATAAAAGCAAAAGAAAACTAAAAAAAATTAAATAAAAAAAGGCCAGGATTTAAGACAAACAGTGCTACAAATTAAAATAACTACCAATACTATGTACCATAACTATTCATAGTATGTCAATAACAGTTTGTCACTTGGAGTTGTGAAATAGACAACTTAATCTGTTGCTTATGTGCCATTCTTGAATTTTATTTGTGTTTTCATTACTATCTGTCCTTTTTTGCTTCCCCTTCTACTCAAGAAAAGCATTTTGGAAAGCACGGGAATAAATGTGTTACGTGCATGAGTCCGCACTTAACTTTTTAAAAAGCAAATCATTAAACTTAAGGCTTTAATTGTAATTGATATCTAATCATTGATGACATACTTCACAACTGGTTATAGTATGCCAGAGTATCCTAACACGTTCTGGGAACCAGGGACAATGAGGGCTAACTGGAGATTGTACTATTTCTAAGATTAAGTAAAACAATGGAAATTGTGCTTTGCATATGTGAATTTGACTTCATGTGGAATGAACTGGATTGAGGAGAGTTTGGCAATCTAAATAGAGAGGCTAAAAGATTGAAGCAGGCTGATAGCAGTGCATATAGAAAAGAGGAACATATACAAATGTGACTCTGTATATGGAAAGTACAGGAACAGTCCGTTAATGACAGGTAAGGATACAAGAAGATTCTGAGGGTAGGTAGGTTACTGACAGCATGGTAGTCAACAGAGATAAGGCAGTTAGAAATAGCAGACAGTTGGACATATCCAGGGTTAGATGCCTGAATAATAATATAGAGACCAAGATGGCCTGCTGCCAGGATAACAATCAGTTTTGAATCTGGAGAGAGAAGCATAGCTATAATTGGAAGGTAATAGTTATAGAAATATATGAAAGGAACAGCAAATAATACAAAAAAAGAAGAAAGATGAGGACTAATTATCAATCTAAATTTTTTTTTCTAAGTAGTGTATCTATTTAGAACAAAGAGAAAGAGGAAGAAAAGAATATAAAAGGAACATCAGGGAAGGAAAGAACGAGCATGCTATAGTTCAAAATAATCCAAAGTGAAATAAATGTAGGACGAATGAAGAAGAAAACCTATCAAAAGCTGCAGAGATTATAGAGATTGTGCTATGAGAAAAAGCCATCATATTTATCAATTAGGTGGTAACAACAACATTTGAAAAATCTCATAGCACATAAAAATTGAGCATTTTCTATGTGCCAGAAATTGCACTAGGGTCTGAAGTTATAAGTGTAGGGAGAAATAAAGAAAATGTAATAATAAATAAAGATGACTCTTGCACTCATGGTTTTTAAGTCGCAGTAGAGATGATGGAAAAGAAGAAAGCGTTAAGAAATGAATAGAAGGAAAAGATATTAAATAAATGTGTATATATTACATGAAGGAGGAAAAGAAAAAGATCTGTAGCTTGAAGAGATCTTTGCTTCCCTAGGCATATGTATGATTATATTAAAAATAGTTTTCTCTTAAATAAAACTAATTATCTAGTTGTTAGGGCTCTTATTTGTGTCGATATACTACTTGTGTGGCATGGAATCAGGACCAACTACATAATCTGTGAGGTCCACTGCAAAATGAAAATGTGAGGCCCCTCACATTAATGTTTTTTAAAACATTATTAAGAATTTCAAGACAGTGATAGCAGAACATTAAAGCAAGCACAGGGTCCTTTTGCGCATAAAGTTCCATACAGACTGTATGCCCATGAAGCCAGCCCTGCATGGAATTCATTCCACCACACCATGACTCCTTTATAGTCTCTGTTGCTGGTCATCTCTTTCTCCATCTCTTTACTGTGAGGTGTCTAGCAGCTGAGGTTTTACCTTTTTCACTACCTACCCTCACTCCATGGTGCACTCTCTTTAGTCTCATAGCTGTTAGAACCAACAATATATAACAATTCTCAAAGTCTCATCTCCAGGCCAAGCTTTTCTCCAGGACTCCAAACCCATATATCTGACTGCCCAATCTACCTCTTCATCTGGCTGTCTAAAAGGTATTTAAAGTTGTGTCGTAACTTTTTACCTCTCCCCAAAACCTGCTCCTCCTATATAGCCTTATATATCTCACTGACTGTATCCCCAATCTTCCAGTTTCTCACAGCCAATAAATGAATGAATGAGTGAATTAATGAATGAGTGAATGAATGAATGAGTGAATGAAATTGTTTTTAAATTTCTTTCCATTTTACATCCGTTTTTAATCTAGGCCCTAACTTCAAAATACACACAGAATCTGAACCTATCTTACTATACCCACTATTTCCACCCTATACTGAGCCAGCATCATCTCACTCCTGGATCACTGCAATCGCCTGTTAACTGAGCTCCTTGCTCCTACCTTTGGCCTCCTCAGTCTATCCTCAATAGAATAGCCAGAATTATTCTGTTAAAGCCAAACCCAGATGAATTCACTCCTCAAAGCCCTGAAATGCACCCCCCACCCAGTCATCTCACAATAAGAGATGTTCTTAATATGCCCTCAAAATTCTATGAGATCTGACCTCTTGCTACTTTCTCACATCTTCTCCTATTACTCCCTAGTTATCCCCCAGCCTTGCTTCCCTCCCAAGAGACACTTTTCCAGGATATCTGTCTGATTACCCCCTCACCTCCTTCTGAGTTTTATCAAATCTCACCTTCTCAATGAGGCCGATCCTGTTACCCTCAAGTAAAACTGCAGCAACTTCTTGGGCTTCATCTCCCCGTACTCAGTCTCCCTTACTGTTCTATTTTTACATAGCTCTCATCACCTTGTAAATGCCACATAATTTATTAGATTTGCTTTTTGCTTCCCTTCCTCTAATAACATGAAAGCACCACTAGGACAGAGATGTTTATTCTCTACTACATCTGAAGCATCTAATACAGCATGTGGCACAAAGCAGGTACTCAAATAATCATTGAATGAATAGATAATTAAATTAAGTGAATAAATGGAGGAACTAGAAGCTCACTATAGAGCTTAAAATTGTGTCAAAGTATTACAAATTGAGCAATTATAAATAAATCTTGTCAAACACTGAAAACCCTATAATAAGCAATATGACATAACTAAAAATATTCTATTTTACTAAGTGGTATTTATAGTGATGGTGGTCATAAAATGCATACTTATTGGGGGATATCAAGTAATTTAATTTAGTCCTATGTTAAATGTTTCTCACTGTATCCTTTTGTTTCCACTAACTTAAATATCAATAAATGTATATCCTTGTGGGTATTATTTCTAACATTTAAATTTCTGACCTCCAAAACAGCAGGAATCGATTTACATTTAACAACATGCAAATGTGAAAAAATGAGAAAATTAATTATTGCACCTCGTAACTCAGAGCTTATGGCTCAGTTTCAATGTATCATGTAAAAGCTTTAGACTTCAGATAATCTATTTAAGATTTGTGCTCTTAAATACTGGGGTGGCAAATAAGGAAAAGTGTACAAATAACTCAATTTAATCCCATTCAAAGACCCAGTAATCATTGGAGTTGTATGCAAATAAACAATCAAAAAAATCTGTATAATCTCTAATCATTCTTATTAAGACAACAACAACAACAGAAGCCAAGTACACATTGTTTAAGTGTCACTTTTACCTGATTTGCTATCATCGACTATGTGCTATTATTTGAAAAAGAGAATTGTGAGTTTGAGAAGAATGGGAGGCAGCATAATGTAAAGTTTTAGAAAATATGGAGTTAGAGATGCTACTACCAGAATGATTCTTCTAAAAATATAAATTTTATTATATCATGACTCTATTGAAAATCCTTCAATGGCTCCCCTTTGTACCCACAATCAAAGCCAAAGTCCTTGCAATTCTCCTCAGCCCTATGTGATCAGATCCTCCCTACCTCAGACCTAATTTCTACCACCTTCTTCTTCCTTGTCTTCTGTCCCACCATCCTCTTTACTGTTCCTTCAGCCCCACAGACATTAGAGTCCTTTTGATGATGGTTCCTCTTCCTGGAATATTCTTCCCTTCAATATGTGCCTGGTAACTCCACTCCATACTTCAAGCCTTTGTTCAATCATCACCTTATTCATGACCTCATGATATAGAAACATATAAACATGCATTTAACACTAGCCAGCTTTGTGCTTAATGATAAAACCTTAGAAACACTCCTGACAAAGTAAAAATAAGACAAAAAGTACACCATCACCACTATTATTATAAATTACCATGGAAGCACCAGCCAATTAAATTGTGCATGCTCATGTGCACACATGTACACACACCTGTGTATTTATTTAATTTTTGCTGCTTGAAGATATAATTTACTTAAGAAGCCAACAGTATCATTCAAAAGATTTCTAGGAAGATGATCTTTTAAAATGAAGTCAACAAACATCAAAACTTTTCTGAACCTCTACTGGTGTTTTTTAAGATGTAATGGATGCTAATAAATAAACTAGAAATGAGCAAGATTTATAAAAAGAAAACTAGAATTGTTCACTAAGAATTATAAAATACGAGACTATTATAAGAGACTCAATCATGTAAGGAGGTTAATTCTCTTAATTCAATCTTTCATAAAAATTCAACAACATCCCAGTCAAAATCTCCATCACAAAATAATTCTACAGCTACTCTAAAAATGTAAAGATTTGAGAATTGGCATAAAATATGGAGAAAATAGAGATTAATGATTACATAATTCCCCTACCAAATACTAAAATATATTATGAAACTATAATACTAAATATTTTATAATACCAAAGTTTTATTTTTAAATTTGTAAATTAGACTACTCAGCCAACTACTGAAGTCCTTATTATCTACAACTGTTAGGTTTTTTACTTAATTAAACAGAGTCTTCAAAGTATATAGTCATATAATCTGTAAATAATGAACAATTTACATTTTTCTATCCAATTTTATACTTCATTTCTTTCTCTTGTCAAAAGGAATTGGTTCATATTTTCAAAATGGTTTAATAATAATTCCAAAACTGGACAACCCATCCTTTTTTGCTTACTTGCTTTTAATGTTTCTCCATTTATCAGAGAATTGACTGCTTTGTTTTGAAAAAAGATATATTTAGCTGTCCATCTGTCTCCTCTTAATTTCCTAGTTTTTCTTTTTAAATTCTTAACCAGAACAATTTCTGAATTTTATTGAACACACCTACAGCATGTATGGAAAAAAATACTTTTCTTTCTTGCTCGATTAACATGGTTCTAACACTATTTCCCAACACTTGCATTCCTGCAGAGCACCTCAGTTGCTCATAGTTTATTATTCTTTCAATGACATTTCATTTTAATTGCAATTTTTCTAGACATGTTGCAGCTGTCTCCAGAAATGAGAGTTGTTCCTATGTATTGCGTTATGTTTTATCTCTGTTTGGGTTAGTATCAATGTTTTACTTGTTTCATTAACAATCATTTAGAAGCTTCCTTTATTTTGTTCTTTCCTTGTGTTTCTAACTTTTAATGTTTTATAGAATTAACTTGCCATATCAACTGAGCTTCACAAAGTTTTACTGAGAATGAGTGGTTGTTAAGGTATTTTCAAAACTTTACTTTTTTTCTTATGGCAATTGGTCTGTTTAGATTTTCTCTCAATTTTATGATGTTTCTACAATTTATTTATTCTATAAAATAGCCATCTTTCCAGATTTTCAGATTAATATATAGGGAGTTGAATTAACACATAATTTAATATTTTCTTCTCATAAGGGATTGTTTCCAAATTATGACTGTTTTGTATGTTTGCTTTATCCTTTTTTTCTTGATTAAGCTACTAGTTTCTTAGTTTTAAGAACCGTCTATTAATTAAATTTATTTATTAATTCTATTATTTTTGCTAATACATTAATCTCTTTTTATCTTTACTATTCTAAATTCTCCTTTCCTCTACATCATTCTTTTCATTATTACTTCAATTTGATCCTTAAATCATTTAGTTTGTGTGAAAGCCATGGGTGAATCTGCCACTTGGAAAGTCCCTAGGGTAGATAGCCTCTATTCATTGTGAGAGTCCTAGACTTTGTGGCATGCCTAGAGATTTCATATCCAGAATCCAGAGGACATGGCACTTTTATTACCAGAGATGGTGATGAAATGGTCATCATGGTTAAAAAAGGAGAGCAGTTTGAAACAAGGAATCCAGGGCTTCCTGATACAGTAGGAACTGATGATCTAGAGATGTGAAACTATGAAAACTACCTTGGTTTCTACTACTCCTTTTATATGAACAGCATTTAATTATAGAAAAGCATATCTTACTTAAACATGAAAAAGAGAAACAAGATGCAAGTGAATCACACATAAACAGATTGTAAGAATAAAATGAAAGATAATCTGAATTATGTACTAATAGTTAACTAAGTCATGACAGAAAAATAGGGCCATAAAATACATGAAAATTCTAATTTAACAATACAAAATTAGCTAAACAAGATTTTAAAACTATATAAAACTGAAAAAAGAAATAAATTAGAAATAATAAAGGTCAAAATGATATGGCTGGATAATAGAGAATTAATAGAGCTCAGGAAAGAAATAGAAAATAAAGATAATATTTTAGAAATAGGGAGTAAAAAAATCAGCAGCATAAGGATAGACACATTTGAAATTACAGTAATAGAAAGAAAGAAAATAAGAAAAATGAAAATAAAAGGAAACAATAAAATGAAAAGAATTAGAGGTGATCAATTTAGAAGGCAAAGAAGATCCAACATAGATATAATTGGAGGTCGCAGAGATGAAAACAAATTAACAGAACAAAACAAATAGCAAATATGTAATTTAAGAAAACATTTTCCAAATTAAGGAGGACTTCAATTTATATTTAGGAAGTAAAAACGGTGTTACAGGAAAAATCAACCAAGAAGGTCAAAACCAAAACATATTCTAGGGACAACTACTGCACTTTAAATGTAAAGGAAATTTTAAAAATCCTTGGATATCCATATAAAAACATTACAAAGTACCAAGAAAAGTTTAAACAAAATATTTCTATCAGACTTAGCAGCAGCAGTAGCAATTCTTAATACAATTGAACTATATATTTAAGGTGCTCAAAGAAAAAAATTGCTATAAGCATACTAAGTCCAGGCAACAGTACTTTTCATGTATAATAGGTATAAAACAATTATGAGTCTGCAAGGTATCAGGGAGTTTTGTACTCATAAGCATTTACTGAAGAAATCTTTCAAGAATGAGCTTCAGATAACCAAGGGTTATTGAGGGAAACATCTGTCTAAGGTGTATTGGTGAGCACTGATATACTTAACTGTAGCACCATGACTAGGTTATAGGGATAACGGTGACAGAATATTAGTTAAATGTTAGATATCTGACAAAATAGATAAAAAACAACAATCACATATGAGGCAACAATGTAGACAGAAATTTCTAATTCAAAATAAGCTTGTTAAACAATATGCAGTGTTAAGTGGAAATAAATAATGTCACTGAAAATTAGATGTTAATTTAGAAATAAAAAGAGAGTGTTACTAATTAATTCCACAATTGCCCACAGTAGGAAACGAATCAACAGCATCTTAAAAATAGGAGATTAAATGCATTATTATAATAATAACCACTAGAATAAAAATACAAGAATTTCTAATACCACAAGATATTTTAAAATAAACGTAAAATAAATAAAAGATGTTATAAAATAACACGGCAAAAGTAAGATCAAATATACTGGTTATAAAATAAATGCAAATGGGCTCAAAGTAGCCATTAAAGAAAAAAGAGTTTTTAACTAAACACCAACACCAACTATGTATATATTTTTTCTAAAACCAAAAGAAAGTTTAAAATGATTACATTAAAAATAACACTAATATAGGTACAACTGTCCTAATGCTGAAACTACCAAAGATTCAAGTTGAAAGAGAAGTATGTTAATAATTAGAGATATTAATGAATACTTTGTAATTTAAAACAGATCCAGTGGAAAAATTTCATAGGCTATAGAAGACCTAAACACCATTATTAATAGGGTTATTTTTATAATAGTGTTTAACATGAAAATCTAAAAATATTTTTCTTCTTTTCATATGCATATGAAACATTTTCACAAACTAACATTATATTAGACCACAAAACATCACTAATTTCAAAAAAAAGAGATAACATAAGCTGCCCTCTGACTATAATGAACTAAATTTAAAAATTAAAAATATAGCAAAACATAAAAAGCAACTGAAAAAAAAAAAAGGTCTTCCACATGGAAATTTTTGAAACATGTTCATGGGAAAGAAGAGTAAGACAAAATGAAATTGCATAATCTCTTCAAAATAATAATGATAAAATACAACATATTTGATCTATGGAAGGCAGTTAAAGCAGCAACCCAAGAACATTTCATTACATGAAATCATTAAAACAGTAGACTAGAAAGAAAAATGACCTACAAAGACAACTCACATAGCCAAAAAAGAAAAAAAAAAAAAAAAAAAACCGATCAGTAAACTAAACCAAAAAGAAAGCAAGGTAAAATAATTAACTATAGTGAAATCAATCATTTATGTTAGAAAGAAGAAAGTATTGGAACTAATAAATAAATCAAAAACATTCTTTGAAAAAGGAATCACCAAAAAAGTCAAACTACTAGGCAACCTCATTTTTAAAAAAAGAGAGGAAGCACAGATATAGAAAGAGAAGGGGGAAAACTTGTTAAAGCCTAGAAAATCTTTAAAAAAAAATTATAAATGATTACTAGAAGAAACTCTATGTAAATATATTTGAAAACATAATAAAATGGATAAGCTTCTGAAAATATGACTTAACAAAAATGGACTATATTTGATAAAAAATTCTAAATTCTCCAGTTTTTATGGAAGAAAAACAAAAATTTCCAAGTATCTCACCCACATTAAAAGAACCAGACCCAGATGCTTTTGTAGGGTTATTCTACAAAACTTATAAATATCAAATAATATATGGCTACTGACCTAATTCCAGAGCAATGAAGAAGAAGCAAACATTCCAAATGTTTTCATATTAGGTCAAAACAATATGATTTCAAAACATTCAAAAATAATGCAAGAAGGAAGCACTACAGACAAATCTCCACTATGAATACTGAAGCAAAAAACACATAAAATATTAGGAAATAAGATCCAACGAAATGTTAACTAAATAATCATTGTGATCCACTTAAGTGTTTGGTAGGAATGTTGAGGTAACTCAATATTAGGAAATATGTTGATTTAACTTAGTAAATTAATAAATTAAAAGAAGGAAACCATATGATTTTCTACATAAAAAACAAAGGAAAACACTTAACAAGATATTCTCATGATTAAAACACTAAATAAAAGAAGAAATAATTAATACTTCATTAACATAATAAAATGTGTTTATCTCAGCTCCAAAGCAAGTATTTTACTTATTGGAAAAATATTTAAAGCATTCCAATAAAGTCATGTACAAGATGTGAGTACCCACTGTCTTCACCACTACTTAACACTGCTTTGGAAGGATTAGCCAAAGTACTCTACAGTCAGCCCTCTGTATCTGTGGGTTCCACATCTGCAAATTCAACCAACTGCAGATCGAAAATATTTGAAAAATAAATTCCATAAAGTTCTAAAAAGCATAACTTGATTTGCCTCAGGCTGGCAACTATTTACATAGCATTATATTGTATTTGGCATTATAAGTAATCTAGAAATGATTTAAAGCATACAGGATGATGTGTGTAGGTTATATGCAAATACTATGCCATTTTCTATAAGGTACTTGAGCATCTGTGGATTTTGTTATGGTGGCTGAAGGGAGGAGGAGTTATTCTGGAACCACTCCCCCTTGAATACTGAGAGACAACTATATTTGCAGATGACCTGATTGTATACTTGGAAAACCCAAAACTAACTTTTTAAAATTTTGTAAAATAGCAAGACACAAAATGTAAAGAAATTCAAACAGAAAGTTAATAATAAAAAAATTTTAAAGTCACATTTCAATAGAAAAGGAACGCACAGGCATAAACCCTATCAAGAAACTTGCAATACAGTCCTGAAAGTCATAAAAGGTAGATGTGAACAAATGTCATTTCTCCCTAAGTTAGTTCATAACTTCAACATAATCCCAACAATAATGCCATTTGGGTTTTTTCAGAGCTTAAAACACTGATTATAAATCTCAAATGAAAGAACACGCTAGCAAGAATAGCTAATAAAACTCTCAAAAAGAAGAGTACTCCGTGTGTGTGTGTGTGTGTGTGTGTGTGTGTGTGTGTGTGTGTGTGTGTATTTGGTAGGGAGTAATCACACAAATATTCCAACATATCTACTTTAAAGACTCTATAATTAAATCATTGTGAGATTAGTACTTGAATTGGATAACAGTCTAATGGAACAGAATAGGAAATCTAGACAGAGACCCAATGCATATGGAAATATGGTACAAAAAGGCATCATTATGAGACATCAAACCAGTGAAGCCATTATGCATTGAAAGTAGCTTTGTTTTGGTTTAATTCACTGAAATTAATGTGGTTACAAGATTTATTTGTTCCACGAGAACATTTTTCTGGTTAGTGTTCTTTATAGGTCATTTTCGTCCCCTCCCCTCCCCTCCCTTCCTCTCCCCTCCCTTCCCCTCCCTCCCTTCTTCTTCCCTCCCTCCCTTCCTTCTTCTTTTCCTTCTTTATTCTTTTTTCTTTTCTTTTCTCTCTCTCTCCTTCTCTCTCTCTTTCTCAATATATATGTACTATATTTGTAAAGTATTCACGTATGCTTCTTTTCGATTACTCACCTTTTACATGTGAGGGATGAGCTATGTCTATACCCCAAACAAGTAGAAAGTTTTATTATTAACAATAATGAGTGTAAGGTCTCTTCTCACCTGTCTGTTCACAATGTTGCTTTCCTCACTTCTACCACCAATAGATATGTTTTTACAAATAAGTATTATCTCTGTGATTCCTTGTTCAGTACCCTGTCTCTGTGCTTGTGCTTGGAATCAAAACAAATCCAGTCAAACTCCTAACATCCACCTGAGAACCCCACTGCCAATGTCGCAAATAAATAATTGGTTCTGTATTACAGGGTCTGTCAGGATTTAAATTTGTGCTTGTGTGGCCTTTTTTTGATAACTGCAGACAAGAGTGTCCTTTGGCTAAAACATAACAAAACATCATCATCATTACTGACCATCATTGCTTTTGTAAGACCTGACTCCTGTTTTCTGTTTCACGCTTTCAGATATCTCTTAATTGTTTTTCCTTACTTTTGGGTGAAAGAGAATATGTGTATTTAATTTACATTTAAAAAATAGGAATTCCTACTCTAAAGGTTTTTAAAAACACATATAAAATGTCCCTTATATTGATTTTAATCTCAAATTGAAAATAAAATTATTCTTAGGTCTGAGCTTCATAAGATGAATGCAAGGGCCTATTTGTTATTTTCAAATATGGCAATGAAGTTGTCCAGAAAGACAAAAAGAGTCTGAAAATAAAGACCCACTGAAAATCTGGTACTAATAACCTTAAAAATGTACACCATAACACTTCAGTAGTTTCACAGGTGGAAAAATGTGAAGTGTGTTTACACTACTTGCCATAAGCCAGTTTTATCTGCATCAAGCCATATGGTTTGGGAAACTGGGAGTTTCATGAGAATCCAGAGTGAAATTTAACAGTACTATCTGAAAACAGAGTAAACTGAGGAGTTTATAAGCCATTCTAAGATACAGCAGGAATTTTATTTTTTACCCCCTTAAAAATATACTATCATACTGATACTTTAAAACTGTACCCACAGTGTTTCTGTCATTTAGGGAAAATTGCTCCATTGCTACATTTATCTACAGAAAATTTTGTTGTAAGGTTTAGACTGCATTATGGGTAACTTCCTATGTAAGAAACTAGAAGCACTTAATGGAATGTAGAGTTAATTATTTTAAAATGTTAATTATAACTTTTAAGGTTTCAAAATTATTACTCAATTTTACATATCAAAACAAATATACTGGGGAATAATTCAGAGAAGAGTAAGAGGAAATCTAGTAAAAAATTACATATAAACTAATCTAAAGGTTATCTAGGGAAATTCTCGTTTGATATCTACAGATGAACTTAATATGAGAGCCAAAAAGTTTTATTTTATGCCTTTTCTTAGTGTATTAACTTATTATGTGCACTCTAAAGTATCAAAGGCAATGTTACTTAGAACAGTATTTTAAGACTTGAAGTTGGAGTTAAATGCACTCCTTAGGCTTTTAATTTTATTTAAGGTTTTTGGAATATAACTCAAGTAAAGTATTTAAATTAATAAATATATGAAATAAGGTCAGACCTTCAAGATGGCGGAGGAGTAAGACATGGAGATCATCTTCCTCCCCAAAATACATCTACATGTGGAACAACTCTTACAGAGCACCTACTGAACACTGGCAGAAGACCTCAGACTTCCCAAAAGGCAAGAAAATCCCCACATATCTGGGTAGGGCAAAAGAAAAAAGAAAAAACAGAGACAAAAGAATAGGAACGGGAACTGTACCTCTGGGAGGGAGCTGTGAAGGAGGAAAAGTTTCCACACACTAGGAAGCCCCTTCACTGGCAGGGAAGGGGGTCAGGGGGGAAGCTTCGGAGCCACGGAGGAGAGCGCAGCCACAGGGGTGCAGAGGGCAAAGTGGAGAGATTCCTGCACAGAGGATCGGTGCCGACCAGCACTCACCAGCCCGAGAGGCTTGTCTGCTCACCCGCCGGGGCGGGCGGGGGCTGGGAGCTGAGGCTCAGGCTTCGGAGATCAGACCCCAGGGAGAGGACTAGGGTTGGCTGCATGAACAGAGCCTGAAGGGGGCTAGTGCACCACAGCTATCCGGGAGGGAGTCGAGGAAAAAGTCTGGATCTGCCTAAGAGGCAAGAGACCATTGTTTTGGGGTGCACGAGGAGGGGGGATTCCTTCCCTATCTACCCACAGAAGGCAGACCACTGCCTAAATAAGCTCCAGACGGGCACAAGCTGCGGCTATCAGCTTGGACCCCAGAGACAGACATGGAAATGCTAACGCTGCTGCTGCTGCCCCCAAAAAACCTGAGTGCAAGTACCGGTCACTAGCCACACTCCCCCGGGAGCCTGTGCAGCACACCACTGCCAGGGTCCCATGATCCAGGGACAACTTCCCCAGGAGAACACACGGCGCGCCTCAGGCTGCTGGGGTGTCACGTCAGCCTCTGCCGCCTCAGGCTCGCCCCGCATTCCAATTATGACTACCATACCGCTCCCTCTCCCAAGCCTGAGGGAGCAAGAGAGCCCTAATCAGCTGCTGCTTTAAGCCCCTCCTGTCTGGGTGGGGAATAGATGCCTAAGGGTGGCCTATACACAGAGGCAGGGCCAAATCCAAAGCTGAACCCCAGGAGCTGTGCAAACAAAGAAGAGAAAGGGAAATTTCTCCGTGCAGCATCAGGCGCAGCAGGTTAAATCTCCGCAATCAACTTGATAAACCCTGCATCTGTGTAATACCTGAATAGACAACGAATGTTCCCAAAATTGAGGCAGTGGACTTTGGAAGCAACTGTAGACTTGGGGTTTGCTTTCTGCAAATGATTTGTTTTTGCTTTTATGTTTATCTTAGTTTAGTTTTCAGTGCTGGTTATCATTGGTGGAATTGTTTATAGGGTTGGTTGCCCTCTTCCTTTTTTTTTTCCTTTTTTCTCTTTTTGTGAGTGTATATGTGTGATTTTGTCTGTTTAGGTTTGCCTTTACCATTTGTCCTACGGTTCTGTTTTTGTTTTTGTTTTTTTAGCTTTTTTGGGTTTTTTTTGTTTGTTTTTTTCTTTTTATGATTGTGTGTATGTGTTTCTTTGTGTGATATTGTCTGTTTAGTTTTGCTTTTACCATATGTTTTGGGGTTCTATCTGTTTGGTTTATTTTTTTCCTTCCTTTTCTTCTGAGCCGTAGGTGGCAGAGTGTTGGGCTTGAGCCTCCGAGGTGAGAGAGCTGAGTCCAGAACACTAGACCACCAGAGACCTCCCAGCCCCACGTAATATGAAACAGTGAAAGGTCTCCAAGAGATCTCCATCTCAACAGTAAGACTCAGCTCCACCCAACGGGCAGCAAGCTCCAGTGCTGGACGCCCCGCACCAAAAATCTAGCAAGACCAGAACACAACCACACCCATTAGCAGAGAGGCTGCCTAAAGTCATACTAAATTCACAGCCACCACAAAACACACCACCAGACGAGGCCCTGCCCACCAGAAGGACAAGATCCAGCCTAATCCACCAGAACACAGGCACCAGTTCCCCCAACCAGGAAGCCTACACAAGCCACTGAACCAACCTCACCCACTGGGGGCAGACACCAAAAATAACAGGAACTACGAAACGAACCTGCAGCCTATGAAAAGGAGATGCCAAACACAGTAAGTTAAACAAAATGAGAAGACAGAGAAATATGCAGGAGATGAAAGAGCAAGGTAAAAACCCACCAGACCAAACAAATGAAGAGGAAATACGCAGTCTACCTGAAAAATAATTCAGAGTAATGATAGTAAAGATGATCCAAAATCTTGGAAAAAGAATGGAGAAAACACAAGAAACGTTTAACAAGAACCTAAAAAAACTAAAGAGCAAACAAACGATGAACAACACAATAAATGAAATTTAAAATACTCTAGAAGGAATCAATAGCAGAATAACTGAGGCAGAAAAACAGATAAGTGACCTGGAAGATACAATAGTGGAAATAACTGCCACAGAGCAGAATAAAGAAAAAATAATGAAAAGAATTGAGGACAGTCTCAGAGACCTCTGGGACAATATTAAATGCACCAACATTCGAATTAGAGGGGACCCAGAAGAACACAAAAAGAAAGGGTTTCAGAAAATATGTGAAGAAATTATAGTCGAAAACTTCCCTAACACGGGAAAGGAAATAGTGAATCAAGTCCAGTAAGAACGGAGAGTCCCATACAAGATAAATCCAAGGAGAAACACAACAAGACACATATTAATCAAACTATCAAAAATTAAATACAAAGAAAAAATATTAAAAACAGTAAGGTAAAAGCAACTAAAAACATACAAGGGAATCCCCATATGGTTAAAAGCTGATCTTACAGCAGAAACTCTGCAAGCCAGAAGGGAGTGGAAGGACATATTTAAAGTGATGAAAGGGAAAAACCTACAATCAAGATTACTCTACTCAGCAAGAAACTCATTCAGATTCGACAGAGAAATTAAAACCGTCACAGACAAGCAAAAGCCAAGAGAATTCAGAACCAACAAACCAGCTCCACAACAAATGCTAAAGGCACTTCTCTAGGCAGGAAACACAAGGGAAGAAAAAGAGCAACAAAAACAAACTGAGAACAATTAAGAAAATGGTAATAGGAAAATACATATCGATAATTACCTTAAATGTAAATGGATTAAATGCTCCAACCAAAAGACACAGACTGGCTGAATGGATACAAAAACAAGATCTGTATATATGCTGTCTACAAGAGACCCACTTCAGACTGAGGGACACATACAGACTGAAAGTGAAAGGATGGAAAAAAGATATTCCACGCAAATGGAAATCAAAAGAAAGCTGGAGTAACAATTCTCATATCAGGCAAAATAGACTTTAAAATAAAGACTATTACAAGAGACAAAGAAAGAAATTACATAATGATCAAGGGAACAATCCAAGAAGAAGATATAACAATTGTAAATATTTATGCACCCAACATAGGAGCACCTCAATACATAAGGCAAATGCTTGCTGCCATAAAACGGGGAATCGACAGTAGCACAATAATAGTAGGGGACTTTAACACCCCACTTTCACCAATGGACAGATAATCCAAAATGAAAATAAATAAGGAAATACAAGCTTTAAATGACACCTTAGACCAGATGGACTAAATTGGTATTTATAGGACATTCCATCCAAAAACAACAGAATACACTTTCTTCTCAAGTGGTCATGGATCATCCTCCAGGATAGATCATATCTTGGGTCACAAACCAAGGGTCGGTAAATTTAAGAAAACTGAAATCAGATCAAGGAACTTTTCCAAACACACAACCACAACGCTATGAGGCTAGATATCAACTACAGGAAAAAAAAAAACACTGTAAAATATACAAACACATGAAGGCTAAACAATACTAAACAACCAAGAGATCACTGAAGAAGTCAAAGAGGAAATCAAAAAACACCTAAAAACAAATGACAGTGAAATCACAATGACACACAACCTATGGGATGCAGCAAAGGAAGTTCTAAGAGGGAAGTTTATGGCAATACAATCCTACCTCAAGAAACAAGAAAAATCTCAAATAACAACCTAAATTTACACCTAAAGCAGTTAGAGAAAGAAGAACAAAAAATCCCAAAGTTAGCAGAAGGAAAGAAATCATAAACATCAGATCAGAAATCAACGAAAAAGAAATGAAGGAAACAATAGCAAAGATCAATAAAACTAAAAGTTGGTTCTTTGAGAAGAAAAATAAAATTGATAAACCATTAGCCAGACTCATCAAGAAAAAAAGAGAGAAGACTCAAATCAACAGAATTAGAAATGAAAAAGGAGAAGTAACAACTGACACTGCAGAAATACAAAGGATCATGAGAGACTACTACAAGCAATGATATGCCAATAAAATGGACAACCTGGAAGAAATGGACAAATTCTTAGAAAGGTACAACCTTCCAAGACTGAATCAGGAAGAAATAGAAAATATGAACAGATCAATCACAAACACTGAAATTGAAACTGTGATTAAAAATCTTCCAACAAACAAAAGCCCAGGACCAGATGGCTTCACAGGGGAATTCTATCAAACATTTAGAGAAAAGCTAACATCTATCCTTCTCAGACTCTTCCAAAATATAGCAGAGGGAGGAACACTCCCAAACTCATTCTACGAGGCTACCATCATCCTGATACCAAAACCAGACAAAGATGTCACAAAGAAAGGAACCTACAGGCCAATATCACTGATGAACATAGATGCAAAAATCCTCAACAAAATACTAGCAATCAGAATCCAACAACACATTAAAAGGATCATACACCATGATGAAGTGGGGTTTATCCCAGGAATGCAAGGACTCTTCAATAAATGCAAATCAATCAATGTGATACACCATATTAACAAACTGAAGGATAAAAACCATATGATCATCTCAATAGATGCAGAAAAAGCTTTTGAAAAAATTCAACACCCATTTATAATAAAACCTCTCCAGAGAGTGGGCACAGAGGGAACCTACCTCAATATCATAAAGGCCATATATGACAAACCCACAGCCAATATCATTCTCAATGGTGAAAAACTGAAACCATTTCCTCTAAGATCAGGAGGAAGACAAGGTTGCCCAGTCTAACAACTATTATTCAACTTAGTTTTGGAAGTTTAGCCATGGCAATCAGAGAAGAAAAAGAAATAAAAGGAATCCAACTGGAAAAGAAGACGTAATACTGTCACTGTTTACAGATGACATGTTAACATACTTAGAGAATCCTAAAGATGCTACCAGAAAACTACTAGAGCTAATCAATGAATTTGGTAAAGTAGCAGGAAACAAAATTAATGCACAGAAATCTCTTGCATTCCTATACACTAATGACAAAAAATCTGAAAGAGAAATTAAGGAAACACTCCCATTTACCATTGCAACAAAAAGAATAAAATACCAAGGAATAAACCTACCTAAGGAGACAAAAGACCTGTATGCAGAAAACTATAAGATACTGATGAAAGAAATTAAAGATGATACAAACAGATGGAGAGATACACCATGTTTTTGGATTGGAAGAATCAATATTGTGAAAATGACTAAACTACCCAAAGCAACCTACAGATTCAATGCAATCCCTACCAAATTACCAATGGCATTTTTCATAGAACTAGCACAAAAAATTTTACAATATGTATGGAAACACAAAAGACCGTGAATAGGCAAAGCAATCTTGAGAAAGAAAAACAGAGCTGAAGGAATCAGGCTCCCTGACTTCAGACTATACTACAAAGCTACAGTAATCAAGACAGTGTGGTACTGGCACATAAACAGCAATACAGATCAATGGAACAGCATAGAAAACCCAGAGATAAACCCACGCACATATGGTCACCTGCTGTTTGACAAAGGAGGCAAGAATATACATACAGTGGAGAAGAGACAGCCTCTTCATAAGTGGTGCTGGTAAAACTGGACAGTTACATGTAAAAGAATGAAATTAGGACACTTCCTAACACCATACAGAAAAATAAACTCAAAATGGATTAAAGATCTAAATGTAAGACCAGACAGTATAAAACTCTTATAGGCAGAACACTCTATGACAAAAATCACAGCAAGACCCTTTTGACCCACCTCCCAGAGTAATGGAAATAAAAACAAAAATAAACAAATGGGACCTAATGTAACTTAAAAGCTTTTGCACAGCAAAGGAAACCATAAACAAGACGAAAAGACAACCTTCAGAATGGGAGAAAATATTTGCAAACACAACAACTGACAAAGGATTAATCTCCAAAATATACAAGCAGCTCATGCAGCTCAATAACAAATAACCACCCAATGCAAAATTGGGCTGAAGACCTAAATAGACATTTCTCCAAAGAAGATATACAGATTGCCAACAAATACATGAAAGTATGTTCAACATCACTAATCATGAGAGAAATGCAAATCAAAAAGACAATGAGGTATCACCTCACACTGGTCAGAATGGCCATCATCAAAAAAATCTGTCTACAAACAACAAATGCTGGAGAGGGTGTGGAGAAAAGGGAACCCTCCTGCAGTGGTGGTGGGAATGTAAATTGATACAGCCACTATGGAGAACAGTATGGAGGTTCCTTAAAAAACTAAAAATAGAACTGTCATATGACCCAGCAGTCCCACTACTGGGCTTATATCTTGAGAAAACCATAATTCAAAGAGTCATGTACCACAGTGTTCACTGCAGCTCTATTTACAATAGCCAGGACATGGAAGCAACCTGTGTCCACTGACAGATGAATGGATCAAGAAGATGTGGCACGTATATACAACAGAATATTACTCAGCTATAAAAATAAATGAAATAGAGTTATTTGTAGTGTGGTGGATGGACCTAGAGTCTGTCATACAGAGTGAAGTAAGTCAGAAAGAGAAAAACAAATACCGTATGCTAACACATATATATGGAATCTAAAAAAAAAAAAAAGGTTCTGATGAACCTAGGGGCAGGACAGGAATAAAGGTGCAGACATAGAGAATGGACTTAAGGACACAGGGGGTGGGGAGGGTAAGCTGGGATGAAGTGAGAGAGTAGCACTGACATATATACATTA
This sequence comes from Balaenoptera musculus, assembly GCF_009873245.2. Lineage (NCBI taxonomy): Eukaryota > Metazoa > Chordata > Mammalia > Artiodactyla > Balaenopteridae > Balaenoptera > Balaenoptera musculus. The sequence continues at coordinate 138,787,559 of NC_045787.1, forward strand.
CCAAATGTAAAATAGCTAGCTAGTGGAAAGCAGCTGCATAGCAAAGGGAGATCAGCTCGGTGCTTTGTGACCACCTAGAGGGATGGGATAGGGAGGGTGGGAGGGAGACACAAGAGGGAGGGGATATGGGGATATATGTATACGTACAGCTGACTCACTTTGTTATACAGCAGCAACTAACACACCATTGTAAAGCAATTATACTCCAATGAAGATGTTAAAAATTAATAAATAAATAAAAGAATGTAAGTATAAAACAAAACTGCTAAGATTGGGTAAGAAAGAAAAAAGAAAACCACACTTTTACTTTCTAAAACCCTGTAGTGTTTGAAATATTTACAACTATTTTGTAAATAAGGCAAATGAAATAAAAGCAAGTGTTTTGTTGTTATTCAAAAATATATGAAATAAAATGAATACATTCATATATAAATATTAATTCAAAAAATTAAATTATCTAAAATCTTACAGTACACTTCCAATAATCAGGGAAAAAGTGACTTGCTTGCATATTCCTTCTGAAATATAAAGCAACTTGATTCCTCATCATCTACTATGGAATTTCTTAAGTTGATAGCAAAACCGAGAAGAAAAGTGAAATTTATACAAAATTGATTAGTTTGAAAAAAAAATCATGCCTGTTTGTAGGATAGGTCAGAAAAAATTTTATAAATAATGTATCAGAAACTACTCTATAAAAACCTAAGGAAATGTCAAGGGAGGTGCAATCTTTTTAAACTATTCCTGTATAAATCAATTAAGATGCTTTATTTTGACACCTACTGTCAGTGTTTACCAAACGTAGATAGACAAGTCCATCCCTGAAGCATGCATTTGCAAATAACTTTACTCATTAATGTTTAATTAAGACAGGGGAAAACTGTCCTTTACATTTTGCTGCAATTAGTGCTCTCTATACCCCACTGACTTCTCATGATGAATTACTTTTCAAATGAAAAGTGAAATGATTAAAACTGGAGACACTCCATCTAGTATGCCCATACCACATTTTAAAGATGGAAACCAAATAATGCTATGCATAGTGAAAACAACTGAAATCATCTGTTGTTGATTTCAAAAGTGAAGCTTCTTTCTCATTATGACTCTAAAGTGATATAACATGAAAAACCCAATTTATGCCTATTAACTCATAAGGCCACATAATATCAGAGCTTTGGGAGGTTTAATTCAACCCCCTCAATTTAAAACATTCCATAAACAGTAAGTGAATTGTGAAGGTCACATAATTTTCCAAATGATGTTGTCATCATTTCACCTACAATGTTAACATTTCACTCTTTTAAGGGACTCTAAAATCCATCTAATGCAATGTCCTTATTTTACCAAATAACCAATCTAAACCAACGTCACACAATTTAAAAAAAGCCCACAAAATAAAATAAAACAAAAAAAACTTGAAGTCGGGAAAGATCATTTGACTTATGCAACGTTATATAACTAACAAGTGATAGATCTAAAAATACAATATAGATGTTCTACCCCCAAAACTTTCCCCTTACTTTCTACTCAAATATTCTTTGTGCTCCTTTTAGACTGGGAGAACAAATACAGTATGAGAAATATTTATGAAATCTTTGATCATTATATTCAGACATCAAAAAGTTGGTGCATTCTTGTTTTTTCTTTTTTTTTAGTATATGAATGCTTATAGCCCCTTCATTCATAACAGCCAAAAACTGGAAACAGCCCAAATGTCCATCAACAGGTGAAAGCATAAACAGATGATGGAGCCCTACTCAGTAAAAAATATGAACAAAACTACTAACATACATAACAACCTTGATGATCCCGAAAACACTGTCAACTGAAAAGAAGCCAGACACAAAAGAATACAGACCAAAGAACTCATTTATATAATATACTATCACAGAAGAAACTAATCTAAGGTGATAGAAATCAAACCAGTGCCTGCCTATGGTGGGTTGGGTTTGACTGGAAAGTAACATGAGGAAACTTTTTCGGTTGATGGTATGTTCTCTATCTTGACTGGGGTGTTGGTTATGTTGGTGCGTACATTTATCAAAACTCATCATACAGTGAGGCAAAATTTCAAGCATATCAATGAGTGTAAATTTTCTCACAATTAAAAAAATGCTGTGGTATTTATATTATCTTAGATTCATTTAAGGAGTGATATACCACTGCTGTTTTTTAATAGCTTTACTGAGGTATAAGTGACATACAATAAACTGTATGTATTTAAAATGTACAATTTCAGAAACTTTGACATATCACAACCAATGAATATATACAATTAAGTATAATTATAATAAATGTATTCATCTCCTTCAAATGTTTCTTCATGTCCTTTATACTCCTTCTTTCTTACAAGTGGGGACATTCTTTAAATAGCATATTACTACATATGTTTTATGTTATGTCTAATATTAATGAAGTAAAATGGTATTAGTAACAGTAGATAACTATTTCCCAGATTCTTTTAAAAACGTTCCTCTTTTTCATTACTCCCTTAATTCCAGAATCTCCCCTCAAATATATGAAATACTTAGAATTTACAAACAGCTTGAGAACTAGTCTGAGTTCAACAATAAATGTGTTGCATGTTTTCTATGCAGTGAATTATTTGCCAACATAGAAAAAAAACTGTGAAATTTCCCATGTAAATCCAGATTTCCACATTCTCTATAAACAACATTGGAAGGTAAGGTTGATCTGAGCATGCATCATCACATGGCTACAAACCCTCAGAGCTGAGTAACACTGAACCACTTTGAATAGGGCATATGCTCTTCAATTCTCCACAGTCCCCTCCATTCCCTATTACTTCCCAACATCAAAGCTTGTAGCTGTTGCCACTTAAGTTCAAGCTTGCACTATTGCTTTTTGAACACCTGGTCTGCTTCACTTATTTATTTTACCTACCTGGTCCCTGGAAGCTTTTGCATAATTGCTGATGGCAAAACTACATAAATGAGATTGCAATAAATTCACCCACCATATACACACACAGATTTTGAAATTATGTATCAAGCACTTACGTACAACTGGATTAAATAATTATTTTTGAAACAAACTATGAACATATTGGATGACCATTAAAAATAATCTCTGTACTGTGCAAGCTTAATTTGAATATATGCTAGTTATTTAAAATCATGGAACTAGTGAGAAAAGATGCATCACTTTTGCACAAAATTGCAGAAAAGAGCCCATGATGTTAGGCCATGGGTAAAAATTATGAATAAGTAACTATCAATAATCAGTTCTCAAGGGTATATTGATATGGATCAGATTGAGTCCATGGGTCAGGAAACATCAGTGGTAGGATATGGTGTGGAGAGTGGATCTGAATTGTCTAAGCAGACCAGAGGCAGTGTCAAAGGAAAATGTAGTTAAGGTATAGAGAGTAGGCCAATCTGGCTGGAGTAGAGACTAAGTTATGTTGAGGTTAGCAGAGCAGTTCAAACAGAGAAAGGAGAAGCTTAGCATCAGGAATTTATAACTTAAATGCTTCTTCTAAAATATGAGCCTGTGCGTTATGACTACCTAACATGAATGGGAAGGTAGTAAAGTCTCTTAATTGTTTTTTATCCTCACAAAACATTCTACTTTATTTGGAAAACAGTTTCCTGTACCCTCCTTCTCTCTCTCTCTCATCAAGGGGGAAAAAAGTACTTAAGTTCTGACCATGGCTATGCTTAAATTTAAACTCCAACATGATCTCAATATCCAAAACAGAATAAACCTATGGAAAGTTCAGAAATACATACTGGAGAAATATGAACAGACCCTTAATACTGGCCTCACTATTGGGTACTGGTTATAATAACAATTCAAAGACCTTGAACTATCAAGCAGGCTTACTGACAGAGGACTCTTATCGGAGCTCCTGCTGTTCGATCTGACAGATTTACCACACGTGGCTGCACATGGCTATACGTGTACCCACTCAAGTGTTTAAGAAGTGTCTAGTGCTGTGCCACTGAGAATTCGCCTCAGTAATGTTTTAATTGCAGTGCTACCCCAAACCAAAGAAGTTAAGCCTGAAAGGAAAGTAGTCCATGTCATTACTGCTGTTTCCTTCAATGCAAAGCGTCATGTTATTTGAAGGTGTATATATATATACATATATATATTTTTTAACATCTTTATTAGAGTATAATTGCTTTACAATGGTGTGTCAGTTTCTGCTTTGTAACAAAGTGAATCAGTTATACATATACATATGTCCCCATATCTCTTCCCTCTTGCATCTCCCTCCCTCCCACCCTCCCTATCCCACCCCTCTAGGTGGTCACAAAGCACCGAGCTGATCTCCCTGTGCTATGCGGCTGCTTCCCACTAGCTATCTATTCTACGTTTGGTAGTGTATATATGTCCATGCCACTCTCTCACTTTGTCCCAGCTTACCCTTCCCCCTCCCCGTATCCTCAAGTCCATTCTCTAGTAGGTCTGCATCTTTATTCCCGTCTTGCCCCTAGGTTCTTCTGACCTTTTTTTTTTTTTTTTTAGATTCCATACATATGTGTTAGCATAGAGTATTTGTTTTTCTCTTTCTGACTTACTTCACTCTGTACGACAGTCTCTAGGTCCATCCACCTCACTACAAATAACTCAGTTTCGTTCCTTTTTATGGCTGAGTAATATTCCATTGTATATATGTGCCACATCTTCTTTATCCATTCATCTGTTGATGGACACTTAGGTTGCTTCCATGTCCTGGCTATTGTAAATAGTGCTGCAATGGACATTTTGGTACATGACTCTTTTTGAATTATGGTTTTCTCAGGGTATATGCCCAGTAGTGGGATTGCTGGGTCGTATGGTAGTTCTATTTTTAGTTTTTTAAGGAACCTCCATACTGTTCTCCATAGTGTCTGTATCAATTTACATTCCCACCAACAGTGCAAGAGGGTTCCCTTTTCTCCACAACCTCTCCAGCATTTAGTGTTTGTAGACTTTTGATGATGGCCAATCTGACTGGTGTGAGGTGATTATAATAACAATAAATTAATTGTTAACTTATTAACAATTATTAAAATTGTTATACTAATTATTGTTAGTATATTTAATAGTATAATTATACTATTAATTATACTATAATAGTATACTATATACTATTACAGTATAATTATTAATAGTATTAATAGTATTTTAATAGTATTAATAGTATTATTAATAGTATTAATTACTATAGTATATTAATTATACAATTAATTATACTATAATAGTATACTATATACTATTACAGTATAATTATTAATAGTATTAATAGTATTTTAATAGTATTAATAGTATTATTAATAGTATTAATTACTATAGTATATTAATTATACTATTAATAATACTATAATAGTATACTATACTATTATAGTATAATTAATAGTATAATTATACTATATTTATAGTATAATTATTGTATACTAATTAGTATAACTAATTGTTATACTAATTATTATACTAATAATAGTTATTATTAACAATAAGTTAATAATAACTAATTATCAGTTCTTTTACTAGAAATAAAATGGGTAAAATTGTTTACAATCTGGTAATATCATGTGTAGGTGTGTATGATATATATATAGAGAGGGGGAGAGAGAGAGAGAGAGAGAATAATAAAATCTCAAAATAAGTCGTGTTATGCACAATCTAAAGAATTCTGAGCGAGTTTTATGATTTTGCTCCAAGATAAAATACAATCTCTCTTCTTAAAATTAAATATATTAAGCCAATAATTTATCTGGTTCTGAAAGAGGCAGAAGAAAATCACTAGAAAGTAGAAATGCTGTATTAAACATCATTTTGGAAACTACCTGGAGAGTTTGTTATAGCCCAGAATTATCATGGGTTCTATGGACGAAATATTTTATGGATAAAACAAGTATTTATATAGAGCTTCACTGACACTTCATTTTACACATTACATTGTTTAAAATCATAACAACATTGAAGGTAAAACAATATTATTGAGATCCAGAGAGATATAGTCTTGCCTGAATTATTTTATTTTTTTAATTTAAAAAAATTTTTGTTTTATATTGGAGCATAATTGATTAACAATGTTGTGTTAGTTTCAGGTGTACAGCAAAATGACTGTTATACATATACATGTATCTGTTCTTTTTCAAATTATTTTTCCATTTAGGTTATTACAGAACATTGAGAGTTCCCTGTGCTATACAGTAGGTCCTTGTTGGCTATCAGTTTTAAATATAACAGTATGTACATGTCAATCCCAAACTCCCAGTCTATCCCTCCCCACTAACCTTCCCCCTGGTAACCATAAGTTCATTCTCTAAGTCGGTGAGTCTGTTTCTGTTTTGTAAATAAGTTCATTTGTATCATTTTTTTAAGATTCCACATATAAGTGATATCATATGATATCTGTCTCTCTCTGTCTGACTTGCGTCACTTAGTATGATAATCTCCAGGTCCATCCATATTGCTGCAAATGGCATTATTTCATTCTTTTTAATGGCTGAGTAATATTCCATTGTGTATATGTACCACATCTTCTTTATGCATTCACCTGTCAATGGACATTTAGGTTGCTTCCATGTTTTGGCTATTGTAAACAGCATTGCAATGAACACTGGGGTGCATGTATCATTTCAAACCATGTTTTCCTCTGGATATACGTCCAGAAGTAGTATTGCTGAACCATATGGTTTTTTAAGGAACCTCCATTCTCTTCTCTATAGTGGCTATACCAATTTACATTCCCACCAACAATGTAGGAGGGTTCCCTTTTCTCCACACCCTCTGCAGCATTTATTGTTTTGGATGATGGCCATTCTGACTGGTGTGAGGTGACATCTCACTGTAGTTTTGATTTGCATTTCTCTAATAATTAGTGAAGCTGAGCATCTTTTCTGTGCCTCTTGGTCATCGGTATGTCTTCTTTGGAGAAATGTCTATTTAGGTTTTCTGCCCATTTTTTGGTTGGGTTGTAATACATTAAAAGGAACATACACCATGATCAAGTGGGATTTATCCCAAGGATACAAGGATTTTTCGATATCTACAAATCAATCAGTGTGATACACCATATCAACAAATTGAAGAATAAAATCCATATGATCATCTCAATAGATGCAGAAAAAGCTTTTGACAATATTCAACACCCATTTATGATAAAAACACTCCAGAAAGTAGGCATAGAGGGAACCTACCTCAACATAATAAAGGCCATATACAACAAATCCACAGCTAACATCATAATATGCAATGGTGAAAAGCTGAAAGCATTTCCTCTAAGATCAAGAACAAGACAAGGATGTCCAGTCTCACCACTCCTATTCAACATAGTTTTGGAAGTCCTAGCCATGGCAATCAAAGAAGAAAAAGAAATAAAAGGGATGCAAATTGGAAAAGAAGAAGTAAAACTGTCACTGTTTGCAGATGACATGATACTATACATAGAAAATCCTAAAGATGCCACCAGAAAACTACAAGAGCTCATCAAGGAATTTGGTAAAGTAGCAGGATACAAAATTAATGTACAGAAATCTGTTGCATTTCTATACACTAACAATGAAAGATCAGAAAAACAAATTAAAGAAACAATCCCATTTACCATCGCATCAAAAAGAACAAAATACCTAGCAATAAACCTACTTACGGAGACAAAAGACCTGTACTCTGAAAACTATATGACAATGATAAAAGAAATTGAAGATGACACAAACAGATGGAAAGATATACCATGTTCTTACATTAGAAGAATCAAAATTTTCAAAATGACTATACTACTCAAAGCAATCTACAGATTCAATGCAATCCCTATCAAATTACCAATGGCATCTTTCCCAGAACTAGAACAAAAAATCTTAAAATTTGTATGGAGACACAAAAGACCTCATATAGTCAAAGCAATCTTGAGAAAGAAAAATGGAGCTGGAGGAATCAGGCTCCCTGACTTCAGACTGTACTACAAAGCTACTGTCATAAAAACAGTGTGGTACTGAGACAAAAACAGAAATATAGATCAATGGAACAGGATAAAAATCCTAGAAATAAACCTATGTTCCTATGGTCAATTAATCTATGACAAAGGAGGCAAGACTATACAATGAGAAAAGACAGTCTCTTCAATAAATGGTAGTGGGAAAACTGGACAACTACATGTAAAAAAAGTAAATTAGAATATTCTTTAACACCATACACAAAAATAAATTCAAAATGGATTAAGGACCTAAATATAAGACTGGATACTATAAAAGTCTTAGAGGAAAACATAGGCGGAACACTCTTTGACATAAATTGCAGCAATATCTTTTTGGATCCGTCTCCTAGAGTAATGGAAATAAAAACAAAAATAAACAAATGGGACCTAATTAAACTCAAAAGCTTTTGCACAGCAAAGAAAACCATAAACAAAACAAAAGACAACCCACAGAATGGGAGAAAATATTTGCAAATGATGCGAACGACAAGGAATTAGTCTCAAAAATTTACAAACAGCTCATGTAGCTCAATAGTCTTGCCTGAATTTAGAAGGCAATTTCAAGATGGAGCTAAGACTCCATTCCAACTATTGTGACTCCCAATGTATTTTGTGTTCTTATATTTTTTCTTTACCATAGCCTATTGCCTTTTGCTTCTCCAGAATTCTTTTTACTTGAGTGTGCCATGGAGTGTGCATTCCATGGCAAATATCCTGGCAGTGCTTGCATCAAGCTCAAAGTCAACCATGTATCAGTTCAAGATTCCCTTATGTTAGAGATAACATATTTTGAAAGTTTTGTCTTCAAAATCTTCCAAGATCTTTTAAAGAGTGTAACTTCCTTTTTTTAAGAGGTGAACTCTGAGGATCCAGACTAACCCTAACCCTAACCTATAATAGAATAGTTGCACTTCCTGGCTTTACATAATAGAATTATTATCCATCACACTCAAACTAAAAGTCCTGCTCCTCACTGCCCCTGGATCAAGCTGCAAGGTGTTGCCATATGAGCAGCACTTTTATTCCAAATCAATACCTGCAATTAGGAGAATCGGCACTTGCACTCTTTGATTAGGAGCATTGGTGGTGTTTTTAACCACAGGATTTTAATGCACACTTTCCTCTTAATCAGCAGTTACAGAGGTCTATAATTTAGCCTCAGCTTCAGCTTCTATGGAAGATGAACATTTTTAGAAGGATCCTACAGTACACCCCAAAGTGAGTTTTTCATTTGCTACATGATCGTATATACATTATTACATTGTGCCATTATGTGTCCAATGTATCCTCCAACTTGAGTAAAAACCTGTCCAGTTATATTGCACAAATGTGGAAAATACATTTAAAATAGGTAGAAAGATTAATCTGTAAAATAAATTTGGAAATATTTTGAAAACTTCTTAGACTTCCTTAGAAGTAAACCTTGGCTCTATTCAAGGAAATGGGGCTGACTACATTAGGACAATCATCTTTTCTACATATGTTGTCAATATTTTAATCATCCACTGCAGCCTACTCCAATGGAATGGCTTTGTCTCAATTCAACTTTTCAGTGTGATATAAGAATATATTGTAAACCAATTTAAAAAATTGTCCTACAAATGTGACTTTTTTTTTTCCTATTTCAGTGTTGAGAGGATATTGACCCAATTTCTCTTTTCATGGTGGTTGATAAAAAGCTTTGAGCAAAAATTATGAACCATCCTTAGAATACTAAAGAGGCCTATGGTTTATATTTTAGTATTAGGTTTATTCTTGGCTTCATTTTTATATTTATTATCCTTTTTTAAGCCTAATTTAGTGTATTTTGCTGTATTTTGTGTGTCTTTGTAATTAGTAATAAACTCTTTCTAAAGTAAAGCAGACTATGAATTGATAAATGATTTAATGTATTTCATGGCAGAGAAATCCTTTCGCAGTATGGCCCCAACTTCTCTCTTAGCCTTCCTCTCACCATTCCTTCTCATTCATTCTTTCTCTACCCACACTGATTTTTAAAAACTACTTTATTGAGGTATGATTGACATATGAAATTACTGTCCACATTAAATAAATACAACTTGATGAGCACAGAAGATCTCCCCTTTTTTATAGTTCCCTTCACAATGTTGACAATGCTGAACCTCATCTCACAATACTTTACCACTGTCATTTCCCTGTAAGTCACATGGTTAAGACTGATCTCAAAAATCATCCTTTCATGGCTCCAGGAAAGAATCAGTGAAAGTATGCAGCTGTACTTTTCTTTGATTTAATATTACTTAAATTCAAAAATGTATAAGATATTAAAACAATGATATAAAGTAAATGTTATACTTCAAAGAAACTCAATTAAATTTTAAGATATTGTAACATATTAGAAGACAAATATCTAAGAAATGATTCCAGGTCCCAAGATGTACGTTCTCTCCACTACTGCATAGTTATTTTCTTACTATCACGTATTTTAAACAAATCTTTATTCTCACATGTGTTTTAATTATTTTGACAGATTAAACTAACTTAAAAAGCCAATTCAAATTTTAAATTATTCTGGAACATTGTTTTAGCAAATACTAAGTGAAGCTGGGTAGCCTTAAAATCATTTCTTGGGTAGAGGTTTATAGTATAAATGGATTGGCTAAATTGACTCACTTATATAGTATTTCAGTAACCAATTTAAGTAAGAGTAATCTTTTCAAGGTGACTAAAAAGAAGAGCAATGTGGGGTAAGTCAACCTCCTGGGTTTTCAGGTTCTAGTGTGCATGAGAAATGTACTTAATATCCTAGAGCTCTCCTAGTGTATGCTTCTAATCGAAGTCGGCTTTGTTCTGCTCTACTTTCAAGTAGAAGAAGAAAACTGGAACCCAAGTGCTCTATTGAGGGGAAAGCATTTCCTGTTTGAGCTCTGTCTTGCTTATATGGTTTGTTTGCTTTATTTATTTATTTATGGTCAGGATCACAAGTAGACGGTATTGGCCCTTTGAAGAATGAACGCTGCTGTCATCCTCCGTTTCCTAAGAGATGTCGCAGCTGTGACAAGGAAGGGTTTATAATGGCACAGTTCGGTGCCTTCATAATTTATTCTCTCTGATTTTATGCTCTTTTAGTCTCCTGCTCAACCATCCACTAACAAGCAGTGATATTAGCCAATAAATCAAAGACGTCTGCTTGTCACCGCCAGATGCTTGGCCACATCGCCACCGATTATGAGACGTACAAAAGGACAATTTCATGTAGGGAGCTCAGCGGAGGTGTTCCACTGATATTCTGTTTGATAGGAAACCAGCGTGAGGTGAATGTGGTAAAATTCAATAACTTTTATGCCTTACAGCAATGAAGAACTAAGTTGAAATAAAACTGGGAAGTAAATTAGGACCTCACCTTTATTACTATTCCTTTTATGATTCTAAATCTCTTCCTTTATCACTTCAATAGAGGTTAGAGAAATAAGAAATATTTTAATGTACTCAGTTTATTTTGCTGGGTCCAATAATTTAGCTTCCTTTTGTAAATGCATCCAACAGGATATTTTCATCTGTCTATTAAAGCATACATTATTTCTAATGAAATACAACGATAGCATAGCAATATTTGTGTGAATGGTAGTCAATGTACAAGAAGAATATGATCCTATTTTTTCTTTACTATTAAAAGCTGCTGTCAACTAGTTAAAACCATCCATTAGGTATTAATTGCTTTCATTTTCCTTTCTTTGTCTCATTAGCCAAATTACTGATCTACCACAATGTACACATACCTTTTCTGTGGTATAAATAAGAACAACAGCAGAATGAATTTACAGTGTTCAAAGGACTATGCAAGATATTTTATGAAATGTTCCTTAACAAAATATTGAATTTTAAAAGGAAGACAGGAAGTTTATATTTTTCCTTCAAATTAAAGGAAATAAAGTAGAATAGAGATTTTTTTACTAAAGAAATTACGGTTTTTCTTCCCTGAGAAGTTTATTTATATGAGTATAAATCTAGATTAACTTAGCATTTTTGCTATATTGACAATTTATCACAGAGCAATAAAATAGCTCCTATGTTATAAATCAGATTTTACGTGGAGGTTCAAAAAGGCTTATAATAATTATGCTTTGTTTTTAATTAGCATGGCTGTGTTTTATCTTGTGACCATTTAAGCTATTTTCTTTCTCCTGTCTTCCTTCAACTTCCTTCCTTCCTGAAGTGCCCCACAGTGTTCCAGTTTCAGTTACCAACTCTCACAGGCTAGGAAAACCATGCCTGCTATTTTAGCTTTTCCTTATCATATTTCTTTATGTTATACATGTTTCTAAATTACTGTTCTCAAACATTAATGTCAAGTCTCCTCAGAATAATAGCTCTCACTTTCCAAAGAAAATGTGTCAAGTAAATACAAGAACTTTTTAAAGTAAAATGCTTTTTGTATATATTTAAATAATAAATATTTCACAATTCCATTAAACTTAGATAGTGATGCTTTATTCTATTGTTGCCCTTGCTTTGTTGTTGCTGTTGTTTTATTGTTATTTATACTATGACTTTTACACTGTTTTACGTGATGGCTTGATTTCTCTCCAGCCCAATAGGAATTCAAAGGTGCCATCTATTTAGAAAGCTCTAGACAGAGAAGATAATTCACTTGGAAGTATGTGCTTGAAGTCCTCTTTTATTTCTCTGAGCTACAGAATTATTAAGTATTTAAGTTTCACTTTATATTCTGCAAAGTTTTCATAACTATCCTTTTATATCTCACATTCCTAGGAAGAATAAGAGTAATTTCCAGTTATATTAAGCACAAGAAGCCAAGAAAGCACACTGAAAATGTACTGAATAACAAATGAAGAAGGAAAATAGAAACCTAAGAAATATTAGGAGGGTGATAAATTACAGCACCAACACTTTGGCTTCTGTATGACCACCATATAGAATAGGATACTTTCATCTAAAGAAGCATGTCAGTTTGTATTGCCCTGCAGTAAAAAGGTAAGGAATGACTTAAAATGTAAAGGACTATGAAAACACAGAAAATGAGATGATTAAGGATTTGTGCAGTTTTTACTTTTGATGAGACACTCTTAACACTAAGTTTACCTTGCTAAGGTAACAGATTTGATTGAATTATTCAAAATCAATGAAAACCAGTAAGTGTTTTTTTCTCAATATCCACATCTTAGTATAGCCAGAAGAATTTCGAATGAATACAGTATAAAGGTAAGGATATGGATTCAAATTATTCGTCCCATCTCTCCATTATTTTACTCATTGCCTTTGTATCATACTTTACTTGTAAAGTTCTTGATATTGGACAGGGCGGAAAGTATTGGTAACTTATTTATCTTGAAGGCATGAAAATAAATAAAGGAAAACATCATTTAAAATGGAGTCAGAAAGTCCTAACGGGAGAGGTTTCACACATGTACTACTCCTTGCAGCCTGCATAACCAGCAGGAAGAAAAAATAATTATTTTAAGGTCTGTTTACATAGAATTCTTTGTATAAAATTCTCAGTCTCAACTTCTTATCCACGATAATAAGTTACTTTTCTCTGGTACAAGGGAGGACATTTTTCACAGAGAATTTCTTCTCCTGCTTTTAAGACAAGGATGGAAGATTCCTCCTTGCCGCAAGAGCAAAGTACTAACCAGTGCTGGCAAACAACAAAAAAATGCCACAATCTCAAACTCTTGTTCTTCTCCAGTGAGCTTTTATTCAAAACACTCCTGCCCAGTTTCCTCCTAAAACCTAATAAAAGCTGACCTTCCCTTTGTCTCTTCGGACTTGCCTACGATTCACCTTCGCTTGCCTGTCCCAATTTGCAATTTGCTGTTATTCCGGAATAAACCCATTTTGCTGGTAAAACAGAAACCAAAAACCACAGGCTATTTTTTTGTTGTTGTTGAGGTTAACGAAGGTAAACTCAGACATGAAATCTATGAAACTGTCTCTAATAACTTATGATGAATAAGAGTTCTGATTTACTCTATGTTATTTGTAGCTTTTGTGGTGCATCAATACGTATCAATGTTATTTTATTTTTAATCCTCAGGTAGATCTGTGATACCAGCACTGAGAGTACCACCACATACCAATAAACAATGCAGTCTCGTTCTTCCCACTGTCATAAGAGAGTACTGGACTATATTCTCCTAGGCTCCAGTACAGATTACCAGTCCAAGAGACTATTTTCTAGTTTCAAACAGTATCCAACATAGGCAAACTTCCTTTACAAGAAGGAAGATAGAGATAGAGAGTTGCAAATATCTCTTACAGGCAAAAAGAAAGTTCTTTGCATTTTTTCTTCCATGTCTTTTAAAATTCTTTGAAATTAAACCAATCTACCATTCCAGGAACGTTTCTAGCCATCACCCTATGGATCATGGATTTCATCTTGATCTTCTCCTCATGGTTTCACACAAATAATAGTCTGCCAACGTGCTGTTTTACTCATAGCTCAGCAACACAAATCTACCCTCATCTGAATACTGGGCTTTTCATGGTGTGATGTTAGGGCAAAGACCCAATGAAAATTTTTTTCATCTTCCCACTTCCACGATCACTCCTTCTGAATGCCTGTAACCCTTACTATCTGTATAATAGATCTGTCACCTATCATATATTTTGCATAGCATTCTGATTAGAAATATGATCTGGGCTAGGTTATTTATACTCTCTGCTTCATTTCTTCATGTGTAAAATGAGACTAATAATTGTATATACTTCAATGACGAGGTGGAAATAAATGAGGTAATAAATGTAAAGTGCTAAGCTAGGGCTGGATAATAGAAACCACACTGCTGAATAAATAAATGAAGGTATATTATGACAGTAACAATTTTTTCTAGAGCATTCTATTTTGTTAGAATGTATCAAGAATAACCATGTGATATCTATTAACTTGAATTAGAAAGTGTGTTTAAGAGTAAATGTACTATTTAACTTTTTTTTTTTTTTTTCATCTTTATTGGAGTATAATTGCTTTACAATGTTTGTGTTAGTTTCTGCTGTACAACAAAGTGAATCAGCTATATTTATACATATATCCCCATATCCCCTCCCTCACTATTTAACTCTTGATTTATGTCAGAACAAGTCTCTGATTTTTATGTATCAGTAAACTAATAATACACATGACATACTAAACAAAGTTATACGTTCATGCAAGCTTTGCTGAACACCAAAGCTGCAAAAAATGTCATTTGGAATACTGTAATGATTCAATTGCAAATGCACCAATAATTATGTTGAAAATTTTTAGGGTACATAATTCATCATGTGATAGAATCCAGCAAATATGATAAATGGTAGTGACATATCATTTGATTAGCATAATGTATTCAAGCTATAAAATTTAAATATAGGACAAATGTCAAACTCTTATCAGGAAAAAAAAATTTAGAACATATGCTCTGTGCAATAATTATTTCTGGGCATTGCCTTAAAGTGAGAAACCCTGGGTTTTAGTCTTCAAACTTTACAACCATGAAAAATATCACAACTTCCTTGAACTAGTTATTTGTAGACTGTATTGATTAATCTCTATTTCACTGGTGTAGAAGCTATTTGAGTGTCAGAGTAGAGTCATTTGTTTGTTTATTCATTTATTTAGTATTCAATCTTTTATTCATTTACATAGCATGCACACATTCATTCATTCATTCATCTCCAATGAATCCCAAGCATCTCATTGAGTGCTCAATAATATTTTTTAAACTAATGGTGAATGACCTCATTTTTTTCATCTTTTGAATGGTGGAGATAGAGTAAATAATCTCTCAGCTCCAGAGTTGCAAAATATTATGATAGCGTAATATTTAAAATGTTTCACCAACGATGCACACATAAGAAAAACTGAAATTGTTCTATGTTCTTTCATTCTTTCTCTGAAACCATATTTTGAATTTCATGAAAAGATTTATGTGAGTGTGTCCACTCTACTGAGACAGAGGCAGAAATAGTTTAATGCATGGATTATACAATTTTCAACTGTAGAGTGAAAGGTATCATAATTATAATTATTGCCATTAAAATAATATCAGTCGTGTATTATTCATTCCTGAGTGCCAAAACCATTGTAGGTGGCTTATTTACTTAAGTTATCTTATTTAATCATTACAACCAGTTGCTGATGTTGGAATGGTAACATACAATTGAAAAATGAAGGTACAGTATGAGAGATAACTTGTCCATGACTTTGCACTGTTGTGACAACCGGGATTCTAAACCAAACTGCTCTGAATGCAAAGATCAGGCTCATTCTGTATTGAACAATCTTTAATACTGATTGCGAATGAGTTGACAATAATAAAGCTTTGCTTTCTATTTGTAGTACAGATCTCCATGATCCTCTATATATAAATATCAATGTCACCAATCTAGAATACCAAGTCAGAGGGGACCTGAAACAAATTTTTAAACCTGTTTTGCATGCTGACCTGCACCTTCACAAATGAAATGATCATTACTCAATAACAATAAATATAAGGAGAATTTTTTTTTTCTTTAAAAGTAGAAAACACAAATGATACATAGGTAGAAATAAGGGAAAGGAACTCTATACTTGAATTAAATATCATACACATTGACCTCTACTGTAAGTATCTTTATCTGCTTCTAAATTTAATAAGGGTTTAACATTTGAATACACAGTGAATTAAACAAAACTATAGATTACTTTTTCACAAAAGTATGTATGTTTTGTTTTTCAATGTATTGTGTTTTATCTAAAGGGTGATTCTTTTCCTTTAACTCTCTTTTCCTGCCTAACCTTACATGAGTTTTTTGAACCTTTCCAAGAAGGTGTTTTTCACCTCTTACAACAAAGTCCTGATCATTTGTCCATTTTCTGATGATCCCATTTGAGAAGCCTAATCGGTACTTGATTTAGGTTTAGAAAACAGAAAGTAGAAGTAGAAATGACTCTTACAGTTCAGTTAAAAACCATAACTTCGAACCCAGCTCCTTTTTCAAAATGAAAGACTTGAATGATATATCTAAAAATTTGGGTCAGTTCTCAGCAGGGCCCATGTCTCTGATTTCCTATTCTGAAATTCTTGTACCACACACCTGCTTAGGAGATTCCAGAAGTTTCTTTTGTAGCATAACAGACAACTGTCCAAGAGTCTTAAAGGATCACTGAAGCTGTTATGGACATCCTCAATGGTATTAAAATATATATTGATTCATGATATTATCTTGGGTATTTAATATTTTATGATTAAGATAATACTGGTATAATTTTGCACAATAATATATTTTTGTTAACCAACATACATGTGCCTTCACTTAACTCTAAAAATAATCTGTTTAACTTATTTTATGGTTTATGGTGTATCATAATGTCTAATCTGTGAAGTCTCTGAATAGTAAAACAGTTTAACTATTTTCACTTTCTAATTTTTTTTCTCATGTAATAATTACCTGCATGAGAATCTGTCATCAAGCAAATATCTAGAATTGTAAATAAATTTTCCTTCATTTAATACTCAATGTTATTAATTTTACATGAGGTATATAAATTAAAGAAAATAAAATTATGCAATTAAAGATCATATTTTTCTGCACAGTTTTGACTTTTCTCCAATTGTAATGGCAATTTCTAGACTTTATATATTCTGAATGTTAACTGGGTTCTGACTAGCACTCTGTGGTGGACAACATTAAGGTATCTCCCAATGATTTCTGTGTCCCTTTGTTCATGCTTTGCATAAAACCCTCCCCTTGAGTGTGGGTAGAACCTATAACTTGTTTCTAATCATTGGAATGCAGCAAAGGTGTTGGGGTGTCATTCCCGTGATCATGTTAAGCCATCGAAGTCTTGTATTACTAGAATTTCTCTCACTCTCTGTAGCTGCTTTCAAAGAATCAAGTTGCCTTCAGTCCTAAAGCTAAAAAGAGATACATTCTGCCAACAATCTGAAAGAGCTTGGAAGTGGATCCTTCCCCAGTCAATCCTCCAGCCAAAGCCTACAACTTGATTGCAGCTTCATAAAGGATCCCAGCTATGGAGCTGGGACTCTCTAGAGTATTTCTGCCTCTCAATTACTATTGAATAGGTTAGATTATTATTTGAGAACCAATGTTTATTGTGGGAAAAATAGTTAAAAGAATTGGAAATTCACCTGTAATCACAGATGAGCAGAAAAAAAATGGAGATATCATTTTTAGGAATCTAGATTTTATTACTTTGCTTCTTCAGTCTGGAATAAAGCTTTCCTATTACTGCAATTTAACTTTGACACTTTTTAGCACCTGAAATCACTTATTGTGGCAATAGCTCTTAACAGTACCTATAAATTATGACTAATACTTAAATATAGGGCTTGGGGGACTTTTACAGCAATAATATTACAAAATACTGTAATAATTATTCAGAGAAAGAGAGAGGGAGAAAGACCAGGGGTGGGAGAGAGAGAACAGAATATACTATATTACTACACCACAAATTGAACCTTACCTCATAACCTACATAGGAGAAAATGGAAGGGAAGAGGGAATTAACATTTAATGATTAACTACTCTGTGCCTAGCATTGTGTTAGGCCTTTATATACTCAAGCTTATACTGTTCACCTTGATTCAATATTTTATAGTAAAAAAGAAGTAAATGATTTCCATGTAAAGATTTAGAAGTCATCACTTCCACTCTTACAACAAGGAAAAAGTTGAATAAACTGAAATCAATGACTTGTCTCAGGCCCATTGGAGAAGAGAAGGCAGACAGCAAATCTTTATCCTGAAATCTAGAAAGGCAGGTGAATCCAAAGTATCATAGCCAAGATCTGGTTACCTGCAGCAGAGGCTGCTGGAAACATAAACTTAAGTAGTTATTTTGACAAACTGCTGCAGGATAAGTATGAAATAGTATAAGATAGAGTCTAGGGGGAGCACAATTTTAGGGGATCCCCACAAATTCAAGAGTTTACCTCAAAGAATCCCACCAGGTTCTCATAGTAAAAAGCCAAGAAAAAAAGGCTGTGGGGCTCTGGAGGGTGGAGAGGAAAAGTAACCATTTAGAAATATATGCAGAGCATTTCATAAAACAAGGCTTAATCTTTACTGGAAAAGGTTTTACCAGGTGGTGGTCTGAGCTCGGGAACGGACTTCCCCCAAACTAGGTCTCACAGTCCCTTCACCTAGGTGGGAAAAAAACTAAGAAACACCTGTGCACGTCACACACAGACAAGGAACACAGGGCTATTAAAAGGCTGAGATTTAATCATAAAATTATAAAATGAATCCTCTCCTCTACTCTTTTCAATTAAAACAAAAGAGCTCCAGATCAATAACAGTGGATTAAAGCTGAGAGATCTGCAAGATACTGACTCGAACAAAGAGTTCTTATGGAAAGTCAAAGAAAATAGGAGAAACAAAATATCAAAAACACTAGAGGAATCTGAAGCTTTTGATACCAACAGCTACAGTAAACATTAAACACAACACAACTCTTAGTCAGACTAATCTAAAACCTCACACAAAAGACCTATTTACCTCAGTTCCTGTATCTCATACATTATGTCAGGATTTCAACAAAACATAATGTTATGGTAAAGGCAAGGGAAAAAATGGTTTGAAAATACAAAATAAGCATCAGAACCAGAGTCAGATATGACATGGATGTTGACATTCTCAGACAGGTAACTTAAAATAACTATGATTACTATGTTAAGGGCTCTAATGGAAAAAAGTATATGACATATAAGAACAGATGTGTAAAATAAGCAGATATAAAAACTCTAAGAAAGTATCAGTAGGTAATGTAGAAATTTAAAACACTGCAACAAAAAGGAAGAATGCCTTTGTTGGGCTTATCAGTATAATTGGATATGGCAGAAGGAGAATAAGTGAGCTTTACATAAATTGAATTATATAAAATGCTCAGTTAAAACCTGAGAAAGGATAAAAGGGGAGGCAGGAAACAAAGGACAAGCAGGTTGAGTAGAAAACACTTACAAATATATCAAGAATTACTTTAAATGTGAATGGTTCACATATGCTAATTAAAGACAGAGATTGCCAGAGTGAGCTATCAAGCCACAAATAATATGAATAAATTTTAAATGCTTACTGCTAAGTGAAAGAAGCTAGTTTGAAATGGCTACATACTGTATGATTCCAATTATACTACATTATGGGAAAGGCAAGATTACAGAGACAGTAAAAAAGATCCGTGGTTGATAGAAGATGGAACAAGAGAGGACGGTTGAATAGGTGAAGAACAGGGGATTTTTTTAGGGCAGTGAAACTGTTTTGTATGAGACTATGATGGTGGATACTACACATTTGTCAAAATACATTGAACTTTACTGCACAAAGATTGAACCTTAATATACGCAACATTTAAAAAGCCATTTAGGATGTCAAGGGTTCCCAGGAGGTAATGTAAACTATAACGAAAGAAGCTAATTCTGTTAAAATTGTATGAAACCATCTCACTGGACTAGGTGGGGGAAAGGTGCTGACCCAAGCAATTTTGAAAAAAGTAGAACCTGTAAAACTAAAGGCAAAAAAAAAAAGAAAGTACATTAAGTAGAATTGATGATGTTGTTTCTACTAGGGGTACAATTCTGATACTCCTATGTATGTATACTAGAGTGAAACACTCAGGTAAATGGATGGCAGATGGTGGAAGCCAGGTTTCTTATTACTGAACTAAGAATTTACAAATAATCAAGGGGAAAAAGAAAGATTCATGTGGTGACAGAGTTCGAAACAGCCATACTAACTCATGTCTAGCTTACTATAGATAAAGCTGGTTATACACGGAAATATTTATACATGCACACACACACACATATATATATATATATATATATATATATACACACACACATACACACAGGTTTGTATACACACATATTGATATAGTTCCTTGTTCTGTCAGATGAGAGGGTACAGATGTAATGACACCTCAGCAGCAACAAGTACACCTATTGCTCAAATCTTGGTTCCAGGTACCATTGTCCAACAAAAGGAACCAGGGATCCTTAAAGAAATGGCTGATTCTAGGACTGCATCAGAAAATTTGCCATGTATCATAGTGGAACATAAGGAGGAAGGCAGGTAGGCAGACAAACAGACCACAATAATAGGGAGGGGTATGTCATAGTACACAGGAGGCCAAATGAAAGCACTCCCAAAGACCAAGGTGGAAGCACTGGTGCAAACAAAATAAATAAAGTAGTATTGGATTATAACCCAAAATAAGAAATAAATATCCATGGGTTCATACTGACATAATTAAATGATTTAAAAAATAAATAAAATGGAAAGAAGAGATAAAACTCTCATGCAGAACACTCCCTAATAATTGGTATAGATACTCTTCCCAAGAGGTAGCGTATAAACCCTCAAACCTAAGTGCTGGATCCTCATAGTGACTTCTTTCCAAAAAGTACAGTGTGGAAGGGGAGAAAAAGAATAATTTCATAATAGAGAAACCTGGCAAACACTACCAGGTGTTCAAGGTGATCAAGGTTAACATAAACAAGGATAAGTCATGTTGATAATATGCACCCTTGATATAACATGATGAAAACAGCACTTTCTCTCTGTGATCTTCCTACCCAAAACTCATAACACCAGCTTAATCACAAAAATAACATCAGACAAATCCCAATAAAGGGACATTCTACAAAATACCTGACCAGTACTCCTCAAAACCACTATTTTGACAAAAACAAGGAAAGTCTGAGAAACCATCACAGCCAAGAGGAGCCCCAAAATATATGATGACTAAATGCAATGTAGTATCCTTGATGTAATCCTTAGATGGGAAATAGGACATTAGGCAAATTTAAGGAAATATGAATAAACTGTGGACTTCAGTTAATAATAATGTATCAATATTGGTCCAATAATTGTAACAAAGGCACCATACTAATGTAAGATGTTAATAATAGGAGAAAATGGCTGCAGAGTATGAGAACTCCCTACTACCTTTATACTTCTCATAAGTCTAAAACTATTTTAAAGGAAAAAAGCTTATTGAGGAAAAAAAGCCAAAATATGATGTTCTTCAGGACTTTCAAAATAGAGAAATACACTTGCCTTTTTAAGGATATAAATGAATGGTGACTCAATATAGCAAATTTCTAAATGATTACTTTTGTTACTCAGAAAGGGTGGGTTGCTTATAAGTGTTAGATGTATGTGATATAATTTTTTTTTTGACCACACTGCACGGCTTGTGGGATCTTAGTTCCCTGAACAGGGACTGAACTCGGGCCCTCACAGTGAAAGCACCAAGTCCTCACCACTGAACCACGAGGGGATTCCTTATGTGATATTAATTTAACCACAACGCTTATATTGAGGAGCTTAGAAAAGAATTATGCACTGAAACCTTGAAGGGAAGGAATGCTTTCCAGAATGAGGTTAGATTACCTCATTTGAAATTATCAACAACCAGATAGAGGTTAGTAATTTGAATACCAGTTAGTGTGTGTGTTCGTACATACGTGCGTGGTTTGTCTGTACATGTTCAGGCACACGACTGTAAAACAGTGGAAGCCTAGAAATGGAGAGACAGCAGCAGGCTTCAACAGTGTTTCTAGCCTAGCACCGTGAAGAGGATGACCTGAGTAAGAACTAGTATATCTATAACATTATGATCCATGAAACTGTATTAGTCAGGAGAGAACCATTAAAATCATCCAGTCGATTTCTCTTGTGCTATAACATGTTCACCAGGCCAACTTTGGATTATATTCAGAATTCCCATGTACGTTTTATACAAAGAGAGTACACTGACCAGAATAAAACTGGAGTTCCTTCACACCTTTATTCTAAAAATATCTCCTTAAAAACTAAAAAGTAGGTGTCTTATTTCTTATGCATCTAATTCTGAGCTTAGTTAACTTGTATCATCCTTGAGGTCGATCTACTTGTGTTCTGGGACTTTTCCAAATGATATTCAACCTCTTTGCATACATTTTCCTTCCAACTGCAACTTCATTCTTCAATCATTCAAATTAAGAAACATTTCTTGATTCATTTAGATCTGAAATTAAACTACTTATAGTATAAGTTTAAATATCAGTATGAATGTTACTAACATCAGTATAATATTAGTAAGCAGAAATACCAGTATTATAGTTACTTCATTTATAAAAGTCACACCCATATCATGTGAGCATCTTCCCAATTTGCTCAAGGACTTAAACATGAAATCACAAGAAATAAACAGATTCAAAGGCACTTGAGAGGGAAATTTGGCGTGATTTTGCAGATATTTGGCAGTATTTTGCAGATATTTCTCTAAACTAATGCATTTCTTAAGCTAACTCCCAGTCCACTGTTTTTAGTTTAAATATAGAGAGTGGAAAGCATTTAACGGCATTTAGTTACATGATGACTTTAAAGGGAAAGACGGTTGGAGAAAAACATTCAAGGAATGACTCTCCTAAAGAGTCTAATACTGTAGTTAGAACACAGGCTTTCAAGCCAGATGGGTGTAAATTGAAGCTCCAGCTATGTTTACTACTTGCTGATGTTAAGCAAGTTTTTGTATTTTCTTGATGCCTCTTCTTTGCTTCTTATTAAGTTGGGACAATAATACTACCTTTATGGTTGTAGCTTATTTCACAGCTAGTTCTCCACAATTTTTAATCATTTTAGTTTCCTTTGTTAGTATAATCATTAGGATAATAGTTATTATTTTGCTGTGCTGCAAACAAAATTTGGTTCACTGATTGAGGAGAGGAAGGGCATACTCTAATAAAATATCAAATCAGGATTCTAAGTAAGTATAAGGCCATCTAATTAGGCTGTGACTCAATACAGAAACAAAAAGTCAATTCCCTGGTTTTCCATCTTTCTTTATACATAGGCCAAAACTGCCACAGAATGATTATGAAAGAAAATATTTTAAGCATAAGGAATAATTTAAATCATCATTAAAAAATGGACAAAAATAATTTGTATAAAATTCCAAAAGACTCAGACATAAAGATGATTCTGTAATAACTGTAATGATTAAAAATATTTTCATTGTGTCAAAAATAACACTGTAGTTTGAGTATATGGCAGAGACACTGGTCAACAAGAGTTGATATGTTTTCCAACATTTCCACAAGTTTGCCTTGCAGTTCATTTGGTGCCATATGACTAATTCTGGCCAATGGATGGGGAGTATAAATGATATCTCACTTTGGGTGTGCGGCATTTGGCAGCCTTTGTGTCTTTCCCATCTCTCTCTTTTCCTGCCTCAGCAAAACACTGGAGATGATATAGTCCACAATGAAGATGGGGTTTTCCGGGAAGCCAACTCTGAGATGGTGTTTAGTGTGCAGAATGTTTGCTAAGTAGTGCCTTTGGGATCAACAATACCTATGGAAAGGAAGGGAAGGAAACAGGATTGGACAGAGGGACAAATTGAAGCTGAGATGCTGGCACCTGTTTTAACCCCTCTGGGAGCTACAGAGATTGAAAAAAAAAGGTCTATTTCAGAGTATTCCACATTATATCAAAACAGCTGTGTCTTTATATACCTGTTTCAATCAGTCTTTAAATGTAATGAGTCCTTCTGTGAGGGAGGATAGGGGCCACGTTCCAGAAGGCATAGGTATAAGATGGAGAGAGGCCACCAAAACCAGCATCAGACTGTGACACGAGAATTAAGCCACTGAGATTTCAGGGCTGGACTATTGCTTTGCTAGTGTTACTTTTTCTAATACAAGTATATCTTACAATGTATTTATCTTCTATATGAATTCTAATAGGTACTTTGTTATTTTTTAAACCAAGTCGGTTTTATTTGGCTCTACCCTTGCAAAGACATATTGTGAAAATATTCTTAAGAAAAAAGAGGAAAACCTATTAGCATCTTAATTTTATCATACTTACAGTATAGCCTGTTCAAACAAACTGCTCATAAAGATGTATTTTCCCAGATTAGATCTTTTTATTGGTTTGGCAATAGAAATTACTGCTGCTTAACAAAAGTAACATTATTATCATACAGTGACCAATGGGCATTGACTTTGTCTGGATAAGCAGTAATTCAGCTTCAAGGTTAAACAATACAAGATGGAAATAAGAACTTCTGTACAGTTTAAGATTAGCCAAAATAAATATTAGAAGGAAAATCCATTCCAG
Source organism: Balaenoptera musculus (assembly GCF_009873245.2). Lineage (NCBI taxonomy): Eukaryota > Metazoa > Chordata > Mammalia > Artiodactyla > Balaenopteridae > Balaenoptera > Balaenoptera musculus. The sequence goes on from NC_045787.1 coordinate 138,812,555, forward strand.
TTGGGTGTGTGAGCTGATTTCCAGCTTGTAGTAGTCAAATACTAGCCTCAAAGAGTTATAAACTAAGCAAGAGCACTATGAAATGATTTAAGATCATATGGCCACATAGCCAGACTGTACGTTTTAAATAACATTTCCTCAGTGATAAAAAAGGAAATGTGGGGTGCAGTGATTTTTAAACAATGACCAAATAAGGTTACAATAAAATAAATCAGAGAAGTGAGATTGCTTAATGGCTTTTTAATGAGCCTAATGTTTTCTGTTTTAATGAGCCCTTTTACATCAGCTTTAATCATTTTATGAGAATGAGAAATGATTGAGAAATGGCTTTCATTAATTCAATTTTCTGTTCAGTCTTCCCACAAGCCATTATGACACAGTGGCTAATGGGAGTCAACTTGGATAAGTGGGAACTTGTATAATAGGACAAGTCTCGGCTAAATTTAGTTACACACTTGATATGTTAACTGATGATAAGGTTATATTTCCTCAATTTGCAAAGAGTGCACACCAAATGCCCACAAAATATTTTAACATTATAGTACAAGCAAAAGTTAATTAGGATAGTTTAAATGAAATATAATTTGTCCTAATTAATTCTAAAAAATTGTGTTAAAAAATCTCCTAGCTTTTTATTAGTGAAATATTAAGATTAAGACTGAAAAAACTGAATTTTGTAAATATATACCTTTGATATAATCTGTACTTAAAACTATGTTAAGCCACTGTAATATAATACTTATAAGGATACAATTTTCTTACTACCTAGAGGTAATTTTAAATAAATTATTTAGCTATATACCAAATTAGATGTGTCATATCTCAAAATTATATCAACCTGTTACAAGGAACAAGCCATGTTAAGCAAAAAACAAACAAAAGCAAAATAAAATAAAAATGATGCTGTTCTCTGATATGTCAATCAGTGTTATTCACAATGAGTAAGAGAAACTAACTGTTACTAATTTAGTTTAAAAACTGGACAGCTATATGCAAAAGAATCAAACTGGACTACCATCTCACACCATGCACAAAAATTAATTCAAAATGAATTAAAGACTTAAATGTAATACCTGAAACCATAAAACTTCTAGAGGACAACATAGGCAATATGCTCTTTGACATTGGTCTTAGTAATATTTTTTTGGAAATGTCTCCTCAGGCAAGGGAAACAGAAGCAAAAATAAACAAATGGGACTATATCAAACTAAAAAGCTTTTGTACAGTGAAGGAAACTATCAACAAGGTGAAAAGGCCACCTACTGAATGGGAGAAGATATTTGCAAATGACATATCTCACAAGGGGTTAACAGTCAAAATATACAAAAACGCATACAACTCAATATCAAAAAAAAAAAAAACCCGATTAAAAAATGGAGGATCTGAATAGACATTTCCAAATAAGACATACAGATGGCCAACAGGCACATGAAAAGATGCTCAATATCACTAATCATCAGGGAAATACAAATCAAAACCACAATGAGGTATCACCTCACACCTGTCACGATGGCTATTACCAAAAAAGACAAGAAATAAGTGTTGTCAAGGATGTGGAGAAAAGGGAACCCTCATGCACTGTTGGTGGAATGTAAATTGGTGCAGCCACTACGGAAAACAATATGGAGAGTCCTCAAAAAAAAATAGAAGTACCATACAATCCAGCACTTCCAGTCCCTGGGTATTTATCCAAAGAAAACAAAAACACAAATTTGAAACGACGCATGCACCCCTATGCACAATGCAGCATTATTTATAATAACCAAAATACGGAAGCAATCTAAGTTTCCATCAAGAAATGAATGGATAAGAAGACGTGGTATATATATATATATGCAAGGGAATATTACTCAGCCATAGAAAACAATGAAACCTTGATGTTTGCGACAGCATGGATAGACCTGGAGGTTATTATGCTAAGTGAAATAATTTAGATGGAGAAGGACAAATGATGTATGATTCCACTTATATGTGGAACCTAAAAAAACAAAACAAACAAACAAACATAACAAATCAGAAACAGATTTATAGATACAGAGAACAAACAGGTAGTTGCCAGAGGGGACAGAGTTGGGGGGAGGAAAGAAATAGGTGAGGGAGATTAAGAGTTACAAACTTCCAGTGCAAAAAAAAAAAAGAGTTAAGAGTATGAAATGTAACATGTGGGGAATATAATAAATAACTACATAACATCTTTGGTGACACATTATAACTAGACTTATACTGGTGATCATTTAAAAATATATAGAAATATCAAATCACTATGCTGTGTAACAGGAACTAACATAGTGTTGTAGGTCAATTATACTACAAAAACAAAGAAACAAACTCATAAAGAGATCAGATTTGTGGTTACCAGAGGTAGGAGATGGAAGGAGGGGAAATTGGTACAAACTTCTAGTTAAAAGATAAATAAGTACTAGGGATGTAATGTACAACATGATAAATATGATTAACACTGATGTATGTTATATATGAAAGTTGTTAAGAGAGTAAATCCTAAGAGTTCTCATCACAAGGAAAGAATTTTTTTCTGTTTCTTTAATTTCATACTTATATGAGATAATGGATGTATACTAAACTTATTGTGATAATCGTTTCATGATGTATGTAAGTCAAATCAATATGCTGTACACCTTAAACTTATACAATGCTGTATGTCAAATATATCTCAATGAAACTGGGAGGAAAAAAAAAAAAACCGCTGTGTGGTTCATTGAATTGCCATGAAAATTTAACAAGCAGGCTAAAAAGCATGGGCAAGAATGAATAAAGTTGCATAGAAAAAGTCATACACAACATTAGTCCAATGAGGACACCTCAAACACTGTTAGTTTGAACTCCAGCAGCTCGGTGACAGTACTGGGCACTAAGCACTGCTGCCAGAACCACAGTCATAGCCAGCCTTAGAAACAGGATATGCTGCTATTATTACTACTCCCAACAGACAGAATAAATTTTCTGCATTTATTATATACAAATCTTTACCAGGTGTGAAATTAGCATTCATTCATTCTAAAGCCTGCTTCCTAGCTGAAAGAGAACAACAAAAAAGAGTATGTGACATTTTCAGCCTGCTTCATGGGAGGTGGGTTCTCCCCCCACAAAAATTCTTGATAGAAAATAGCCCAGAGGTATCCATAGCTAGCTATGTATTATAGCTATATTATAGAAAGAAAGAAAGAGATTTATAGCTAGGTATATACTATGTATAAACTTAGAGAGAGATGAAAAAGTTAAGATTAACAGGTAATAATTTTAAGAAGCAAGCTAGCAGCATCTTCTCCAAAAATCTGGTTCACTCCAGGGAAGTGCAACTTTATCAAATCAACTTACATGGAGTGTACAAGAACCTCTATGTGATAGGTGCCATGGTTAGTCCTCTTTAGGAAGATACAATGGAAGGAAAGGAGAGAAGGACCAAGTAGCTGACATTTTCTAAGGTCAACTAGATGTTAATATTCAGCTAATCTTTTTTAACAGGCACTTGACTTCAAGGATTTAACAATCTTGTAGGGAGACAAGATAAGTAAATTAATTAAGAATAATTATTATGTAATGTGTTCTAAACTCTCCTAAATATTTAAAAAAAAAAAAAAAAAAAAGAGGAAAGACTGTATCCAAGGCAGGGGATACTATATTCGTTTGGGGACATATAAGGAACAGTTCCTGGGACTAATAATAAAATGCAACAGAAAATAAAGATACTGAAGCTGTAACAGGATAAAGAGCTCCACTTCTTTATATTTTAAAATATTGATTATGTGACTTTTTTTTTTTTTTTAAATTATTTATTTATGGCTGTGTTGGGTCTTCGTTTCTGTGCGAGGGCTTTCTCCAGTTGCAGCAAGTGGGGGCCACTCTTCATCACGGTGCGCAGGCCTCTCACTATCGCGGCCTCTCCCGTTGCGGAGCACAAGCTCCAGAGGCGCAGGCTCAGTTATTGTGGCTCACGGGCCCAGCCGCTCCGTGGCATGTGGGATCTTCCCAGACCAGGGCTCGAACCCGTGTCCCCTGCATTGGCAGGCAGACTCTCAACCACTGCGCCACCAGGGAAGCCCTTTTTTTTTTTTTTAATATTGCTTTCCCTCTTTTTTTTTTTTTTTTTTAATAGGAAGCATTTTTCTTTTTTTTTCAAATTTTATTTATTTATTTTATTTATGGCTGTGTTGGGTCTTCGTTTCTGTGCGAGGGCTTTCTCTAGTTGTGGCAAGTGGGGGCCACTCCTCATCGCGGTGCGCGGGCCTCCCACTATCGCGGCCTCTCTTGTTGCGGAGCACAGGCTCCAGACGCGCAGGCTCAGCAATTGTGGCTCACGGGCCCAGTTGCTCCACGGCATGTGGGATCTTCCCAGACCAGGACCCGAACCTGTGTGCCCTGCATTGGCAGGCAGATTCTCAACCACTGCGCCACCAGGGAAGCCCGTGACTCTTTTATAATAAGTGAAACACCCACCTCATCTAATAAGGATACTTTGCCACAGTTTTCACCTTTCCAAATGCTCCTAGATATCCATAGCTATCTTTATATATGTGTATAATGCTTATCCTAGCAGTAGGCTATAATGTGGAATTGTAGCAATGAAAGGTAAGGGAGGAAAAAGGAAGAAAAAAAGTCAGGGAGGGGGAAAAAAAAGCCACCAAGAAAATGAAGACATAAAACCTAAATATATCACTAGATTAAGAAATTGCAAAGCACAGAAGATGAAAATAGGTAAAATACTGCACTGGAATAACGTGACTGCTATCCAGGGGAGGACAACTGAATCACTCCAGAATTTACCAGTTAAGACATTCCCTCCCATTCTCCTCAACAGCCATCCCTAACCTTCATTACTCTCTTTGACCCTCAGCTTCCTCACTCTCAACATAAAATTTGCTTCCTATAACATCAAGGAAATTGATCCCCAAATATTGTACATCACTATGTTTCCTCTAGTCTTCTAAGAATTCCTTTTTATATTCAAGCCCAATTTACCCACTAATGTTTTCAATCCCATTCCTTCCTGTTTTCCCTAAGACATTATTCTGTCCCTCCTTCATTCCTCCCTACCTTTTCACCTATGAACAAACTTAAGTCCTCACATTCTCCACTCCCCCTCCACACCTCACTGTCTCCAGTTGGCACCAAATCCTTCTTCCCTCCAAGCCATTTAAAATCCTTGAAAGAGTAATTTCCACCATTTCAATTTCTCACTATTATTCCACTTTTCTCCTCAGTCCTTGAAATCTGACTTCTGCTACCAACGAATTTTCAAAGTATTCTCATTGAATTCTCTGATGAGCTCCCAAATATCAAAATGGGTAGCAAAAGAGGAACCAAGCAACGATGAAAAAAGGAGGAACCAAGCAACGATGAAAAACACAATAAATGAAATTAAAAATACTCTAGATGGGATCAATAGCAGAATAACTGAGGCAGAAGAAAGGATAAGTGACCTGGAAGATAAAATGGTGGAAATAACTACTGCAGAGCAGGATAAAGAAAAAAGAATGAAAAGAACTGAGGACAGTCTCAGAGACCTCTGGGACAACATTAAACGCACCAACATTCGAATTATAGGGGTCCCAGAAGAAGAAGAGAAAAAGAAAGGGACTGAGAAAATATTTGAAGAGATTATAGTTGAAAACTTCCCTAATATGGGAAAGGAAATAGTTAATCAAGTCCAGGAAGCACAGAGAGTCCCATACAGGAAAAACCCAAGGAGAAACACGCCAAGACACATATTAATCAAACTGTCAAAAACTAAATATAAAGAAAACATATTAAAAGCAGCAAGGGAAAAACAACAAATAACACACAAGGGAATCCCCATAAGGTTAACATCTGATCTTTCAGCAGAAACTCTGCAAGCCAGAAGGGAGTGGCAGGATATACTTAAAGTGATGAAGGAGAAAAACCTACAACCAAGATTACTCTACCCAGCAAGGATCTCATTCAGATGTGATGGAGAAATTAAAACCTTTACAGACAAGCAAAAGCTGAGAGAGTTCAGCACCACCAAACCAGCTTTACAACAAATGCTAAAGGAACTTCTCTAGGCAAGAAACACAAGAGAAGGAAAACACCTACAATAACAAACCCAAAACATTTAAGAAAATGGGAATAGGAACATACATATCGATAATTACCTTGAATGTAAATGGATTAAATGCTCCCACCAAAAGACACAGGCTGGCTGAATGGATACAAAAACAAGACCCATATATATGCTGTCTACAAGAGACCCACTTCAGACCTAGAGACACATACAGACTGAAAGTGAGGGGATGGAAAAAGATATTCCATGCAAATGGAAATCAAAAGAAAGCTGGAGTAGCAATTCTCATATCAGACAAAATAGACTTTAAAATAAAGACTATTACAAGAGACAAAGAAGGACACTATATAATGATCAAGGGATCGATCCAAGAGGAAGGTATAACAATTGTAAATATTTATGCACCCAACATAGGAGCACCTCAATACATAAGGCAAATACTAACAGCCATAAAAGGGGAAATCGACAGCAACACAATCATAGTAGGGGACTTTAACACCCCACTTTCACCAATGGACAGATCATCCAAAATGAAAATAAATAAGGAAACACAAGCTTTAAATGATACATTAAACAAGATGGACTTAATTGATATTTATAGGACATTCCACCCAAAAACAACAGAATACACATTTTTCTCAAGTGCGCATGGAACATTCTCCAGGATAGATCATATCTTGGGTCACAAATCAAGCCTTGGTAAATTTAAGAAAACTGAAATCGTATCAAGTATCTTTTCCGACCACAACGCTATGAGACTAGATATCAATTACAGGAAAAGATGTGTAAAAAATACAAACACATGGAGGCTACACAATACACTACTTAATAACGAAGTGATCACTGAAGAAATCAAAGGGGAAATCAAAAAATACCTAGAAACAAATGACAATGGAGATACGACGACCCAAAACCTATGGGACGCAGCAAAAGCAGTGCTAAGAGGGAAGTTTACAGCAATACAAGCCTACCTCAAGAAACAGGAAACATCTCGAATAAACAACCTAACCTTGCACCTAAAGCAATTAGAGAAAGAACAAAAAAACCCCAAAGCTAGCAGAAGGAAAGAAATCATAAAGATCAGGTCAGAAATAAATGAAAAAGAAATGAAGGAAACAATAGCAAAAATCAATGAAACTAAAAGCTGGTTCTTTGAGAAGATAAACAAAATTGATAAACCATTAGCCAGACTCATCAAGAGAAAAAGGGAGAAGACTCAAATCAATAGAATTAGAAATGAAAAAGGAGAAGTAACCACTGACACTGCAGAAATACAAAAGATAATGAGAGATTACTACAAGCAACTCTATGCCAATAAAATGGACAACCTGGAAGAAATGGACAGATTCTTAGAAATGCACAAACTGCCGAGACTGAACCAGGAAGAAATAGAAAATATGAACAGACCAATCACAAGCACTGAAATTGAAACTGTGATTAAAAACCTTCCAACAAACAAAAGCCCAGGACCAGATGGTTTCACAGGTGAATTCTATCAAACATTTAGAGAAGAGCTAACACCTATCCTTCTCAAACTCTTCCAAAATATTGCAGAGGGAGGAACACTCCCAAACTCATTCTACGAGGCCACCATCACCCTGATACCAAAACCAGACAAAGATGTCACAAAGAAAGAAAACTACAGGCCAATATCACTGATGAACATAGATGCAAAAATCCTCAACAAAATACTAGCAAACAGAATCCAACAGCACATTAAAAGGATCATACACCATGATCAAGTGGGGTTTATCCCAGGAATGAAAGGATTCTTCAATATACGCAAATCAATCAATGTGATACACCATATTAACAAATTGAAGGAGAAAAACCATATGATCATCTCAATAGATGCAGAGAAAGCTTTCGACAAAATTCAACACCCATTTATGATAAAAGCCCTGCAGAAAGTAGGCATAGAGGGAACTTTCCTCAACATAAAAAAGGCCATATATGACAAACCCACAGCCAACATTGTCCTCAATGGTGAAAAACTGAAACCATTTCCACTAAGATCAGGAACAAGACAAGGTTGCCCACTCTCACCACTATTATTCAACATAGTTTTGGAAGTGTTAGCCACAGCAATCAGAGAAGACAAAGAAATAAAAGGAATCCAAATCGGAAAAGAAGAAGTAAAGCTGTCACTATTTGCAGATGACATGATACTATACATAGAGAATCCTAAAGATGCTACCAGAAAACTCCTAGAGCTAATCAATGAATTTGGTAAAGTAGCAGGATACAAAATTAATGCACAGAAATCGCTTGCATTTCTATACACTAATGACGAAAAATCTGAAAGTGAAATTAAGAAAACACTCCCGTTTACCATTGCAACAAAAAGAATAAAATATCTAGGAATAAACCTACCTAAGGAGACAAAAGACTTGTATGCAGAAAATTATAAGACACTGGTGAAAGAAATTAAAGATGATACAAATAGATGGAGAGATATACCATGTTCCTGGATTGGAGGAATCAACATTGTGAAAATGACTCTACTACCCAAAGCAATCTACAGATTCAATGCAATCCCTATCAAACTACCACTGGCATTTTTCACAGAACTAGAACAAAAAATTTCACAATTTGTATGGAAACACAAAAGACCCCGAATAGCCAAAGCAATCTTGAGAACGAAAAATGGAGCTGGGGGAATCAGGCTCCCTGACTTCAGACTATATTACAAAGCTTCAGTAATCAAGACAGTTTGGTACTGGCACAAAAAAAGAAATATAGATCAATGGAACAGGATAGAAAGCCCAGAGATAAACCCACGCACATATGGTCACCTTATCTTTGATAAAGGAGGCAAGCATATACAGTGGAGAAAAGACAGCCTCTTCAATAAGTGGTGCTGGGAAAATTGGACAGGTACATGTAAAAGTATGAAATTAGAACACTCCCTGACACCATGCACAAAAATAAACTCAAAATGGATTAAAGACCTAAGTGTAAGGGCAGACACTGTCAAACTCTTAGAGGAAAACATAGGCAGAACACTCTATGACATACATCACAGCAAGATTCTTTTTGACCCAGCTCCCAGAGAAATGGAAATAAGAACACAAATAAACAAATGGGACCTAATGAAACTTAAAAGCTTTTGCACAGCAAAGGAAACCATAAACAAGACCAAAAGACAACCATCAGAATGGGAGAAAATATTTGCAAATGAAGCAACTGACAAAGGATTAATCTCCAAGATTTACAAGCAGCTCATGCAGCTCAATAACAAAAAAACGAACAACCCAATCCAAAAATGGGCAGAAGACCTAAATAGACATTTCTCCAAAGAAGATATACAGATGGCCTACAGACACATGAAAGAATGCTCAACATCATTAATCATTAGAGAAATGCAAATCAAAACTACAATGAGATATCATCTCACACCGGTCAGAATGGCCATCATCAATAAATCTAGAAACAATAAATGCTGGAGAGGGTGTGGAGGAAAGGGAACACTCTTGCACTGTTGGTGGGAATGTAAATTGATACAGCCACTATGGAGAACAGTATGGAGGTTCCTTAAAAAACTACAAATAGAACTACCATACGACTGGGCATATACCCTGAGAAAACCATAGGTCAAAAAGAGTCATGTACCAAAATGTTCATTGCAGCTCTATTTACAATAGCCAGGACATGGAAGCAACCTAAATGTCCATCGACAGATGAATGGATAAAGAAGATGTGGCACATATATACAATGGAATATTACTCAGCCATAAAAAGAAATGAAATGGAGGTATTTGTAATGAGGTGGATGGAGTTAGAGTCTGTCATACAGAGTGAAGTAAGTCAGAAAGAGAAAAACAAATACAGTATGCTAACACATATATACGGAATCTAAGGGAAAAAAAAGCCATGAAGAACCTAGTGGCAAGACGGGAATAAAGACACAGACCTACTAGAGAATGGACTTGAGGATATGGGGAGGGGGTGGGGTGAGATGTGACAGGGTGAGAGAGTGTCATGGACATATATACACTACCAAATGTAAAATAGATAGCTAGTGGGAAGCAACCGCATAGCACAGGGAGATCAGCTCGGTGCTTTGTGACCACCTAGAGGGGTGGGATGGGGAGGGTGGGAGGGAGGGAGATGCAAGAGGGAAGAGATATGGGAACATATTGTATATGTATAACTGATTCACTTTGTTATAAAGCAGAAACTAACACACCATTGTAAGGCAATTATACTTCAATAAAGATGTTTAAAAAAAAAATGGGTAGCAATTGTTTAATATTCCTTTGATTGGGGTTACCTACTACATTTTGGTATGTCAATCACTCCTTTCTTCCTGAAACCTCTAGTCACTTGGTTACTATGATATTGAACTGTTGTGGGTTTCCTCATACAGACCTCCTCCTTTTCATTTCTTCCCTGTCTCCTCTTCAGTTCCCTTTTCTATCCAACATCACATTTTAAGAGTTTGTATTGCTCAGCATTTCATAGTCCACATTGTTCTTCTGACTAAGGTCTTCTTCTTGAATGATCCTATCTGATTCCATATGTCCAACCATGCATGTCCTTTCTGCTGGAAACACCTCACTTAGCTTCAGTCCCAGTCTTTCCCCTGAACTTCTTACACATTTTCAACTACTGTTGTACATCTGCTCCTACTGTTACAAGGAAAACTCAATCCCAATGAGTCAAAACAGAACTCACCATCTCCCTCCTGTATCTCCTCCTTTCCTGTATGCATGTTTGCATTTGTGCCACCAATAAATATCCTATCAACAGTAATTTCTCTCCTTTATCCCCACATCCAGCTATGCACCAAGTCCTGAGTTACTTATTAAGTACTTTCAAATCCATATTTTATTCCCCATTCCCACTACCTCTGTTTTAATTAATTCTCTTATTACTTCTCACCTGTTCTACAAAAAGATTGCTAAAAGTAATATTGTCCAGTTTCATCTACATTTAGTATATCTCTGTGTATAGGCAACAGAATACAGAGAGCAAACCATGTGTAAAATATAAATTCTTTGTTGTTGTGTAAAGATTGTTTTATATAAGCTTAATTTTTATACATTTCTGATATGATTATATTCATATATTAAAATAGACATTTATTTCAAAATTCTGCTTATGTTACTAACAAGGCTTTCAAGCAGCATTTTGAAAATGCAGATCTATGAATATTAGTGTTCTGAAATATTTTAATACGCTTCCAAAAAATATTTCAAAATTAAATAAACTTAAGAAATATTTAGTTAAATAAATTAGAGATTTCTTTACTATAGGACTTATCAAAGACTTTCTTATGTTACCGTGTGCCAAGAATTTCTAAGAGGAATATATCATCTTTAGTAGTTCATAAGCATTTTGACTGTGGAGTCCCTTTACCACAGTGTAACTATTAACATAATCGAAGTCATCTTAATAACATTATTTGAAAATATTATTTTTAAAGTATTTACAGAAACAATAAACTGTGCTTAGGTGTAAAATATGTGATTTTTTTAGGTGACATAAATCAAAACTGTTTTCATATTAGTAGTTAATTTGCTGAAAATTGCTTTCTAGTCTTTTCTAAATATATTGATTTATGAACAGCAAATTAAGACACTTGGAGTATGGCTAAATGATGTGTTTGAAATTATTTTGCATGTTAAATATGATTCCCAATGGAGTCTATTTAAATCCTTCTGAGATACTCATCCTTAATATCACTAAGAAATATAGGATTAGGCTGGAATAAATTAGTGAGATGATTAATTAAACTAGAAATATTTATCATTATTAAAAAGTGACATCTCAAGGAATCTAGAAAAAACTTTCTTTTAAAACTCATGCTTAATCTAGATTAAATTCATTATTATCAGTTTAGTATACTGAACTACAGCTTCATTGTATAATACAGACACCGGGGTTCTCAAAGAATGTGATGGATTTTCAAAGAATGCAAGTCTGGACTTCTGAATTTATGCTTAATTTTACTTCATGCTGAATCTTACAGAAACAAAGTGATTATCTTGAATATCTAGGGATCTTGGAATACAGTAGAAAATTCACACATAATTGAATCTGGTTTGCATGATATATATACATGTATATATATATATAGACAGATAGATAGATAGATATAGATATATAGATATCTATATATATCTCCATGCTTACTAAGTGGTCTACACCTTAAGTTCTGAATATATGTTTCTATCATTTTGGTGGGAAGGAAGGGGAATGGTCTGGATGACTACCTACACATTATTTCTCTCTACTCAGGCCTTTCGTGCTAGGAATTATTAATTTTCTTTTGAGATAGAAATCCATCTCACAACCACAGGTCAAAAAGTGCAGAATTAACAATCAGATAAAACAATATTTAGAAAGATTACAGGGGGAAGTTTCATTAAAAGTCAATATTTTTGTATAAAAATGTCTTTATAACCTTTTATTATAGAAAATTTCACACATGTACAAAAATTGAATAGTATAATAAACTCCCAAGGGCCCATCCAAAACAACTCATGGTAAATTTTATTTCATCTATGTCTCTAGTTCTTTCCTAACCCTGATTGTTTCCAGAAAATCCCAGACATTTTATCATCTTATCCGTATGTAATAACACTCAACTATAAAACATAAACACAGTACTATTGTCCCATCTTTAAAAAAAATCTAACAAAATGATTCCTAAATATTATAAAATATGAAGCCATGGTTTAGGCTTCCCTAATTATACTATAAATGTATTTATTTAATTTTACAATTTATTTGTTTTGATTTGAAATTTTTTCACTTGCCCCTTGTTTTTTAATTTATGAGGTTCCTTTCCATCCATCTTTTTCCATTTCTTTTTGCTTGCCCTTTTTCTTTTAAAGACACAAGATTATTTATCTTCTAGAGTGCCCCACAGCCTTTTTGTTTCCTTGTACTTATAACTCATGCCATATTTTTGTATTTGTCACCATCTTCTTACACAAGAATTTCAATGATCTAATAAAGTATATATATTTTTATAACTTTTTCAAGGTTCTCCTAGTCTGCTCATTCCAAGACTTTTTATCACTATACTGCATTTACATTGTATACATATATAACTTCAATAAAGTTCAATATACATGCTCACATGAACTTCACTCTACCTAAGAGCAAGTTAGAACAGAGAAAATGATACCTAATCCTGTCTACCATTCCACTCAATGAGGACAAACCCTGAGTGAGCGTGCATGTGAGACATGAATCTGTATACCCTCTATTATTTTTGTTCCAGAGTTCTTCTCACAGGGGGAACATCCTGATCAACTGAGGGTGACTCTCAGTATGTAACAAAATGTGTGGACCATAACTGGTGACTTGTGCCTAATGATGGGTACAAAGAGGTGCTAAGTAGTGAAGGGTGGCAGAATATGCTACCACAAAATATACTACATTAGCGTAGAATTATTTTAAGCTAAGGGCACTTGAGAAACAGGAAGTGCAGGAAGGGCACTGACCTCCCCTTTCCCTCCTGAAAGCAGAAGATAAGACTCCCATGTAAAACATGCTCTCCATATACCAGGAGGAAAAAAAATATTCTCAAACCAGTGACAAGGAGTTGAGGCTGAGAGAAATTTGCACAAATAAACTTGGTTGAAATAACTCCTATCTTCTTTTAGTCTTCCCATATATTTTAGTTAACTTTCCACAATTAACTCTCTTTGTTCAGCCTGGGATATAAACACTTAGACCTACCTAATTCTTTAGGCTTTCATTTTCTTGTGGGAGCTCCCACGTATATGTAAAAATCAGTATACTTTTTTCCTGTTAACCTGTCTTATGTCAATTTACTTCTCAGTCCCAACTGGAGACTCTAATAGGGGATAGGTAAAGTTTTGCCTCCCCTACAATAAATAGCCTACATTCTAAATCCCATTTTAGGGTTTATAATATGTTACCTTAACTATCCTGGCCTCCCCACCCTCAGCTTAGCCTTAGTCCTTATAAATAGAGGGGGTAGGTAGGAAGGAAGGAAGGAAGGAAGAAAGAGGGGAGAGTCTCTAGGAAAGTAGTGTTTGGGGAGAGAGATTACTACTTCATCTCTTCCCACAACAAAACCAAGGGGGATGGAGTTCCATGGAAAAAAATCTCTTGGAGAGATTGGGAAAGCTGAAAACAGAGTGCCATTATTTGGTTTCTAAGTTTGCTGTCTGTTTAAACATTAACCCTGTGATAATTCTGTGACCATAAGAGCAGAGAAGAAGAAACTAGAAAGGATAATATGGAATGGGAAGGCAAAGTTGTAGAGCAGCCTGTTCTCACACTGCTGGAGAGATCCAAGGTACATATTTCCCAGGAGTCAACAGGAACCCACAGAAGGAGCAAGACTAGAGCCACCTAGCTGGTGCCTCACCCAGCTTGGCTGCCTACTAGACCAAAGAACCCAAGTGGGAAATAAAGCTATGAAGATGACTCCTAATGACTAGAACAGAGGGAAGTGGGGAAGTCCATTGTGGCCCTGAGACAAATTTATACCCAAACCCTCTAAGAGCAAATTACAAGCCAGTATATACAAGCCAGAGAAATGGAAACTACCAAGAGAAAGTCAAAGACATAGCAGCCAACTGAGTGGAGACAGTTGTCTCTTTTCCTCTCCTTCCTCATCTCACCAGCACATTGGTATGGGGAGGACTTGAAACGAAACAGGGCGAAAGTTTCAGAGGTAGAAAACACCTGCTTCTCTCTCCACCCTCTAATACTCCTAGTGTAGGCTGGCTCCAACTCAAGTCTACATGGGAAGAATATGATATTTAAACAGGATGAAAGAAAACTTCTACATTGATTGAAGTATACTTTAATTAATCAGAGTAATTGAAAATTATGGAACCTTCCAGAGATGTCAATAAGGACATTTTGACAGATTGCAGTTGAAAGCAGTGATTGTAAAAAATAAACTCTTCATGTTTACACCCCGACTGAGTTGAGACTACTCAATACACCAGTATTATGTGGTTTTCATACCACATGGTCCCTAAACACAAGTCAATTCCTTCTGGGGCTTAACTAGAGAAAGAACAATCTGTCGCAGCTCTGGGAGAAAAACTGGCAGTGTCAGACTTGCTGAGAGAAAATATGCCTGTCTCCAACAATGAATCATCCTGAGGAATTTTCAAAAGCAATACTGACCATGTGCAGTTTTTTTCCTACATGATTTACTATACAGTCCATTTGTAAAATGCAACTTCTCTATACAGTGCACCACAGACCCTCAACAAATGGGCTGGTCTCATCATTGTTTATTCATGAGGACATAGCCTGACTCACCTAGAATTTCAACCTAGTGTCAGGTGACCAACTATCACAATTTGCCTGTAGCTGAAGAGTTTCCAGAATGTGGGACTTATTTTCAGTGCTCAAGTTGGGAAAGTCCTAGAACAAATCCGAAAGAATTGGTCATCCACTTAATCTTACTGCCCTTCAAAGTGTGATGAAAGTGTCATCTCTTTCATCTTCTCCTTTAAGAATCACAGTGCAGAAACATTTAGCAGCTTAATATATAAAAGTACAAAAATATAATAGCTTAATTTTCCTACATTAAGTATATTAGTTTTTTTTTTATCTCTGATATAACAAATTAACAAAAATTTAGTGGCTAAAACCAAATTTATTATCTTACTGTTCTGAAGGTCAGAAGTCCAAAATGGGTCTCACTAGGCTGAAATCAAAGTGTTGGCAGGTCTATGTTCCTCCTGAAGGCTCTAGGGGAGAAGCTATTTCTTTGCCTTTTCTAGCATCTAGGAACCGTGGCACCTTTTGGCTCTTGGCTCCATATCACTCTGACTTCTGCTTCCATCATCCCAACTTCTGAGTCTGGCTCTCCTTTCTCCTTTTAAATTTATAAGGATACCTACGATTACATTGGGCCAACCTGGATAATCCAGGATAATATCCCCATCTCAAGATTCTTGAGATCTACCTACTCAGATCTGCAAAATCTCTTTTGCCATATAGGATAACATATTTTCAAGTTCCAAGAACTGGAACATCTTTAGGGGCCATTATTTGCCCTATGACATTAAGCATTAAAGAAATACTTTACCAATGATGAATTTTACTCAAGAAAATTTAATCCACACTTGTCTCCAACTCAAACTTTCTATAGTACTATATAAATTTAAGACATGAGGAAATACTACATTTGTCATAACTTATGGGATCAATTCTATTTGGCCAATCCTTTTGTTATGTACCTCTATCTTTGGCTAGATGTATATTCCTTCATCTTATAATGAGTCTGGGAAGATTCTGTCCTTAATTCTCAAAATTTCAGGAGAACAAAATTTACAACATCTTAGCACTTTACTTACCTGAGACATAGAATTTACACAAAAAATTCCCACAAAATGTTCACAACTGGAACAAACTTAAAACAGAGAAATTCATCTGATTTGGTCTTTCCATAGTGAGTATTGTAAACCTTCAATCCCACCTATTCAATAAATTTTGGTTATTTGCTTAAAAAGTGTAATTTCTTTTTACAAAGACATGTTATCCCTAGCAAATTAAAGATGTTCTTCTTCCTTCTTACCAGCAAATGATAACTGGTCAAATTTAACATGTTGTTCCTCTAACTCACCTCCACAATCAGAGTTGGGGTAGTGAGAACTGGATAGCTTAGGGCAGAGTTCATTATTACAGTAACTAGTCTTAAAACCCTGTACAAATTCCAAGGACATATGAGAGAATTGTTATATTCATGTGCTATCTTTACTCTTCATTCTTTCATTTATTCATTAAATAAATATCTACGGACCTCTTACCATGGGCAACGTGTCTCAAAAAAAGATAAAAAGCCTTTGAAGGCAGGACTGCATAATGGTTAGAGCACAGGCTTTGAAAGTAGACAGATTTGGTTCCAAACTCCTGACTGACTAAGCAAGTAAACGCTTAGTTTCAGCCTTACCCTCCTAATTTACACAGTTGTTGTGGGGTCTCCGTCAGATAACACATTGAAAAAGTTTAGCACAGTGCATGAGATATCACTTAATTCTCTGCAGGACTCAACACAGTGCTAAGTAAAAAACATTCATAAATAAAAGTTCTTATTGTTTTCTTGAATTATACCATATTCCATTTTATTTGCTGTAAAGGATCGCAATGAGACTAGGTTTCTATTCAAATTTTAATACAACTCTTTCAACAATTTATTAATTTCTGAAAGTAATATATAAACTGAGACAATCTGGCTGATTAGAAATACATTTTTAAATATTTTAATATTATAAAATATCTCAATATTTTATGTAGTTAATGAAGTCTGGGTATATATTTCAAGCTTCTTTGTTGAATGTGCAGAAGAAACATGCCCTATTCAGTTCTTAGAGCATTTATGAGTTGGCCAGAATCTTTTCGGATCCTAAATAAAGTAAAGCTTACTTGGTTCTGGGTATTTAGAGGTAGGGAGAAAACTAAAATAAGTCTCAATGTTTTAGATAAAAGTGAATATTTTTTTAAGTGCAGAAAACATATTTCTACCATAAGCAAAAACTAAGCTCCAAGGATATTAAAACAGACAGACCAGCTGAAGGAACCAGAAGTGTGGGCCTAATATAGCCATAGGGAAGGTGATAGTGTAAGACCAACCTAGGGAGACACTGAACAAAAACTTGGGTAAAATCAGGGGAAGGAGCAAAGGAAGGATGACTTTTGTTAATGATTTTTGTTTCTGCCAGTTAGTTAGTTGGTTTGATTATGTTTAAGTATGGGATTCCCAGTCTCAGCATCTGAGAATGTCTTCAGAATGACAGATCTTGTGATTCTCTTTCCATTCCCAGTCAAGTCAAGATATATAATGTCTTGTGAAGTGACATGCCTACATGCTTGACTTAGTCTCCTTGCTGACACTACTGCCTGGAGGAAATGGTGTTCTGGAATGAGGCAAAGCCCAAAGACTCCTGGTGTCAAGTTTGAACATTCTGCACAATTTGCTTAGATATCTCCTTATTTTGCCCTTACTCTGCCACAGGATGGTCACACCTAACCAGAGGAGAAATATACCAGGCAGGTAGATTCTTCAGATAATTCTGCAATTTTCTATTTATTAGTACAACTCACAGCAACCAATAGAATAGAATAGTTCTACTCTACTGTTGCAATGTTCCAGTGTTGATATTTTGCCTTATCTCATAAATCTTCAATAAATAAATACATATATATAGTTAAATGAGAATAATCATCTATTTATACTCTCCTAAGATGGTCTGTGATAATATTCTGGTTTACACTTTATCAGGAATCCTAAGAATAAAGAGAAATCCAAACTTAAATATGAGCAGTCACTTAATTTCTCTCAGAAAGGGTTAATTTTTATAGTGATTTTTTTTGCCTTAAACCTGCTAAAATGAAGTTTTTACATAAAGTTTATGAGGGATCTTTTGTGGCAACAGTCAGGTATCACAACAACACAGCCCTCTACTTTCATTTTGCATACATATGGCTAAAATGACAAGTGCTCAGAGTGACTCAGTTAATGGTCTGTGGCCTTAAAATTTGTGAAATATAATCACCTCATTCATCATTTGCAAAAACTGAAATTTTTATCTTTTATAACAGGAAATTAGGTGGCTAAAGGCTGGAAGTACAAATCCATCTTCAACTAATACGGTATTAAGAAGCACTAGTAAACAGTACACTTGCTTCTCCCAAATTAGAGGCAGAGAAGTGATAAGCCACATGAAATATTCACCACCAGGACTTTCAAGTAGGCAGATTCACAACAACAGCACACAAGCTTTGTCAGGAATTGCTGAGAGACTGAAAGCATACTTAAAGGATTTATTAAAGCAATAGAGGCAACTTCGACTCCAGTTACCATGATTGCAGGGAATTTTATGGCCATGTATTTAATCTTCCTGTGATGTAATAGATAAGTTATGCTTTCAGATTATTTGTGTACAAAGAGTTTTCTCAATCTTTTCTAGTCCTATATAGTACTGAGGTATCACTTTTTGACTTGCTAAGTGAAGCTTTAACAGAACTGCCAGCAGCAAGACAGAACACGCAATAAATACTAAGATTTAATGTTACAGTGATTTATGCTGCAGGGAATATTGGCCTAGATTATAAGGTATGATTATCTTTCATAATAAGAAATGATGGGAGAAATAGAATTTTGGCAAAGGTAACTTTCTAAAGCTTTCCCATCAGGGAGATCCTTTTATAAGAATATACTGGGAGTAAAATCTCAATGTTTCAAACAGTAAAGGTGATTTAAATAGATGCTCAGTAAAATACTACTGTTATTAGAGAGGAATTTTTTTTAAGGTTGACACTGGTCTTTTCATATTTAACCATGGCATTCAGTCAAAGTATTTAATAGGAAAAGGAGTTTATTTGTGAATGTTTTATGAAAGGATTAAAGATAGCAGAAAATTCTTACAGGAATAGGAAGCAGCATAAAAGACCATTCACCTCCTACAAACACCAAGGTGCTAATAGGTTTATTTCTAGAATGACATGAGTTTCTAACATCCTCATCTCCCTATTTTTGCATATGCTGTTATTATCTTTTGCCTAGTGTACTATTTATCTTTGGCTGTGAAACAAATTACCCCAAAATTTAGTGGTTTAAAAAAACAAACATTTTTTTATCTCACAGTTTTTGTGTGTTAGAAATCCAAGCACACTTAGCCAGGTATCTCTGACTCAAGGTTTCTTGTGAAGTTGTGTTCAAGCTGTAGGCTACAGCTGTGCACACATCTGAAGGCTCAACTTGAATGGGAGATTCACTCCCAAGCTCACCTACCTGATTGTTGGCAGGGCTTTAGTTCTTCATGGGATTTTAACTGAGGGCCTCAGTTCCTTGTGAGATGTTGAAACTGGGGGCCTCAGTTCCTCACCATGTATTTTGGGCTTCTCCATAGGGCTTATTACAACATAGCAGCTTTCATCCCCTAGTGCAAGACATCCAACAGAGGAGACAGACAGACAGAAAGAGAGCACCCAAGATGGGTGGCACAGTCTTTATATAACCTGATCCTGAAAGTGAAATCCAAACATTTCTGTAGTATTCTCTTAATCAGAAAAGAGTCATTAAGTACAATCTACACATCTGGGCAGGGGATTATACCAGGATATGAACACTAGGAGGTAGGAATCACTTGGGACCATCCTAAACTCCACCTGCCACATTTAGATTCTCCATTTTACCACACGATTTACCCTCAATACATCCTTCAAGTTACTGAGCTTGTAGTATATAGACTTTGAAGTTTTCCAAGAATCTTCCTTACTCAAATATTCATTCCTCAGTTTTGCCTCTCAAATTTTTGCATAAATACTACTAAATAATACAAATTCTTAACTAGGAAGCACTTTCTGTTTGGATACATGTTTATTGCTTTCTTCTCTGGGCGATCACTAACATATACATCAACAATTAACACGAAGTATGTTGTGTTGATTTGTTTAAGGGATTAGACGGTGAATTAGATAATTTGTTTTTAGAACACTAGGGGAAAGAATATTGTATTTTTCAATACATGGTTCCCTTTAGTGCAGAGTAAAGACAGATAAGAATGTAGAATATTACCTGTTAGAAGTAGAGAAAATGGTAATTAATTACATATATCATTATTTACAGAGAACCCTCTATTCACTTCAACTTGCTATGAATTTAATGCATTTGTCTGAAATCAAGTATATTTATTTTCACAGAAACTAAATACATATATACACAGACAGATATATAGATACAGGCATAGGCAATGACATAGATATAGATGCCATATCCATACCATATCTTTATCTATATCTACATCTATATCTATCCATAAAGGCACAGGTCTAGAACATCATTAAGACATATAAAGTGGCAATTTCCAATATACTGGAAAACAAATGATAGAGATGTTGTGTGTGCATTTTTTCAAATAACTAAACTTTTCCATCCTGTTCTTAAAGCCATATGTTGATAAGTTTTACATCAAAACAGAAATTCTGTACCTAGAAGAGAAACAGCCACATAAAGACACATTTTCATGCTAAATGAATAATAAATTATAGGTTATGTGTTTCTTTGATTTTAGAAGATGCATTATTTAAAATGATAAATAATTAACATATCAAAGCATTCTAATTTAACTGATGTGCAAGAACAGCTAAGACATAAAGTATCCTGCTTATGCTTAAAACACATCTCCACAGTAGAGGAATACAGCAGCTTTTTATTACTAATAATTATGCTTTCCAAAGGGTGATTTCAGTTTATCACTTTAAAATATTAGGAAATGTCAAAAAGTTCCATTTCTTATATGGGATATGTAAGTACATAATGATGGAAGACAGAAAGAAAAGCATAATTAGCAGTGTGCTATTAAAATCCAACTTTTAACTTGGCCTACTTTGCTAAAGCATGATTTCTGAGTGGCATTTTCATTTTCATTTCCACACGTTCCTCCTCCACTCTAGTCTATTCTGTAAACCTGAAAAAAATAATCCTTGCTGTGTAATCATCAGTTTAGTGGTACTAAAATAGTGCTCTATAGATCTGGTATGGACCAAGAACAACAATATACTTGTTTGTATTTAAGCTGGTGACAGTCTAAAGAAAGTTTTCTGTTTTTTGTAAATGGGGCTGAAGGTCAACTAGTCAAAAACCAACCAGGCTCTCAGAACACTTAGTTTTCAGGTGCAAATTAACATTGATTCACCCTGTACTCCTGAAAAAAAAAAACTTTATACTATTCTAAAATATAAATTGCTATCATTATCACTTCATATTGATTATTTTTAGATTAAAGCAATAATTATGAAACAGTTTACTTCTGCTGAAACACTCGATGGTCTGTACACTTCAAACAAAGATCAGGCCTGGTAAATGGCAATTAGTTGCAAAGAAGCCTTTATCGGAAACAACCAGGTACATCATGGTGTGAGTGAGAGTCAGAAGCCAAATATGACAGAAGTTGCCAGACACCATTATAGAGGCTTAGACCTATATGCAAAAAAATAGTTTGTCTTCTGAGTGTAACAGAACAGTTTGTCACATCAGCAAAAACACAAGACTGTCTAGAAATATGCCAGGAGCTAGCTCCCAATAACCATATCAGGTCTGGTAGTAAGTACATGTTGGCTTAAACAGGAAACATCAGGAATATAGACCAGACTAGGATGTAGAACTTATCTTATTACAAAGCAACATTCAGAAAGAATGGCACTGAAAGTCAAGGAATTGGAAAATAAACTCTACTTTTTAAATAAAGACTTTGCTCCTTTTCACATTTCAGTGCCCTTTTAAGTTCAGAGGTCTTAATGAGATGGAAAAAAACTAGGTAAGGTGAATACCTTCACCAGATACTTATAGGGTGAACCCATCCTGAAATGTCATTCTTCCCTTTTAGAAAATCAATAGGCATTCAGAGACAAATAGGGACACAGAGATATATTTACATTCTATGATCATAATAAAATAGAACTAGAAATCAATGACAAATTTCAGCAACTTAAAAAAATAAATCTTTTTGAGTCACTTAAGTAAAAAATTTTAAAACTTTGAAATCACAGGATATTCTTAGGAAATAAAATGTTGAAAATACTATGCATTAAAACTTATGAACTCTGGTAAAAGCTTTAGTCAGAAGTAAATTCACAGTGCTAAATGTTTTAAATTAACACATAATTTAATTATAGACGGGAAAAAACACAGCAAAACAACTAAAAGAAGACATAATAGTGCAAAAACAAGGTGTTGCTTCTATGAAAATTTTAAAAAGAATCATCTCTAAATTTAATTAAGAATACTAGAAAGAAAACACAAATACAATTTTTAAAAGTAAAACAGCAGATATTGAGGAAAAGAAAAATAAAGAAACATGTTCAAATCAATGAGCTCGAAAATTCTAAACTGCAAGACTTCAAAAGAATCAAAATCACCAAAATCAATTCAAATTGAGTACAAAACTAAAGTAAAAAATTGATAAGCATTGTCAAAGTAGAATATAAGCAAAATATTTTTCAGGCTTAGACAGATTTGCAGATATTTTCAGTGAAAATGTCAAATAGTAAATTATTTTATCGTGTGTGTGTGTGTGTGTGTGTATAATGTTTCAGAGCACACCAAAAAA
Source organism: Balaenoptera musculus (assembly GCF_009873245.2). NCBI lineage: Eukaryota > Metazoa > Chordata > Mammalia > Artiodactyla > Balaenopteridae > Balaenoptera > Balaenoptera musculus. The sequence goes on from NC_045787.1 coordinate 138,835,658, forward strand.
GTGAGTTTTAAAAATAACAATATACTTAAAATTTTTTTGAAGTTCACTCTACACAAAAAAGAAAACGAGAACAATAGCCAGTTTTCCCTTAATAATTTAGATACAGAAGTCCTAAATGTAATCCTTTCAAATCAAATCCACCAGTATATGAAATACATAAAATATCATCAAGTAGGATTTATCCCAGGAATGCAAGGATATATCAATGTTTAAGGATTTTTTAAAATGTATAATATATTTATCACATGAAAATTTCAAGGGAGAAAATCCATATGATAATCTTGCTAGATTCTTCAAAAGCATTTTAATAATATTGAAATGTATACATGATTTTAGAAATAAAATAAAACCGTATTTAATTGAGACTAGAAAGGTCCTTTCTTTAAATGACTAAATTATGTTTTCCTCATTAGTATTCCATCCTTATCTTAAAACCCCACTCACTGTCATAAACTGATATCTAATAAAAATATGCTACAGATCAACTTCATAACAATAACTAAAACTGCCTAGAGAGGGGCAGAGTACATATTATTCATATAACAAATATTTGTTGAGACTCCCCTCTGTTGCAAGCATTGTGTCTCACCCCAGGATACCAAGATGTTTAAGACATGACTCTGTCCTTCTAGATGCTCAAAATATTTCAAAAGATCTAATTTTGAAAAACTATATATATATTTAGGGGCAGTTTTATATTAAATGCAAAATTGAGCAGAAAGTACAGAGTTTCTATATGCCTTCCACCAAAAACACATGCACAGCTCCCCAACTATCAACACCCCACAAGAGTAGATCACTTGTTACAATCAATGAACCTACACTGACACAATATTATCCAAAATCCACATTAAACATTAGGGTTCACTTGACGTTGTGCATTATGTGGGTTGAGACAAACATACAGAATCATGTGCCCACCAGTATAGTATCATACAGAACAATTTCACTGCCCTAAAAATCCTGTGTGCTCTGTTTATTTATCCTTATTTCCCTTCCAACCTCTGGAACTACTGATCTTTTTTTACCATCTCCATAGTTTTATTTTATACAGAATGTCATATAACTGGAATCTTAAGTACACAGCCATTGCAGATTGGCTTCTTTCACTAAATAATATGGATTTAAGGCTCCTCCATGTCTTTCCATGGTTTAATAGCTCATTTCTTTTTAATGCTGAATAGTATTCCATTGTCTAGATGTTTTGCAGTTTATCCACTTACCTACTGAAGGACATATTGATTGTTTCCAAGTTTTGGCAATTATGAATGAAGCTGCTATAAGCCCCTGTGTGAGGTTTTTGTTTGGACATAAGATTTCAGTTCATTAGGGTAAATAACAAGGAGCACAACTGCTGAATTCTGTGGTAAGAGTATGGTTAGTTTTGGAAGAAACTGACAAACTGTCTTCCAAAATGGCTACACCATTTTGTGTTCCCACCAACAATAAGCGAGAATTTCTATTGCTCCACATGCTTGCCAGCATTTGGTATTGAGAGTGTTTTGAATTTTCACTATTCTAATAGATATGTAGTAGTATCACACTGTTATTTAATTTGCAATTCCCTGATGACATATGGTGTTGAACACCTTTTCAAGTGCTTATTGTCATCTATATCTTCTTTGGAGAGGTATCTATTCAGGTCTTTTGCCCATTTTTTTAACTGGACATTTCCCCCTTATTGTTGAGTTTTAAGAGTTCTCTGTATGTTTTAAATAATATTCCTTTATCATATATGTCTTTTACAAATATTATCTCCCAGTCTGTGGCTTGTCTTCTTATTTTCCTGACAGCATCTTTCACAGACCTGAAATTTTTAAGTCTAATGAAGTATAACTTATCAGTTATTTCTTTCATGGAACATGCTTTTTGTGTTGGATCTAAAAACTCATTGCTGGGGGAGGGATCCAAGATGGCAGTGTAGGAAGACCATAAGTTCACCCCCTCTCATGGATGCCCTGAATCTATACCTACATATAGAGCAACTCCTCCTAAAGAAGACCTGAGGGCTAACTGGATGGCTACTGTACACAGAAGGACCACACAGAAATGGGTAGGAAAGATAGAGACACAATATCCACAGGAACCCCACCCAAACACAGTGACCTGCAACAGGAAGGGATATTGCTGAGGGTCCCAAGCACAAACTTGTTTGCCCTGGGACTTAGAGCACAAAATAGCAGTCTGCAGTGTATATGGGAAGGAAATCCATTTACTAACCCTAAAGCTTCTGCCAAATGGGCAGGGAACTGCTACAGCTCTTTCCAGGGTCAGAGGTACCAGCAAGTGTCACTGTTTGAGTCCCCCCAGGGTCTCCCCCTGGCCTGGGCCCACTCGAGCTCCAGCCACCTTGCCAAAATGGCCTAAGGCACAGTGCTCCCCAGGAACTTCTCCTGGCCCATGACCACTTAGCTCCAGTTTGCCTGCAAAAGTTGCCAGGCACAAGCAGTCTATACAGTGGATGCTTCCACATGAGGCTACCCCTTCAAGACCAGGAGAGGTAGCTGTTTCACCTAATTCATTGAAGCAAAAATGAAAATCACAGAAAATGAGGAGTCAGAGGAATATGTTCCAGACAAAAGAACAAAGTTAACACCCAGGGGGAAAAAGAAACCCTAATGAAATGGATGTAAGTAATTTACCCAATAAAAAGTTCGAAGAAATGGTCATAAGGATGGTCAACAAACTCTGGAGAAAAATGGAGGAACTCAGTGAGAACTTCTACAAAAAATATAAGAAAGAAGCAATTAGAGCTGAAGACTACAATAACTGAAATAAAAAATACATTAAAGGGAATCAATGGTAGAGTAGATGATAGAGAAGAACGAACAAGCAATATAGAAGATAAAACTGTGGAAATCAGAGAATCAGAACAGCAAAAATAAGAAAGAATTTTTTTAATGAGGAGGGATTAAGGGACCTCTGGGACAACATGAAGCATACTAACACTTGCATTATAGGGATATCAGAGGGACAAATGAGAGAGAAAGGGACAAAAAACTTATTTGAAAAAATAATGTCTGAAAATATCCCTAAACTGGGGAAGGAAACAGCCATCCAGATACAGGAAGCACAGAAAGCTCCAAACAAGATGAACCCAAGAAGACCCACAACAAGATGTATTATTATTAAAATGGCTTAAATTAAAGATAGAGAATCTTAAAGGCAGCAAGAGAAAAGCAACTCATTACATTCAAGGGGAACCCAACAAGGTTATCAGCTAATTTTTCAGTAGAAAATTTACAGGCCAGAAGGGAGTGGCAGGATTTATTTAAAGTGCTGATTAAAGAAAGAACAAAAAACAAACAAACGAAAAAATTTTACAACCTAGAATACTCTACCTGGCAAGTTTATAATTCAGAATTGATGCAGAGATAAAGAGCTTTCCAGACAATCAAAAAACTAAAGGAGTTCCTCACCACTAAACCAACCTTACAAGAATGTTAGAGGGCCTTCTTCAAGTGGAAAAGAAAAGGCCACAACTATAAATAAGAAAATATATGACAGAAAAAAATCTCACTGGTAAAGGCAAATATGTCGTAAAGGCAGTGGATCTGCCATTTAAAAATCTAGTATGAAGGTTAAAAGACAAAAGTACAAACAACTATAACTACGATAAGTAGTTATGGGATATGTAAAATTAAAATGTAAAATATGACATCAAAAACATAAAATGTAGAGTATGAGAGAGTAAAAATGTTATGTGCTGCTTTTAGAATGCCTGCGAACTTAAGCTACTATCAAACTTAAGTTTAAAATAGACAGCTAGCTATATACATACAGATTGCTATGTATGAACCTCATGGGGGTAACCACAAACCAAAAACCTACAAGAGATACATGCAAAAAAAATAAAGGGAAAGGAATCCAAACATAATGCTAAAGGAATCCATCAAACCATAATGGAAGAAGCCAAGAGAAGACAGGAACAGAGAAATACAGAAACAGCCAAAAAACCATGAATAAAATGGCAATAAGTACACACCTATCAATAATTAAACATAAATAGACTAAGTTATCCAATTTAAAGACACAGCGTAGCTGAATTGATTAAAAAAAAAAAAGACACCCACCTATATGCTACCTACAATAGACTCGAATCATATTTAAAGACACACACAAACTGAGAATGAAGGGATGGAAAAATATATTATATGCAAATGGAAAGAAAAGAAAGTTGGGATAACAACACTTTTATCAGACAAAATGGACTTTAAAACAAAGACTGTAACAAAAGACACAAAAGGGTAATATATAATGATAATGAGGTCAAGCCAACAAGAGGCTATAACATTTGTTGGTTTGCACCCAACATATGAGCACCTAAATATTTAAAGCAAATAATAACAGAAATAAAAGAAGAAATAGAAAGCAATACAATAATAGTAAGGAACTTTAATACCCCACTTACGTCGATGGACAGATCACCCAGGCACAAAATCAATAAGGAAACACTGGCCTTAAATAACACATTAGACTAAATGAACTTAATAGATATAGAGAGAGCATTCCCTCCAAAAGCAACAGAATACACATTCTTTTCAAGTACATATGCAGCATTCTCCAGGACAGATCATATGCTAGGCCATAAAATAAGTCCCAATAAATTTAAGATTGAAATTATATCAAGCATCTTTTTCTGACCCAAATGGTATGAAACTAGAAATCAAATAAAAGAAAAAACTGGAAAAAACACAAACACGTGGAAACTAAACAACATGCTACTAAATAATCAATGGATCAACAAAGAAATCAAAGAGGAAATCAAAAAATACCTTGAGACAAATGAAAATGAAAACACAACCTACCAAAATCTATGGGAAGCAGCAAAAGCAGTTCTAAGAGGGAAGTTAATATCAATACATGCCTACTTCAAGAATAAGAAAAATCTCAAAAAAAAATCTATATGTACATTTGAAGGAACCGGAAAAAGAAGAATAAGCAAAGTCCAAAATTAGAAGGAAGGTAATAAAGATCACAGAGGAAATAAAGGAAATGGAGACCAAAAAAATAAAAAATAAAAACCAATAAATTAGAAGTTGGTTCTCTGAAAAGATAAACAAAATTGACAAACCTTCAGCCAGACTCATCAAGAAAGAGAGAGAGCCCAAATAAATAAAATCACAAATGCAAGAGGAGAGATTAAAATGCACAACACAGAAATACAAAGGACTGGAAGAAAATCTATAAACAATTATATGCCAACAAATTAGACAACCTAGAAGAAATAGATAAATTTTTAGAAACATACATCCTTCTAAGACTGAATCAGAAAATCTGAATAGATAGATTACTAGTAACAAAATAGAATCAGTAATCAAAAAACAAAACTCCAGGTCCAGATGGGTTCACAGGTGAATTCTATCAAACATTTAAAGAAAAGTTAATACCTATCTTTCTCAAATTATTCCAAAAAATTGAAGAAGAGGGAATGCTTCCAAACTCATTTTACAAGGCCAGCATTACCCTGATACCAAAACCAACAAAGACACCATAAAAAAAAGAATTACACGCCAATATCCCTGATGAACACAGATGCAAATATCCTCAACAAAATATTAGCAAGCTGAATTCAACAATACATTAAAAGAAATCATATACCATGATCAAGTGGGATTCATTCCAGGGATGCAAGAACAGACACAGAGACCAAAGGAACAGAATAGGGAGTTCAAAAATAAACCCATACTCATATGGTCAATTAACCTATGACAAAGAAGGCAAGAATACACAATGGAGAAAAGACAGTCTCTCAGTCTCTTCAATAAATGATGCTGAGAAATCTGGACAGCTACAGGCAAAAGAATGAAACTGGACCACTTTCTTACATCATAAACAAAAATAAACACAAACTGGATTAAAGAATTGAATGTAAGACCTGAAATCATAAAACTCCTAGAAGAAAATGTAGGCAGTAACCTCTTTGACACTGGTCCTAGCAATATTTTTTTGGATATGTCTCCTCAGGCAAGGGTAACAAAAACAAAAGTAGACAAATGGAACTACATCAAACTAAAAAAGCTTTTGCACAGCAAAGAAAGCCACCAACAAAACAAAAAGGCAACCTACTGAATGTGAGAAGATATTTGTGAATAATATATAGAATAATAAAATATATAGAGAACTCATACAACTCAATATAAAAAAAACAAAAACAAAAAAACTTGATTTTAAAATGGGCAGAGGACCTCAACAGACATTTTTGCAAAGAAAACATATGGATGGCCAACAGGCACATGAAAAGATATTCAACATCACTAATTATCAGGGAAATGCAAATCAAAACCACAATGAGATATCAGTTCACACCTTTCAGAATGGCTATCATCAAAACACAAGAAATAAAAAGTGCTGGTGAAAATGTGGAGAAAAGGGAACTCTCATGCATTGTTGGTGGAAGTGTAAATTGGTGCAGCCACTATAAACAACAGTACAGAGGTTCCTCAAAAAACTCAAAAATAGAGCTATCATACGATCCAGCCATTCTACTTCTGGGTATTTATCCAAAGAAAACAGAAACACTAATCCAAAAATATATATGTACCCCTATGTGTATTGCAACACTATTTACAATAGCCAAAATATAGAAGCAACCTAAGCATCCATCCAGAGATGAATAGGTAAAGAAAATGTGGGGTATATACATACAATGGACTATTACTCAGACATAAAAAAGAATAAAATCTTGCCATTTGCATCAACATGGATGGACCTGAAGGGTATTATGCTACATGAAATAAGTCAGAGAAAAACAAATACCAAATGATTTCCCTTACATGTGAAACCTAAAATGAAACAAACAAAACAAAACAAAACAGAAAAACAGAAACAGACTCAGATACAGAGAACAAACTGGTGGTTGCCAGAGGGAAGGAAGGTGGGAGGATGGACAAAATAGGTGAAGGGGATTAAGAAATACAAAGTTCCAGCTATAAAATAAATAAGTTACAGGGATAGAAATCATGCATAAGGAATATAGTCAATCATACTATAACAACTTTGTATAACTGGACTCATTGTGGTGATTGTTTCATAACGTATAAAAATATCTAATCACTATATTGTATACACTCTAGGTTAATTATCACAGAATAAAAATTGTAATAAAAAATGAAAAGTCATTGCCAAACCCAAGGCGCTCTAGGTTTTTATCTATGTTGTCTACTAGCACTTTTATATTTTTGCACTTTACATTTAGGTCTGTGATTCATATTCTGTTAACTTTTGTAAAGGGTGTAAGGTCTGTGTCTAGATTCTTTTTTTTTTTCCTGCATGTGGATGTCCAGTTGTTCCAGCACCATTTGTTGAAAAGACTATTTTTTCTCCACTGTATTGCCTTTGTTCCTTTGTCAAAGTTGACTATATTTGCATGGGTCTAATTTGGGCTCTCTATTCTGTTCTACTGAGCCATTTGTCTATTTTTTTCACTAATATTACACTGTCTTGATTACTGTTGCTTTATAAAGTAAGTCTTGAAGTCAGGAAGTGTCAGTCCTTCAACTTTGCTCTTCCCCTTCAATATTTTCTTGGCTATTCTGAGTCTTTTGCCTCTCTATATAAACTTTAGAATCAGTTTGTTAATGACCACAAAATAACTTGCTGGGATTGTACTGAATCATACATCATGTGGGGAAGAACTGACATTTGACAATTTGAGTGTTCCTATCAATGAACATAAAATACTTCTCCATTTATTTAGTTCTTCTTTGATTTCTTTCATCACAGTTTTATAGTTTTCCTCTTATAGATCTTCTACATATTTTTTTAGCTTTATACCTAAGTATTTCATTTGGGGAGGTTCTAATATAAATGGTTTTGTGGCTTTAATTTCAAATTCCACTTGTTCATTGCTAGCATACAGGGCAGGAACTGACTTCCTATATCAACTTTGTACCTTACAACCCTGCTATAATTGCTTATCAGTTCCAGGTGGTTTGTGGGTTTTTTGGTTTTTTTTTTTATCTTTTTTTGGTCAGTTCTTTCTGCATACATAATCATGTCATCTGCAAAGAAAAACAGTTTTGCTTCTTCCTTCTCAATCAGGACACTCTTTATTTCCTTTTCTTGTCTTACTGCATTGGCTAGTACTTCCAGTGTGATGCTGAAAACGATTTGTGAGAGAGGACATTCTTTCTTGTTCCTGATCTTAGAGAGAAAGTTTCTAGTTTATCATCATTAATCATTTTATTAGCTGTAATTTTTTTAGAGATGATCTTTAGTAATTAAGGAAGTTCCCCTCTCAAAGTAACTAAATTTTAAATTCTGACATGAATAAATAGAAAATATGGTTGTGGGAATTAATTTTTCTTTTCAAAGAAAAAATGCTGAAAAATCTCTTCACCCTAACACATCTTGAAGCAAAGAGTGTAAGTAGGAAATGGAAAGTAATAAAACAGACTTTTCTTCCAAAAGCTGTTTTATTTTCATACTCATTGAAAAAACAATAAGTAATATATATATATATTCCTATTTATGCAGGCTGTGGAGGCAAGGAATTTTAGAGCTGGATGTTCCTAAATTACTGTCAAAATGTTTATTTGTCTTGTATTGTAAACAATGTGCTATTTACATTATAATTATTGAGTGTATGCTCAATGCTGTAGTAAGATCAAGAAAGATGGATAACATAATTTCTAACTTCATAGGACACTAGGTCATGTCTACATAAATTAACATATAATAACACTGAATGAAGGAAAAGAAGGATGCCACATACTAGGCAGAAAGAGATTAGTGAGATCTAGACTAAATATTCTAAGCAGACTTTGCTCCTAAACTGTCTTCCACTTAAAAACTCTTTTTGCATAGAATCATTGGTAGATCCCTGCTAGATATGGGAAAAGGTGAATGGACTTAATTAAAAGAGAAACATTTTCTAATAAGCTCCCAAGTAGTAAAGTTTCATGTTTATTTCTAGAGGGAAACAATTTCATATAAAAGATATGTTTGTTCAGTTAGTTTTTTTTTTTTTTTTTTTTACTTCCTTCCAAAATAATTCAACCCCCTTGTACTTTTGTATGAGAAGGTACCACACTAGGTACTTACTAAAAATCAATTGTCCTTGTTGTACCAAACCCTATCAGAAAAGATCAGAGACTATCTCAATATCCATAATATAGAAACTAGGAGTCATATTTATAGTCTCTTTCTACACTAGACCCTCAAATTTTTATTCATCTACCTATAAATTGATGCATATTTTGCCAGATTCTCTGCTCAGCTGCTCCTTTAATCTCCCATCTGTTCATTTCTTTCTCTCTGATTGAAGAAACAAGAAGTATTTGTGGCTATGTACTCCACTGAGAAGCCACAAGACAAAAGACAGATGTGTATGAATGAAATAATTTCAACCTAAAGTGCCTTTTTCTGAAAATACTTGAAATCATGTGGACTTCATTTTCTGTGAAGAATAGAATGACCAGATGCCATATTTTAAGAGACTTTCTCATTTTTAACCATTCTGCTACAGTATTCCATAAATTTCAAAACCCCCTTGAAAAGGACAGCAATGTTTGCACCTGGAATAAAATCTAAATTTTTATCATGGCCTGAAAATTATTTGACCCATCATCACTTGCCTCTTTTGTTCACAATTCTCCAAACATGCTGGCCTGTTTCAGTTTGCTTAACATAGTGTACCCATTCCCATCTTGAGCTCCTCCTACATGCAACTGCATTTGCCTGAAATGATTTTTTCCCACTCTTTCCACAGTTGACTCCTTCTCAGCCCTCAGGTCTTAGCTTGGTTGTCACCCACACTTTTTCATCTCCCTCGAGCAAGTCTTCCCTGATTTATTGCCTTATGAAAGAGAGTGTAGTGTCATGATCAAGAGCATGAACTCTATATTAAAATAACAGGATTAACATCATCTTGCCATCAATAGCTGTGGTTGTGAGCAACATATTTAGACTTTCTGTGCCTCAGTTTCATAATTTATACAATGGAGATGATAATAATATCTCATAGGGTTGTTAGGTTAAATAAACTAATAAAGTAAAGCATAACAGTGCCTGGAATAAGAGAAACATCTAATCAATGTTTATTATTGGTATCTTAGCACCCTGCTTCTTTCCAGCACCCTGCTTATTTCTACCAAATATCTTATAACATGGATTTCTTTTTCAAATTAAATTTTTGTCTACCTACCCTGCTACCTTTTAAGGTTTCTGAGGGCAAGGACTGTACTAATCTTGTTTCATCCTCGTTTTCCCAAACCTATTAAAGTTCCTGATACATAACAGGGTTCAAAGACTATTTATTGAATGGATTACAGATGTCTGGGGTAGTTATTGGAAAAGCCTGTCTGTGAATGGGTTGAACTGGTGAGTATTTTCTCTTCTTCCCCTTATCAATCAAACTTTTCTGTTAAGAATTGACAACATCATTCCTCAGAATTTAGCTGACTAGTGTAGCTGCCTCCATAATACAACTAGCTTTTCCTGTAGCATGAATAAAATAGATGCTTCTCTATCCCCAAATACTAGACCATCTATGTGATCAATGTTTCCAAATGAAAGGGGAAAACCCATGTTTAAAGGCAAAGAATCCTTACTCAAAATGGCATTATACAATGTTATCTCCAAAGAATGGTAAAGACTGTCTTTGGAAGATGTGGTTAGTCCACAAATTATTTAGAAAATGAAACTAGCTGTAACACGGAGGTAAATGGCAGGGTCTGTGTTGGCATTTACTGGTTCCCTTTTTGCCACTTTTAGCAAAGTTCTATAAAATAGAGATAAACTCAGAGTAGAGCTAACTACTCTGAAAACAGAGATGGAAGGAAATTCTGCGATCTGTCCTTGTCCTGCAATCTATGTTGACTAGATATCTTATAAATAGGAAACTTACCAGACTGAAAAACCAACTGCTTCTGGACTCTAAATTAAAATGGTTGTGTGTGATGGCTTTAGACCTGAAGCTTTAGCTGGTGATAAAGCCTGTATCCTTCTAGAAAGGACAGGAAAAAAGCTGTTGTCGTCTCACTCAAGACATTGTTTTCAGGGTCAATAGTTTAAGAAAGAAGCTTAGCAGTAAAGCTTTTGATATAGTGGTCAATTCTTAGGGACAGAAGGGAAAAGACTGATCACAGTAATTAAAAGCAGAGCTTTTAAAATAGGAAGTAAATGACAAGAGTTCCCAGCCTTAAACCTATGTCAAAACAAGATTCTGTCTGTGGTTACTCAACCAAGGATATAACTGGAAACAGACTGGAATTCTACTAAGTTTTTGGAAGGAAATTTACTGAAAAGAAGAAAGGAAAAGAACAAGACAATACAAACCTCACTAATATGAACCTGTAAAAAATAATCCTTTGGCTTTAGACCCGCAGCAACAGGAAGTGATCAGTGCCACCTCCAGCAATACTTTACCCTCCAGTACCTAGGTCTAGCCGTGGAAGATCACAGAAGACAGCCTCACAGAAGGCAGAACCAAGGCTGCCAGATGGGTTAACTAAGGAATTTTTCTGAAACAGGTCATCAATACTATTTATGTTCATTGGGATTTAATCAATTATAAAGACCATGATTGCTTATTGTTTTCCATTTTCCAAATGAGCATTTTTATTGTGTTATACTGTTTCTTCTCCATCATTCTGCCTTCAGTGGGTTGGATACTATATAGCTGATTAGACTATCAGACACAACATCCAACCCTGACAGGGAAGATCATACCTTACACTCATGTCCTATGACTTGTAGGAGAGGTAGTCATTCGATGAGATTTTAGGATGGTCCTTTTGGGGAGCAATATGTGTGTTTGATATATGTGGAAATTAATATATAAATCTAAGTTATTCTATGGGCCTTTCAGAAAAGCTCTTTAAAAGGGTTGCTTCAGCTGGAATTTCTCTCCCTTTCTTGGAGTCTAGAATATGGATGATATGGTGGGTCTTCCAATGACCAACTTGTAAGCATGAGGCAACTTTGCATTTAAAAGCCAGTGAAAAGGATATTAGAGCAAAAAGTTAGAAGTTAGGTACCCAGTATTACCTATTTCTGGATTTCAAGTTTTGTGAAAGGAAAGCAAACCCCTACCTAATTGAAGACAGCGTTATTCTAGACCTCTGTACGAGCCCCCAAAAGTAGTTCCTAAAACCATGTTCATGTCAGTAGGTCCCAGACCAAACTTTGTGAATCACTGTTTTAGAGGTTTGAAAATTAAACTACTTGACGATCTTTCAAGTACTCTTCCAGAGTTGAGAGATAAGTTGACTAGCATATAATGATCATTACCATACTTTTAAAAAATTTCAGATATCTAGTGGCACATTAATAAGAATAGTGTTCATCAGCTTTATAGTCATTACTCTAAGAATATGTTAAAATAATATTTCTTATATCATGTACTAATAATTTTAAGAAGAATGGTATCCGATTATGCTTTTAGAACAAAATCTTGGTTTTCTAGGCTATAGTTTAATGAAAGTGAGTATACACTGTGTATATGTATGTGTAGTGTACATCAATGTGTGTATACATATACCTAGACATAGAAAAATATATGCAGCTCTGGATATGTTTGAGTGTAAATATAAATTTGACAATTTGTTATAACTCCATTTGTTTTAGCAGGAACTTTTCTGAACCCCAAGATTTTGCAAATTAAATAAATCTATTAGGCTGTCACAGTAAGTTTATTTTCTAAAGAAATGACAGGCTTGATTAGTAAGTATGCCCTTTGTCTGTAAAGTCCTTATTTGTCTACCATTTCACAGCAAGCAATTCTGATGAATAGCACAATTAACCTTTCCGTTATTAAAACAATTAATTGCAAAAATTCAAGACATGACAGGGACAAAATATTAATGCATAAATTATTAGGTTCAGAAATTATAATTATTAATCCATGTACAGTAATTGTGCCACAAACAATGAACAATTATTATGCTAGCATCTATGATAAAATTTTTGCTTTTCACTTCCTTCCCTGGCCAAGGGATGACTACTTTATGTTGGGCATGAGGTCTAAAAGTGAATTAATATCTGCTAGGTACCACAAGCCTATAAGATATGACAAAAAAATTAATACTGATTAGATAATAAATACAAACACCTATACATACAAAAGTGTGTTTTTTAGAATAACCATCTTGAAAACATATACAAATGATGTTATGCTGATGTATACCCAAAAAAGTTAGGATTTTTGTTTTTTTGATTTGTCTCTTGGAATTAGAATATTTAAGCTAAATTCACAATTCTGCCTTTTACTGGCCATACAGAGCAAATTTCCTTGAACTTCAGGTTTAAGAAAGCAAAACAGAACTTCTTAAATTCTCATCAGTTTTGTAATAAATAGGTAATATACGAGAAAGTACTTTTAAATGTCAAAATGTGAACTAGTTATTATTCTACCAAAAAATGGGCTCTGAACAATGTTCTATTCTGCACTACTCAAAATAGTAGCCACTATCCACTTGTGGCTATTAAGCACTTGATATGTGACTAAGGAACTGAACTCTTGATTTTTTAAAATTTATTTCATTTAAATTTAAGCAGCCAAGTCTATTGAACTCCCTAAACACTTCTTGCTCTTTATCCAGGAGCTGCTAAGTTTATCTGTCAATTTGAGCTACTGATTGGACCATGTTAACTAGTAGTCTGGATCATGTTTTTAGCGGTCATGCATTAACCGACGTGCTACTCTTTTCAACACCAATTGTGATCCTTTTGCACCTACAGGAACTCTGAACCAAAGCAAATTTTGGCTTCTCCTGAGTCTGCTGGTCATTATACCATTTATGTCATGAAACTTTTACCCTGAATTCATTTGCACAGGATGAAGATTTTTCCACCCGAGAACTAGACTTTGAAAGGCTTAGTAAAGATCATCTACATGACACTTAATTCCAAAAGAAGCAACTGTGTAAGTCAACCTAATGCAAGAGGAATAACAATTTGCTATACAGTACTATTCAAATATACTCAAGCCAGTCATGTCAAATTTTGACATTTTTTCAAAATGATATGGCAATTTTGCAACAATAGCACTTGATGATTTGTTTTGTTAAAGGAAAATAGGATGGATGAGTATTTTGATTTGAACACGTGGTTGGAAACATAGTAAGCTATACAAATAACTATTTTAGTATATAAAAGAGCTAAAATATTGCTTTTATATCTTCCTAGATAAATGATAGATAGATAGACAGACAGGCAGTAGATAAATATTGTTTCACTGATTCTCTGAGAGGAAATTTTTATATTGTATATAGAATACTCTGAATGCATAAAGTTAAAGTAATGGAAATATTGGAAGATTTAACTCAGCATTTTGTGCTAATTACATATTAGGGCCTAAACATATCTGTGTTGATTCAAAAGATTATTTCTCTTTTGGGAAGATTTTCAAGTTTCTCATTTGTTCTGTTATTCTTGTAGAAGCAAATGTGAAATATACAGGGCAGTTCGTCAAGTAGATCAAGGACACCCAAATTAATAAAAGAGAATATTCAATAGTCACCATGGGTTACATATGCAAATGACAAGATTTTGTTTCAAACAGAAATTATTAATTTACTTAGGATGTCCTTTTCTGATGTATGATCAAAAGCAGTTGTTATTCATCCCTTTAATTCAGGTGAATTTTGGGGGAAGTGGCAAGTAGAAACAGGTGGAACGTGTGGTTCCTGGGACTTTTTGTTCAATGAAGTGCCTTAAACACAGGAAAACTTTGATCTGCCTGACTTGGTAGAACTGGATGCTGAAAAACAGTGTTTGTTATTTCTTTTTAAGCAGAACTAATTAGCAAAAATACTTTTAAAGTGGACAGAGATTAAGAATAAATGGCTTGTAACATATTTTTCTCCTAAAACTAAGCAAAGTTTAAAAGAGTAAAAGGAAATACAACTCCCATTTCTACTTATAAAAAATTATTTCTTCAACACACAGAGTTCTATTTAGATAAAGGCTTTATTTTTAGCACTATGGTAATTTAGAAATAAGATTAAATCATTTGAAGCCATCAAAAGTATACTCTTACCATAGATAACTCCTACCTGCTTCCATGTGGTCCACCTTTATCAAATCCCACTTTTTATCCATATAAAAAGAGAAACAGAATTCCATACTGAAACTTTCAAAAAGTTTTAAAAATCACTTATATATGTAAACTCCTAGCCCATTCTTTTCCCAGAAAATGAAACTGATCATACTAAAAATAACATCCACCTCCCTCTAACTTTTCATGGTGTTTTCAATGAAAAAGTGAAACAAAGTTTTCAGAATACAACTATGGTATCTTAATAGCATACTGTATTAGTCAGAGGTCAAAAAAAAAAAAAGTACTTAATGTTATATGAAAAGCTTTGGTGATCACTTTAAATTAGTTTTTAAAATGCATGCCTTTTAGTTTTATAAAATGTGAAGTCACTCAGTTATGATCAATTGATTATCTTCTCAAGCACAGGAAGAATTTACTAATATGTTCATAATCATCTCTTACACCCAGCATGGCTTCTGACATGTTTACTGAATGAATAAGGCAGTAAGTCAACATTCCCAACATCATTAGTACATTTTCAATTTAATTAAATATGGTTAAATCCCAGGATAATTTTCCCAAATTCACTCTACTTACCAAGTTTGTCATAGTTAATCAAATTTTGAATTTGGTATACCAGAGTTATATCTAAAAGAAATAATCGGGCATTATCAAACTAAGATTGTTCGAACTACAATTTAATACTAAATTTCTCAAAGATTATCCAAATGTCTTGTAATACATGTTTATATTGTTAGCCTTGTGTCCTGGTTCTAACACTGCATCATCTACATGCACAAACCAAATATCAATCATATATATTTATCCATGAGATTTTAGTTTGTGGTTTCACTAATAGGAAAACACATACTAAAAGATTTCAAAGAAGAATGTAACTCATTATAGGCAGTAGTTGAGAAATATGCCATGGTTAGCATTCTACAAATATGTAATCTTGTTACATTGTGAAATGCTATAATACTATGCCCTTTTCTAAAATACAGTTTACTAGAGCATGGCAGGAAGAAGGCAGGAGGCCAAAAACTGGAACAGGCAATTATATAAGTTATTTTTCTCATTTTTAAAATAAAAAATTTATTTGACTTCTAATCCAATCTTTATCATAATATGTCATGCCTAACACCCCTAAGGACATAGAAAATTTCATAGTCATGCTTCACCACATCCATCTATTTAATTGTTTTTCATTGAATAGTTTTAAAAATTTGAGATTTTTCTAACTCTTAACTGAAATAGATTGAAGTTTATTTCCTATTTTTTTCTTTGTAACTCCTTAAACCTTTCTGTGTACAATAGTTATAGCAAATGTTATGTAGGTAAAATTGTTGCCATGTTTATTATAGTTATTATCCAATTTGTTTGGAATTTTCAGGCAGGATTTGTGAGAACTATTTATCTGACTTTACAAAAACTATATGTTGCATGTAGATATAGCATTCCCTTCTTCCACTTGTCAAATTTAAATACTTGGACATTGCAAACTCTGGAATTTCACTAAAAACAACAGCCTTTTAAATACTCTATTATACTAAATCAGTCATATCTGGAAACCAATTAATTTAAAAGGCAAATTTTATTGAATATAACTCTGTTTTATTAAATTTCATGAAAAAAAGTTTTTTGGGAAAAAAGTTTTTTCCCAAAGCTTCAAATGTGATTTTTACTTCGTTTAATATCTGAATTATAATGTTCCAATTTTCTCATAATTTAGATCAAGTTCTATTTCAACTGACAAAAAATTAGATGCCACTACATAAAAGGCAATGGTTGAATAGATTATACTGGCACTGGCATCCATGTTGTTAATAGGCTGAATTATTCCACAGTTCTAAATTTTTTGGAAATAAAATTAGGTTCTATCTATGCCTTAGATGTTTTTCTACACATTTAGTCATTAATATAATCAGTCAATATTTATAGGATTACATATTACGTATTGTAGACATATATTGTGTATAAGAATTGAAGGCTGGAAAAATATACACTGACATTTATTGCCTTTTGTAAATTAAACGTGTATCCCCATGTACTTATGGTCAATTAATCTACAACAAAGAAGGCAAGAATATACAATGGGGAAAAGACAGTCTCTTCAATAAGTGGTGCTGGGAAAACTTGACAGCTACATGTAAAAGAATGGATTTAGAACATTCTCTAACACCATATACAGAAAATAAACTCAAAATGGATTAAAGACCTAAATGTAAAACTGGAAACCATAAAACTCCTAGAAGAAAACATAGGCAGAACACTCTTTAACATAAATTGTGACAAGGTGACCTAATTAAACTTAAAAGCTTTTGCATAGCAAAGGAAACCATCCACAAAATGACAACCTACTGAATAGCAGAAGATATTTGCAAATGATATGACCAATAAGGAGTTAGTATCAAAAATATATAGACAGCTTATACAGCTCAACATCAAACAACAAACGACCTGACTGAAATAATGGGCAGAAAACCTGAATAGACATTTTTCCAGAGAAGACATACAAATGGCCAACAGGCAAATGAAAAGATGCTCAACATCATTAATCATCAGAGAAATGCAAATTAAAACCACAATGAGGTTATCACCTCACACCTGTCATAATGGCTACCAGCAAAAAGACCACAAATAACAAATGTTAGTGAGGATGTGGAGAAAAGGGAACCCTCATACACTGTTGGTGGGAATGTAAATTGGTACAGCCATTGTGGAAAACAGTATGGTGGTTTCTCAAAAAACTAAAAACTACCACATGACCTAGCAGTTCCACTCCTGAGTATTTATCCAAAAAAAAAAAAAAAGAAAGAAAACACAAATTTGAAAAGATACGTGCACCCCAATGTTCACAGCAGCATTATTTACAATTGCCAAAATATGGAAGCAACCTGAGAGTCCATCAACAGATGAATATATAAAGAAGATGTGGTATGTATATGCAATGGAATACTACTCAGCCATAAAAAACAATGAAATTTCACCATGTGCAACAACATGGATGGACTTGCAGGGTATTATGCTAAGTGAAAAATGTCAGACAGAGAAAGACAAGTACTATATGATATCACTTATATGTGATATCTAAAAAATAAGACTAGCAAATGGAACAAAATAGAAACTGGCTCACAGATACAGAGAACAAACTAGTGGTTACCAGTGGGAAGAAGGAAGCAGGGAGGGGCAAGATAAGGGTAGAGGGTTAAGAGGTATAAAATACTATGTATAAAATAAATAAGCTTCACAGACACATAGTACAACACAGGGAATATAGCCAATATTTTTAAATAACCATACATGGAATATAATGTTTAAAAATTGTGAAGCACAAAAACAGAAATATAGATCAATGGAACAGGATAGAAAGCCCAGAGATAAACCCACGCACATATGGACACCTTATCTTTGATAAAGGAGGCAAGAATATACAGTGGAGAAAAGACAGCCTCTTCAATAAGTGGTGCTGGGAAAAGTGGACAGGTACATGTAAAAGTATGAAGTTGGAACACTCCCTAACACCATACACAAAAATAAACTCAAAATGGATTAAAGACCTAAATGTAAGGCCAGACACTATCAAACTCTTAGAGGAAAACATAGGCAGAACCCTCTAGGACATAAATCACAGCAAGATCCTTTTTGACCCACCTCCTAGAGAAATGGAAATAAAAACAAAAATAAACAAATGGGACCTAATGAAACTGAAAAGCTTTTGCACAGCAAAGGAAACCATAAACAAGACCAAAAGACAACCCTCAGAATGGGAGAAAATATTTGCAAATGAAGCAACTGACAAAGGATTAATCCCCGAAATTTACAAGCAGCTCATGCAGCTCAATATCAAAAAAACAAACAACCCAATCCAAAAATGGGCAGAAGATACAAATAGACATTTCTCCAAAGAAGATATACAGATTGCCAACAAACACATGAAAGAATGCTCAACATCATTAATCATTAGAGAAATGCAAATCAAAACTACAATGAGATATCATCTCACACTGGTCAGAATGGCCATCATCAAAAAATCTAGAAACAATAAATGCTGGAGAGGGTGTGGAGAAAAGGGAACCCTCTTGCACTGTTGGTGGGAATGCAAATTGATACAGCCACTATGGAGAACAGTATGGAGGTTCCTTAAAAAACTAAAAATAGAATTACCATACGACCCAGCAATCCCACTACTGGGCATATACCCTGAGAAAACTGTAATTCAAAAAGAGTCATGTACCAAAATGTTCATTGCAGCTCTATTTACAATAGCCAGGACATGGAAGCAACCTAAGTGTCCATCAACAGATGAATGGATAAAGAAGATGTGGCACATATATACAATGGAATATTACTCAGCCATAAAAAGAAATGAAATTGAGTTATTTGTAGTGAGGTGGATGGACCTAGAGTCTGCCATACAGAGTGAAGTAAGTCAGAAAGAGAGAGACAAATACAGTATGCTAACACATATATATGGAATCTAAGAAAAAAGAAAAAATAGGTCATGAAGAACCTAGGGGTAAGACGGGAATAAAGACACAGACCTACTAGAGAATGGACTTGAGGATATGGGGAGGGGGAGGGGTAAGATGTGACAGGGTGAGAGAGTGGCATGGACATATATACACTACCAAACGTAAAATAGATAGCTAGTGGGAAGCAGTCGCATAGCACAGGGAGATCAGCTCGGTGCTTTGTGAACACCTGGAGGGCTGGGATAGGGAGGGTGGGAGGGAGGGAGATGCAAGAGGGAAGAGATATGGGAACATATGTATATGTATAACTGATTCACTTTGTTATAAAGCAGAAACTAACACACCATTGTAAAGCAATTATACTCCAATAAATATGTTTAAAAAAAAATTGTAAAGCACTATGCTGTATACCTGAAACTAATATTATAAATCAACTATACCTCAATAAAAAAAATATGTACTAAACATCCCTTATGTGCCAATCAACAAGCCATGTACTAAGAATATCCAGATGAAAAATCCTGGGCCTACTCTCAAGGAGCTGGGAAAAACCCTCGGAGAGAGTTCAAACAAGAGTCACAAGAATCAAAGACTAATCAGATCAGAAAAATAAAAAATAAAAGTAAAAGTGAAAGTAAAAATAAGATACAATTGTTAGAAACTGTTTAGATAAGTATCAAAAGACCATATAGCATTCTGTTATATAATCCAATAATAATATAGTATCAAATAGCCTCATATCTAAATAATATTATAAAAGAGAAGGGGGAAACTACAGCAGTTTTTGCCTTTATTTTTGTTATGTCACCACCTTTTTCTAGAAGTGTGTGTAACATTCTATTATATGATAATTATATATATTATTCATTATATACCCCTATGAATCTATAATACATCATGCTAAACAATATTTCCCGTCATGCTGCTTTGTTTTACAACTATTGGCAGAGTGTTATCTTTACCTCTTCTATTTTGCTCATGTCTTTGAACACCTAACCTAAACTTCTCTGTTTACTTTAATGGTTAAGGGTTGTTCTACTGTAAATGTGGTTACACTGGAAACTACATTTCTCAGAATCTCCTTCCCTACATGATTCCAAATCTGAGCTGGATGAAAGTAAAGTTGCAAGCAACTTGCCAAGCAGAAATGAAGCAGAAGCCACGATGCAACAGAGATGCAGAAGTACCAGGAAGTACCAGTTTGTCCACAGTGTTTCCTGATCTACACCCAGTTCTCCTTCTCAAGTATGTTCCCTACTGACCAACAGTAAAGACAGGCTTACTATTCCCAGAGCTTGATTGTGAACTCAAGGAGCCAATAGCCAGGAAGGCTAGTAACCTTATACAGACTTGCTGGAGTCATCTTTTCCAACTCTACTGTGCTTTGTAAAGAAGCAAAGCAAATATTGATAAAAATACATAGAAAATAGCTGAATTCTTCTAGGGCCTTGCAAAAACTAGGAAGAAAAATCTTTCATGATATTATAAGCCAAAACTTTAGGATAAGTAGGTAAGAGAATGCAAACTAAAAAGCAAGAGCTATTTGAATTAGCAAGTGCCTGAATGAGAGAAGACCAGATTTGAGTTTATTTTGAGCCTGAAGCTGGGGAGTCACAGTGAGATCCTACAAAAGCAGGGAATACACCAAAGGATTAGTTAGACACAGCTCACTCAGATCAGCTTTTACCTTTTCAGGGGAATGAACATCTTAGTTTTACTGTAGCACAGTTATTAATTAGCAACATAGGATTTAAGAATCTAAGAGTTCTGCCTTAACTAAGGGAAGTTACCAAAGATAGCCTCCAGCGGCACAAGGCAAATACTGTAACCACTCAGGCAAAGAGGAAGGCAGCAGGGGTTGAAAAGTTTGAGCCTTCTGATGACAGGACATTTTATTTCACAACACTATCTCTGAAGGGCAGAGCATTTGTTTAAGAAAAAGTGCTTAAAATCAATGCTTCTCTTTTGTGCGCAAGTCTTTACAATGCTTAAAAATCCAATGTGCTGGGCTTCCCTGGTGGCGCAGTGGTTGAGAATCTGCCTGCTAATGCAGGGGACACGGGTTCGAGCCCTGGTCTGGGAGGATCCCACATGCCGCGGAGCAATTAGGCCCGTGAGCCACAACTACTGAGCCTGCGTTCTAGAGCCCATGAGCCACAGCTACTGAGCCTGCACGTCTGAAGCCTGTGCTCCGCAACAAGAGAGGCCACAATTGTGAGAGGCCCGCGCACCGCGATGAGGAGTGGCCCCCGCTTGCCGCAACTAGAGAGAGCTCTCGCACAGAAACGGTGACCCAACACAGCCAAAAATAAATTAAAAAAAAAAAAAAAATCCAATGTGCTAAAGTACAACCAGCAGCAAAATGTGGAAGGTGACAAGAAAGTAGAACTTGGAGTCGAGAGTTTTACATTTTGCTTGGTTTGTATTTAATTTACCACACAATATATAAATTTTCACATTGAAAATAATGAAAAATCCCCATATGGGGTTTATTTGATGTTTTCATTAATTGAAAACAAGTTACACATGACGTTTAAGGATTCAAGTTAATAAATCCTTCTTAAGTGTGTACTATGTTCTACGTACTGCTTTAGATGCTAGAAATTTTGTAAACTCAAAAAAACAAAACATTTATTTTGTTAAAAACTATCATTACTGTATCTGTACATTCTAACCTCAATTCACCAGGTGAGATATAAATTTTACTAATTTATATCCCGTAGTTCACAGTTTCTAAAGTGAATACCCAAGAGTTACAGAAGTAATTTATATGATAAAACAACAGTCAAAATCATGAGAGTTACTGGTTATCACGTCTACGTTATTAACCATGGGATTACTGGTAAAATCTCATTATGGAAAGTTAAATATGGGGCATAATGCTTCAGTCTCCTATAGTAATGCTATGCATTTGTACCATTGGCTTGGTGTCATGATGGATGAAGTACATCTACCTGTCTATTAACTCTGGGCATGGCTATATGAATTTCTTTGGCCAATGGGCTACTAGCACACATAATACAAAAGAGTGTGCCTCTGTGATTGATCATGTCTGTTCTTTGCTCTCCTAACATTACTGGAAGATGCCCCAGTTAGCTTGTTCATCCAGGGAAAATGAGAAACTTGGACCCAGTCTGTAACTAGAGCCAACTCCAGGTAATTGCAACCTGGATCAGCCAACCCACAGTCACCCCGAACATGTGTGAGTAACTAAGTATGTCACTGAATACTGGGCTGGTTGATTAAACAGCACCGTTGTGGCAATGTTGAATGATGTAAAAATGTATGCGAAAAAAAAAAAAACCCTAACATATATGGCATTGGTTTTGAAACGAGGCATAAAGTGACTAGAAATTATTATAAGAAGTTAGGAGATTGATAAGGAAATTGCTGTAGAAGGATGGAAAAACAGTGACACTGTTGTGTAGTAGCAAAATATTTAATAAAGCCATCACTTGAAATAAAGCCATCACCTGAGATAATTGGGAAGAAAGAAAATGTAGCCAATGAATTTGTAGAGTTGAGGGACGGATTTCAAGGCTATCTGCATTTAAAAAGATGCTATGAGAAAGATTAACTTAGAAACAAACTGGTGTGTAAATAAAATGTATCCAATAAGTAGCAGAATTTGGATAACGCAAGAGTTTCTCACCAAATAAAAGGTCGAGTCATTAAAACAATCCTAAATCTTTACCAGAAGCAGGGTATCATGTGGCACGCGCGTGCATGCGTGTGTGTGTGTGTGTGTGTGTGTGTGGCAACTTTGATATAAGTGTGATACATCATCCCTGCTCAGCCACTTGCTAGCGGATTGACCTTAGAAAAGTTATTTCATATGTGCTTCAGTTTTCTCATTTCTGACCTTGGGATACATAGGTTTGTTTTGAATATATCAAATGAAATAATGCAACTAAAATTTTACAGGGCCTGGCACACACTAAGCACTTGATAAAAGGTTATATATATATGTATATAATAACTATTATTATATAATAGTTATTAGTTATGGGATTATATTTAAAATTTTAATAATAGGAGACAGGTTTATTTTGTTTGTTTGTTTTAATTTATTCACTACACAGACTCTATTCCACATAGATTCTGGTAATATAATAAGATGATCTAATTACCCTGAAAAATGTCCTTAGGTATCTAAAACACTGAATTTCTATCTTGTCAACTCAAGCACTTTTTTTTTTTTTTTCCTCATTTAAATGCTGCAACAGAGGGGCTTCCCTGGTGGCACAGTGGTTAAGAATCCGCCTGCCAATGCAGGGGACACAAGTTTGAGCCCTGGTATGGGAAGATCCCACATGCCACAGAGCAACTAAGCCCGTGCACCACAACTACTGAGCCTGCACTCTAGAGCCCGTGAGCCACAACTACTGAGCCCGCGAGCCACAACTACTGAAGCCCACGCACCTAGAGCCCATGCTCAGCAACAAGAAAAGACACTGCAATTAGAAGGCCACGCACCGCAATGAAGAGTAGCCCCCGCTCGCCGCAACTAGCGAAAGCCCGTGCACAGCAAGGAAGACTCAATGCAGCCAAAAATAAAATAAATTAAATAAATTAAAAATAAATAAATAAAATAAATGTTGTAACAGAAAAGTATACTTCTTGCCTGTGTGGGCTCACTCCAAATTTAGAATACCCAAACTTACCTGTAACTTTGCTCCAGCTGAGTTCCAGATATAGCAAATTTTTCCAACTTGGACTTCTACCACTTTCACTGTCAATAGATGATGTCAACTACTTTTCTACTAAATTTACTCTCTCTTATTAACTGACAAATTTATAAATCTAAGAACTTGTATTTAGCCATTGTTTGACACTGTTGACTGTCACTTTCTTCTCGAAAGGTTCCTGCCTGATATCTTTTGTAGCTACACTCTGCAGGGGAACAAAATTTGCTACCCCAAAATGTCTCTGGCGTGCAAATTATTTGGAGCTGAAAACAATCAAGGCTCAAAAGACTCAGGAAGAAACTGATCTTCCCCCTTCCTGCCTGAAGAATTTAGATACCAGGCCTGGTACAGGAACAGATCTATTACCAAAGATGTCTACAAAGAATATGGGATAGGTGTGGTGGGGAAAAAATTCAGAGATCAGACTGTGTCCCACTGTCTGCCGGGCCCAGCAAACATTTGTTTACCAAACATCTGTTTTCCACCTCCCTGTGAATTGCCTTCCTCCCCTTTAAAATCTCAAACCACTACCCCTAACATCTTCTTTTGTCTTTAGCTGAAGATGATATTTAAGGTGAGGGTTTTAGCCATTTTGGAGAGTTACTCATTTCTCCTGGGTCTCTCCCTTGTATACATGTTATTAAATCTTTGTTTGATTTCCTCCTGTTAATCCGTCTCATGTCAATTTAATTATTAGACCAGGCAGAAGAACCCATAAGGGTAGAGGGAAATATCTTCCCTTTAATTTCGTCTCCAGGATCTCAATGTTCCTTCTCTGTGTGTTGGTTTCCTTTTCTCTTCTGTTGTTCTATATTCTTTCAAGTTATACCCACTAGATGTTTGTTTTCCTGAGGGTTTGTTTTTGGCTCTCATAACTCTTTCATTCTATACTGGTATCTAAATGGTTTTAAATCACCTCTTTACCCTGACAAATTCCAAATCTACACCTCCCACCCTGATCTCTTATGCTCCCCACCTAGATTTCCTGCTGCTTACAGGGTTATCCTAAAACTCAGTTTGTCCCCAAATCTAATTGTTTCCCTTGAAACTTATTAATCTTCTTATCTGTTATATTAATGATCACTTTCATTACTATCCTATCAGTTTTCTAACCTTGAAGCACTGACATTGCCTTTTTTCTGTCCTGTGCTAACCAGTAGTATAGCCTCATTGATAAGATGAACTCTGGGCAGAGATATGAGTAAATAAGGGAGGAAGCAATGATGATATCTGTGGGTAAAGCATTTTAGCCAGAGAGAGTGAGAGAAGAGGAAGAACAAAGGATCTGAGGCACTAGTATGTCTGAGGAATGCCAAGGAGCTCAGTGTGACCAGAGCAGAAGCAGTGAGTGAGAAATTTTTAGAAGAGAGGAAATAAAGTTCACAGAAAACTTCCAGTCTTTCACATCTGTCCATTTTCTGCCTGAGCCTGAAAGGCAGAATGGCTGCAGATGGGCATACATTTGCATAATCACTTTCCTTTGTGCCCTTCTTCCCAGGTGACCTAG
Organism: Balaenoptera musculus; assembly: GCF_009873245.2. NCBI lineage: Eukaryota > Metazoa > Chordata > Mammalia > Artiodactyla > Balaenopteridae > Balaenoptera > Balaenoptera musculus. The sequence goes on from NC_045787.1 coordinate 138,861,311, forward strand.
AATGCCTTCGTTTTTTTTAAAAAAAAAAAAAAAAAAAAAGGAGCCTTCAGTACTAGGTCTCAGTTACAGCATTCCCATAAATAGCAGTAAAGATTGCTTTTTTCCCCCACTTTTCGGATACAAACAAAATGTAGAATTGAGGACTTTTGAAGTTGAGTATGGTGTCGCTACAACGTATGGCATGATCTATGTGGAATATTAATAGACAAGAAAAAGTTACTAAAAAAAAAGAAAAAATTACTGTGTTTGGACTTCTTCCAATTTCTCCTACCCACCAGTGTCAAACAGATGTGAGGGACAACTTGTTGTGTTGGGAGGATAATGGGGGGGGAAGTTATGAATTTATTCTTGTGGCATATCCTGAAATACCCTTAAATGCTCTCTCTGGATTGCCTGAACAATCATTTTGCCAGGATCAGAAATTTCTCTCACACCATACCCAGAAGCCAGTAACTTCCTTCCCAGCAGAAAAACTTAAAACTTCCCCAGAAACCTCATACAATCAGTTGGTTTCCAACCCCAGGCTGCCTGACACCCAAAATAATCTGTTTGTCCTCTCACTGACAAGCCCTTCTTATGTTTGCCCTAATAAAAGCAAAAACAACAGGGGGTCAGATATCTTCCTCTGGAATTTACCTTCACGGCCTGTCCAGAAGAGCACTGTTGTCCTTTCATGAGCTCTTTGCAGATGATAAGAGACTGGGGGGGGGGGGGGGCCCAATCACTTCTTGCAGACTCCTGATTTGTTAATTGCCCTTTATAAAATGTGTTCCTTAATCTATCCCAAGTAATGTGACACTCTGTTCTGCTACATGCCAAGTCAAGAAGGAAGCAGTCTTATACACAAATACTGAATTCTGAATCACACAAATCTTTGTAAAAATCTCCCTTTTGTTGAGTCAGACTTGATCTGGATATTGACTTGATTCCCATGGGGCGAAGAAATGCCAGGAGGATAATTACACTTTCTAAATTTCTACAGCAAATTGATCTTTGTTTCCTATATTTACATTCCTCTACATACCTAGGGACTGTGGCTATAGAAGGGTAGAGGTTTGGGGAGGGAGCCTCCCCAGTGACTGGTAACATCCTTCATGTAAGCTTTCAAAGTGATATAGGCTGAGCTAAGACCATTACCCTGATCCATCGCACAATCACACTTAAGAATTGCAATTGCAAACAAAATCAGAGATATGGTAAGAAAGAGAGACTTCTCAAGTAAAAGGAAATGTCCTTTGATATTTCCAAGGACACTCCCTCTGCTATGCCCTAAGCCATACCAATTTGACAATGCTTTTTACAGTTGACAAAGCAGAAGCCTACACAAAGCCATCACTGAGAACCCCTTTATCTACATTGTTCAGCTGTCTTCATATGCCTTTCCTTGATGGTTTTGAATGGAAAACATCCCTTGCTATGATAGACCACAACAGTTTCTTATTTTTTAATAGGTAGCAAGTTCTGCCTTTGTGCCTCTGGTACTATACCCTGAATAATTTCATCTCCAAATGTTCTTTGTTGACTACAGAGGCAGTGACATATTTCATTTCACTATTTGGTAGCAAAACCTATAGTTCTTGGCCATACTTCTTTCTGTAGCAAGTGTTTTATGTCCTCACAATAACGGAATACTTTTCATACCATAAACAATCCACTGTGTAATATGTAATATACAAAATGATAAGCTACAGGAGAGAGAGAGATATATTGAAATAAGCATACCCTTTGTACACTTAGTTTCTAGAGGTAAGCCTGTACCCAAGAGTTGCTTACGGTAGAGACAAGGACAGCCTAAAACTTTTAAATTTCGTATTTGCGTAATGCAATAAAATGATTTTAAAATTGCTGACACCCTGCCCAGGGATAATCAATCACTGCTAACCCGCCTACAACTTAGCAAATTATGAATCTGAAGAGATTACAACTGCCATCTTCATCTCTTGCACTGGCAAGAGATTCATATTTCAAATCTGGCCTATCTTTGCATACAATTCAGTGTTCTATTGTCCTGACACCTACTAATCATGATTTGGAAAGATGATGAGTCTTCCAAATGCAAACATACATTTTCCTCTTATCTCAGCAGCACAGTTCACTTTAGCAGAGTTAAGGTAGCATCAGTATTTCCATTATAAACTCCGTATTTCAAGAGGTTATGCTGTGAAAGTTTGCAGTAGGAAGAAATCTGTCATAGGCAGTGTGTTCCGGAATACTTAATAAAGTAAAACTCTACTAAAAATCTTAAGTCTGGAATTATGTGATTTAAATATACTTTTGTGACTGAAAACTCAGTAAATTATTATTTCCGTCTTACAAATGGTATTGCTTCCCTCATCACAAAACATGAAACCATTTATGAAAAGTGGCCTTGGAATAAACTAACTAGCACTGAACAATAAATCAAAGTTAAACATTATATCTTTCTATGTCATGTGGGTCAATACTTGATCCAAATGTAACCATTCAAAGCACTGTATCTTCCTGACCAAAGTGGATGTCCTGGGATGAGTCCATGATCTATGCTGGTCAATGAGAATGAAGTCCACTAATTTGGGGATGAGTCTAGAAAGGTGTCCAGTCATTTCTGCTAGACGTGAACCTCAGAGAAATTGATGTTGGAGCTCCTTTAGGCATCTTTGCAGCCAGACAGGAGAGTCTGGAACTGGCAGATGTGACAATATGGAGCTCTAGAGTTAGGCCAGCATAAGGTGAGACAGATGCCAGAGAAAACTTAGCCCTAATGACATCATTTGAGTCCCCAAAGCTGTCATTTTCTAATTTCAGCTCTACCTGTGGCTGTTTTAGTTATGTGACCTGATAAGTTCAATTTGTTCTCTCTTTCTCTCTCCCCCCACCACCACTGCCTTTCTTCCCTCTCTTCCTCCCTCCCTCCCTCTCTCCCTCTTTTCTTAAGCCGCTGAAGTTAGTTTGTTTTTCTGTGACCTAAAGCTAAATGTCTCTTAATTGATACAGCCTCCTAATCCATCTCTTCCATCTGGGCTCTAGGCTCTCTAATCAATCTGGTACTTTCTTACCTGACTCATCTTCCTAGGAGCATGCTTCATCACGTCATTGTCTGTTTAAAAACAAGTAAGGGAAAAATGCACCACCCCCGACAAGGCCCACTGCGTCAAGTCTAATGCCAGATTCTAAAGCCTTCCTTTGTGCCTCACAAAATATTCAAGTTCATCTCACACCATCCATATACACGTTCCAGTTAAACAGTGCTTCTTCCTCTTCTTGCTTTGTTTAAACTCCATGCTTCTGTTCTTGATATTTCCCATTCCTGGAATGACCTCTTCACTTAGAGAAACTCTTCTTAAATTTCAATGATCTTCAGCTCCTTCTAATTGCAGTTGTCTGCATATGTTCTATATCTTTGCACTAAACATTTCTTTATCTTTCTAGGTAATGGCTTTCCTGAATCCAGTGACCATGTATTAATAATTAATTTAAATTCCTATATTAGGTAGGACTCTTAGACTGTAGGTTAACAGGATTCACCTTAAACAAGAGGGGAAACTGTCTCATGAGGGTTGCAAGATGTTTCAAGGAAGCCAGGAAAGGTAATTCAAGGCTAAGGAAGCTGTATAAACAAACTTTCTTACCTCATTTTAAGTCTGCTATCCCAAGCACAAGCCTCTTTGATAAATCTTCACAAGTAATTGTTTCTTTGTCTAAAAATGATATATAAACAGGCTGCTTTGGCCACTTTGGGGGTCCCATTTCTAGGAGACTTCCAGACACTGAATTAAATTTTTTTTTCTCCTGTTAATCTGTCTTGTGTCAATTTTTATATTAGATCAGCCAAAAGAACTCATGAGGGGTGGGGGGAAATCCCTCCTTCCCTAACAGAGGCTATAACCTAAGATGGGAGATGTGGAGCCTAATGAAATGTTGGGCTTCCTATTCCAAGGGAGGGAGTATAAGAGTCTATTACCCAGACCAAGAGAGATCATCACATCTCTCAGAAGACTGCACTGGGTTGATGCTGCAATGAGGTGATGATCAAATAGCACAGTGCCTAGTGGAAGCAGAAGGAATAAGAGCTCACGGAACCAAGACTACACCTCAGGGTTCCAGAAGTTCCTGTGCAGATTTGGAATGAGTTAGAGAGAGTTAAACAAATGGATAAAATTTAAGTGATCAGTGTTAAGGCAATCTCATTCTAACTCACTATCTAAGTATAAGAAGAAGAAAATCAAAGAAGAAGAAGAGGAGGAAGAAAAGAAGAAGAAAAAGAGGAATAAGGAGAAATACAATTGCTTTGCATATGGAAATAAAGTCCATGCATTTGAACAAAATAAGTTAAAGAATCATTATAAAAAAAACACAATTATAGAGTCATAGACCAGACATAAGTGAACAGAGTGATGGAAAAGTGCCAGAGGCAATAATATCTAGAGTTAAGGTTATAATGCTTTTCTGAAACAGGATAAATAAAAGTAATGATAATCTAAGTAAACATATATAAATTACTTAAGTAGACTATTTGGTACAGAGATGAGTGAGAAAAAGAGAGTAACTGACAAAAGATTTGAAAGTAGTTAGTTCCCTTTTAGCCAAAAAATTTCATAGTCTTTTCCATGGTTGCAAAATAAATATGACTACGTATGATGAGGGCAACTGAGTTACAGTTTTTTTTTTAAATAACAAAACCAGCCCAAAAAACAAGAGACATAAAACTTAAGATTATTTGTAGTCTTTTTTTGCCTAGGAAATAACCCAGAAAGTTTTAGAGAAATAGTTATTTAGGCAATGAACCAGAAGAGTAAGAAGAGCCCAGAAAGCAGGAGAGGATAGAGGTCTTCTAAAAAGCAGCAGCAGTAAAGAGCTATGCCTAGAGTAGACATCTGCAGAAAACACAAGAAAGAAAAGAAACAATGAACAGGAGAATGTAGTGAAAAACTGAAGAAGGAAAGACACAGAAGGAGAAGAAGAATCTCAGAGATTAAAAAATGGGACGTTTATAAGATATGCATAGCACTGTAATAAACAGTAATAATTGGCCTTTGAGGGAGATTTGTCTGATTCATGAAAAGGAAGGAAAGAAGGAAGGAAGGGAGAGAGGGAGGGAGGGAGGAGGGAAAGGAGGAAAGAAGGGACGGAAGTAAGGGGAAAGAGAAGCGGGGATACAGGAAAAGAAGGAGGGAAGGAGAGAAAGATGATTAAAATAACAGGCCTAAAAAATGACCTCACTAGAAAATATATACCAATCCCCTCCCTCTGTGAAGAAGGCCTGGTGGCCAAAGTAAATTTTACAATTCAATAGTGTATTGGTAATTAGTTGAAATGTTTAATTTAACGGTTTAGTAAATTCAGCTAATAGTTTATCTCAAGTGTGTGATTAAGTTATTCTTGAGGAAATTCTTTTTTTTGTTCCAAATCTCAATTAAGATTCCTAACATGGTATTGGGTGTTTCAAAAATATCCCAATCCAGAAAAATAAATAAGGTGGATCTATATCTTAATCTGTGCTTGAAAACATGTTGCAGATGGATCAAAGATCTAAGTGTACAAAATAAAAATCAGAAAAGTACAAAGAGCAGCTAAACTTGCATAATCTTACATAAAAACTTTTTACATAATCTGAGTAAGAAAGGCCTAATATTACATAAAGCCCTAAGGAGAAGAGTGATAAATTTGTCTACTTCAAATTTTCTCACTCATAAGAAAAATCTTAAAGTAAAAGAGATAGTTAAATATTGGAAGGAAACATGTGTAATGTGTGATAAACAAAAGCCTAAATTCTTAATATTTAAAGAGCTCTAAATAATCAGTTTTTAAAAAAGAAAAAAAATTGGAAGATAAAAATAGACAATTCCACAGAAAAGTATATATAAACAGCTATTAAGTACTTGGTTAATATATATACTCACTTATTGTGAAATACAAATTAAAAATACATTAATATACCATTTTCACTTAGCAAACAGGCAAATATCAAAGGTTGGGTAACACAATTTGTTAGTGAGATTGCAGAAAGAGAAACAGGCACTTTCATTTATGTTGATGTTAATATAATTATTAAAATATATTTGTAGTTCACTTAACCTTTGGTCCCACAATTCCAATTCTAGTACTTTATGCTACAGATTATCATGAACTATGAAGAGTCTGAGATTTTCCCCTGTTTTTGAGGTAATAATTAGCCTGCCACAGTTTCATGGATGTTGGCAGAAGACTGGAGATTCCTGAGGCAGAAATGAAGCACTTTATCACTTTATCATGGGAAGAGTAGCAGCCTGAGCTGCATGTTTTCATCAGTGCCCCTTGTCCCTTCAGGTCCCACAAGGGTGACTCGGAGGGGCTCAGGTGGATGCTGCATGTGCTGTGGGTTTGCATCGCAGCTGAAGAACCCTTGAAGTTAGGAACCTGAATCTTCTATGCTGACCAATAAGTACACCTCCTCTCCTTCCAGAGGGAAACACCACCTCCGTCTTCCATGGCTGGTTGCCATACAAACCTCCTTGACAAAATAGTCCAGAATAAAATGGCAGCTAATGTCCCTGCTCACAAGATATGTAGAAAAGTGACAGACCCATAGAGGATTGCCTCCTAACAGATTATCTCACACAGTTTTAAGTAGGTGTATTTTCACTGTAGCTCTGTATAACAGCAAACCGTTAGAAATATTTAAGCTCTAAATGCACTAGTGAGCTTGTATATGCTTGCTGGGGACCAGGGCAGGCCAACAAAATATGGCATATTGATTATTTTCAGTTAAAGTTACTTAAGAGACAGCTGATGCAAGAGGGGCACTTTGACTCTCTATCTCCCTGAAAGCAGGAAATAAATCTCCCATGTTTAAGGTGCACCCCCTGCATTTGGAGGTAGGAAAGCACCCTTATGGCCAGAGAGAGGGAATTCTGGGCTAAGAAGCCTATATTATCAAATCTTGTTATTTCTTTAATTTACTACCTCAAGCCCAAACTCTATTTAGAATCTTCACTAACTAAGCACCCAAAGCCTAAATTTCTTTGTCCTGTCAACTCCTCATAAATTTATTGTTTCTTTGCCTAAAAAGTATAAATGTTGCTTGCTTTGGCTACTTTTTAGTCCCATTTCTATGAGACCTCTGTGTGCACAAATTAAAATTTGTTATTTTTTTCTCCTGATAATCTGTCTTGTGTCAATTTTATTATTAGTCCAACCAATTAGAATCCAAGAGGGGTAGAGCAGGAAATGTCCCCTTCCCTGACACTGATATATCAATGTATACTAAAGGCAGGAAATTGGTATATCTGTTTTTCAAGTCTTATTTTCTAGAACCTAAATTCATTCATATAATGAATAAAAAAAACTGGTAACAGCACTGCATCTGGAGAGGGAGATTGCATAGTTTGGGGCATGTGGGGAAGAAAATTTACTTTTACTGCTTATTTTTTGTGCCTTTTGAATTTTATCATATTTACCTATTCAGGAAATTAGTTATCTTTTAAAAATATCTTAATTTACTGATCTATTCTTGCCACTGAACTCATGTCCAGGCAGGGCCCCACTCTGATATACATTTATTCCTAACTAATAAAGAGAAACATGTAAGAGGTTCCTAAACCACTGAGTATAAAATAGAATCCCCACCACCATTATTCTCAAACTCAACTCTCTAGTTTCCTTCCTATAAAATACTCATCACAAATGTAAATACTTTATTTGGTGGTTTATTTGATTTTATTCTGCTGCCTGAGAGCACTGTAATCTCTACCATCTAGCCCACAGTAAATCCACTATAAAAATTAGAGAACCTTAATTATATTGCAACCTGTAGCTAAACATTAAGGTCTAACATATGACTGCTATTCTGTTGTGCAACTGTAAGAGTAGATTAATCAGATTAATAGAGGGGTTGAATTGCTTAAGAGGTTAGTACAGATCTTCATCAGGGATTATCTCAACTCCACTGGATGATAACAATAGTCTGTATTAATGTATTGATGTGAATCAGAACAATAGATTCTCACTAGTTAGATGTTTCTTATTCTGGAGCAGAAGATGGTTAACTACAGGCCAGATGCCAAATCCAGCCCACCACCTATTTCTGTAAATACTATTTTAATAGAACACAACCACATTTATTTAAATACTGTATATGACGGCTGTCACATTACAACAGCAGAGTTGAATGTGACTGCAACAGAGATCACAAATCCTAAAATATTTATCATCTGGCCCTTTATAGAAAAAGTTTGCTGACTGCTGTTCTAGAGGTTCTTTGTGGGGCTTCAAGTAACGGGGAGAGTAGATGCTTCCATCAACATTACAGAGAAATTGGATTATCAACAGCATCAGGACACAGATTGCTCAAAGTCCTTTGTCTGGAAAGGAAAGGAACAAAATCCTTATATGAACACTCTCTAAAAAATTCCTTGAAAAGAATAACTACTTATTCTCAGGTTAAGATATAAGACAAGAAGCATGGGTAATGAGAAACTTCTGTATGTTTTCTAATACTATTCTAATTGTTTATTCAAGGGGTCATTTTGTGTTCGGACACAACTCAGCCTCTAAAAATGGAAGATGATTGCCATTTTCAAGTTCTCAATTAGTTCTCAGAGTTTAACAGTCATGTCTTCCTTAACAGGATTTCCCTTATTAAAGTATTGATGATCAATAAGCAGTTTAAACCAACAGGTGAACTTCTATTTCTGAAGCAGCATGGCTATTCCTTTCAGGCCCCACAGGTTCCCTTCTGTTTAAGGTGAGCTCGAACTCTGAAATAGGTGTGATATCTGTTCACTATCATTAAAGGTACTGCTCTGATAATGTGTTAAGACTGTGTAGATATCCATCTACTAAAATCAGAGCTGAGATTTTCAGCACATTTATTTGGGCTATTCTGGAAGAGCTTTGAAAGAAGACTTTTAATCAATAGCAACTTGGTTATATACATATTTTAAATGACCCAGAGGTAAAAATATTCTTTTGAAATCTATATTATTCAAGCCATACATCTCCTCAGCCTGAATGTGACTCTCACATTTATTGTTTATGTTTCATGAAATAATAATGTTCCAGACAGTGGCTAAGAAATGCTTATTTGCCCATGGGTCACACATCAGAGCTTATATGCACACTGATGGATAGGAGAGGGAGCTTCAATTTGCTTTAAAAGAGCGAGATTAAAAAAGATAAAGGAAGGAAACGGCATTCTCAGTTGATCAGTTTGATCACTTTTATAGATTGCTTGTCAGAGGGAGAAAAGAAATCATAGACATCGCTTCAAGTTTTCAAAGGATTAGCATTGGACTAAGTTGTTCCCTAAACCCCTTCCTACCATTATACCTCAATTATTTGACTTTCTGTTAGCAAACGCCAATCACTCCCAGGTGTCCTTCATTATCAAGTCAAAGCATTTTCCTTCCCAAACCTCAGAATGCAGCATTTCCCAAGGCTTACTGATGTTAAGTTTTAAGGGGAACCATATTTTCAGATACGATATTTTATAATTTGAAAATCCTTTTCAGAACAGCATGCTGTAAGTGGGTGAGATTAATTCTTTCTCCACCACACTCAGATAAAGTTGGGGAGGTTTTTCTACTATAATCAGGAGACCTTTCTGTTACAGTAACCCTTTCTGACTATGATCTAGCTTCTGCCCGTTTGCAAAATAAGGGGAAAAAAAAGAACTTTGAAGCTGTAAGTTAAAGCTATCGTATATTGTTAAAAACTGCAATGATGATAGGTGAGGTGACACATGTTAAATTAATTCTGTACATCAAATTAACTAGATTTGCTCATTTCAGATGGACATCAACACTGATGCTGTTTTGTAGTTCAGTGTATACGTTTAGTTCAGTGTATATGCAACTCAAATCCAAAGTACTGTAAAACAGACAGAAAGAGCTAGTGTTTGTGCATTTCTATTTAGAAATGACCAAATTCAAGGCAAATATTTGCACATCAATGCAGGCTAATCAGGCATCCTTATCAACTGGTAAAGCTAGCGCTTTACTCAAAGTTTAACAGGGAATGGTTAAAGGCAAGGACAACTTTCAGGTGCCCTTATCAACATTATTAGCCCCAGTCGTATTTTCCAAATATGTTATCAAAATGGTAATTCTGTGCTTTCCTTTCTGTAGCTAGGCTAGGTTTCATAAAGGTAGAATTATTACTATAAATATATTGGGGGGGAAACTATTTCAATTACTGGGAGAATATGTAACTCCAAGTCTATTTATTTCAATTTATTCAACTGTCTTGATATATTCGCGCACAGAACTTTATAAAGAATGAATAAATTCACCTTGAAATTGTACCAATTGACTTTGGCTGGGCTAGACTGTGAGAGGAATCAGAGTCCTTTTTTGAAATAAGCCTTGACAATATTGATCAAAACAAAGAGGCTATTCATTTATTAAACTGACAGCTCAACCCCAGCTTCAAGCTTATGGGATGATGGGGCCTGGGGTGTTAGTCATGGCCTGGGGTGCTGGCCTCTACCAGATACATTTTTGCTGCTCACACACTCAGAGCCTATATCTGATGGTGTGACATTTCCTAGGGCATTGGCAGCTGTTCAGATGTCAAGCAGCTGGTGTGAGAACTGTCATCCACTCTAGGTTGTTATTCCATGAGTGACATGTTAGCCCAGAGAATTTTTTCATAAAACCATCTTGGTTTCCCTTTAGTTATGTACAATCTATCAGAAATTTCAGCAAAGAGATGTGTCGTGGATAACAACTCTATTAAAGCAAAATTGGGCATGCAACGGTCACGCCAGATAATAGTGGCTAGTATTACACGGTTGTGAAACGTGCATTAAGAAATTTGTTACTATAGTTAATGTACCAAATTTTGTAAATAAATCAGTTATTTTGAAAGTGATAGTGAACTCAACTTTCTATTTACTAATTTAAAAGTTAAAGCACTGGAATGCCATTCTGGATACTCTCGGAATACTGCATAAACCAGAATAATCTTGGGTATGGTAATAAAAGTGGGATAGGCACACAGAAACATCACTATCTACCTGTGTGTGGCCATCCAAAAGCTGTACAATCATATGGAATAGGGCAAACCATGATCAACATGGCAATAGTACATTAAGGTGTCAGTCATCTACAGCATTATCTTGGCTTCTTAAGTACATTCAGCAACATTTTAGTGAAAGCATTCTCTCTTGGAACACTGATCACTGTATGTTAAACCAAAGGCTTTCTTTGCTTTTCTTCTAAGAACATTCTCTTTAAAAATCAATACTAATTCAGTAAAGACAAGTTCTTGAACACCATAAGGTGGTGTCAGAATGCAATGGTTGTTTGGAGAAAGAGGAAAGTATTTTTTTAAAAAAATAAAGTAATCTGAAAAGAATGAGGCTGAGTAAGAATAAACTGGTATGAAACCTTTAAATGAGGAGAGCAAAGCATAATACCACTCACAGCTAAAGGCTAGACATTCCCAGAGCTTATAAAAAATCTCGGCTTTCCTCAAAAGACAAGCTTACTCATGATTACTTAAGACGGCAAAAACAAATTTATAAATTTTAGTCATTTTAGTGAAATGAGAACAACGTGGCATGATAAAAATATTGATACCAATATGGCTAATTTTTCATGCTTTTTTAAAATAAATTTATTTATTTTATTTATTTTTGGCTGCGTTGGGTCTTCGTTGCTGCACACAGGCTTTCTCTAGTTGCGGTGAGCAGGGGCTGCTCTTCATTGCGGTGTGCACGCTCCTCATTGCAGTGGCTTCTCTTGTTGTGGAGCACGGGCTCTAGGCACGTGGGCTTCAGCAGTTGTGCCACACAGGCTCAGTTGTTGTGGCTCGTGGGCTCTAGAGTGCAGGCTCAGTAGTTATGGCGCACAGGCTTATTTGCTCTGCAGTATGTGGGATCTTCCCAGACCAAGGATCGAACCCGTGTCCCCTGTGTTGGCAGGTGGATTCTTAACCACTGTGCCACCAAGGAAGCCCGAATTTTTCATTCTTTCTTATCCTGCTGAGCGTTCACACATGCTCATTCATGAACACACACACATTCACCATCATATAGTTGACTTTATTGTTTATATCTTTTTCCTAGATTCATTTCCAAAATTCTGTAACATTATTATAAATTTCCCTCAGGGCATCATTCCTCCCACTGCAAGCCCACATAATGTAGGTAAGGCTAAATCAACCCCAAGATCAAGGGGCAAGCATGTGACCTGGGTCGGTACCAATCACTGCCTTGCACACCCCTAAATGTGGCAAATGATTCTAAATGGGCCAATCAAATTTAGTCCCAAAATTCCAATTTGAATTGTTGAGGAAGAGTTTTGAGGCTGTAAGTCAGTCTCCTTACTGTACTACAGAGTGAGCTTCTCTGAAAAGTAAATGGTTACAGAATTAAAAACAAACACAGGAAAGAACCTGGTGACATACACTGAGACCCTGAATCTATCCTTATCTGAAACCAAACATACCTTATAGTTATGTAAGCAAATAAATTCTCTGTTTCATTAAGCCAATTTGCAATGATTTTGTTATTTGTACCTAGACAAATGTTTAATTTACCTATGTTCAAATTTTTATTAAGTTCTCTTTTTCAAAGTTCTAATACAAATTTGTGTTTGGAAAGGAAAAATTTTAAAATAGATTTCTGTGAATATCTGACAGATGGGCTTCACCTAAATTTTTTGCCTATGCTTTAAGAGAAAAATAAACATAAAAAAATGATGCTAGATAACTGGACATCCACATACCAAAAAAATAAAAAAAGGAATCTAGACACAGAGCTATACCCTTCACAAAAATTAATTCAAAATGGACCACAGTCTTAAAAGCAGCCAGGGACAAACGACAGGGTATCTTCAAAGGACTGAAAAACAATGGAATGCTAATCTTCAAAAATATGAAAAATAAAACAAAACCCTGCTTATCCAGACTTCTACATCCAGCAAAATATCTATAGAGAATGAAAGTGAAATAAAGATATTCTCAGGCAAAAGCAAAGTATTTAAATGAAAAAAAAGAAAACCTGGGAGAATTCATCACATCAGGCTTGTACTAAAGGATATTCTGAATGGAGTTGTTCAAGCAGAAGAATATTGATCACAGAAGGAAGCTAGAATGAAGGAAGGTAAAACTAATGAACAGTAAATATGTGCAAAAATGATCTTAAAATGGATCACAGTCTCAAATGTAAAACACAAAACTATAAAACTCCTAGAAACTAACATAGGAGAAAACCTAGGAGACCTTGGGTACGATAATGACTTTTTAGATATAACACAAAGACATGATCCATGAAAGAAATAGTTGATAAGTTGGACTTCATTAAAATTTTAAAAACTTCTGCTCTGTGAAAGATAATGTCAAAAAATGAGAAAATGAGCCACAGACTGGGAGAAAATATTTGCAAAAGACACATGTGATAAAAGACTGACATCCAGGGCTTCCCTGGTGGCGCAGTGGTTGAGAATCTGCCTGCCAATGCAGGGGACACGGGTTCGAGCCCTGGTCTGGGAAGATCCCACATGCCGCGGAGCAACTAGGCCCGTGAGCCACAATTACTGAGCCTGCGCGTCTGGAGCCTGTGCTCCGCAACGAGAGAGGCCGCGACAGTGAGAGGCCCGCGCACCGCGATGAAGAGTGGCCCCCGCTTGCCGCAACTAGAGAAAGCCCTCGCACAGAAACGAAGACCCAACACAGCCATAAATAAATAAATAAATACTTAAAAAAAAAAAAAAAAAAGACTGACATCCAAAATATACAAATAACTCTCAAAATTCAACAATAAAAAAATAACCTGATTAACAGTGGGCCAAAGACCTTAGCAGACACCTCACCAACAAGATATAGAATATACCGATGGCAAATAAGCATATTAAGATACTCCACATCATACGTCACCAGAATTAAAAATTAAAACAACGAGATACACTACACACCTATTAAAATGGCCAAAATCTGAAACACTGGTAACACCAATGCTGGTGAGGATGTGGATCTACAAGAACTCCCATTCATTACTGGCTGCAATGCAAAACGGCAGGGCCACTTTGAAGACAGTTCGGCAGACTCTTACAAAATTAAACATACTCTTATCATACAATACAGCAATCACACTCCTTGGTATATACCCACATGAGTTGAAAATTTATGTCAAAGACTTAAGTCCTTACAAAAACCTACACATGGACGTTTATAGCAGCTTTATAGCGAGGGATGAATAGGCTAAGCACAGAGGGTTTTTAGGGCAGTGAAAATACTCTGTATGATACCATAATGATAGATACACGTTGTTATACGTTTGCCCAAACCCACAGAATGTACAGCGTCAAGAGTGAACCATAATGTAAACTATGAACTTTGAGTGATTATGATTTTGGGTGTCGTGTAGGCTCATCCACTGTAACAAGTGTAACTCTAGTGGGGGATGTGATAATGGAGGAGGCCATGCCTGTGTAAGGGAACGGGTTATATGTTAAAAATCTGTACCTTCCTTTCAATGTTGCTGTGAACCTAAAACTGTCCTAAAAAGCTATTCTAAAAAGCTAGTCTTAAACAAATATACCCTTAACAAAAAATAAACATGTACACAAAATAACTCATAATTTTATAGGGAAGTAACCATTATATTGCGCCAGCATGATCTAATTAATCTTTTTTGTTTTTAGATTTTTAACATTACTTTAGTGACATTCATATACATTCAAATATATATATGTGTGTGTGTATATATATATATATTTAGAGTTGAAAAAATCGTCTGAAATTGCCAGTATTTCCTATATCATCAGTCTATACATAAATAAAATACATAAGCATATATATATATAAGTGTAGAATAATTAAAGTCACTAAAAATTTTGGGATTTTAATGCAAATATAGAATTATGTAAAATAAATACACAAAGAAATAGTCTCAGATAAAATACACACATGTATGTGTATATAAATAACTAAATATTTGTACATATAACATATAAGCATATATGCACTTATAAATGTATATATATTCTCATTTTTATAGCTTTTTTTAATATCTTGATTATTTAATCCTACCTTTTCTTTGAATGTTTTTACTGTTTACTTAACTATGATAACTGTTACTTAAATATTTTTTGCTTGTATTTTGGGTTCTTGATCAGTTGTAATATTTAATATTGATCACTAAAACAATTTATCTGAATTTTTTCAAGCTTGATCATTGTCATTGTTAGATTTTTCCTAATATGTATTGAATTACAGTCTTTCAAATAAACATATGTGTGTATGTGTGTATATAAATACAGATATGTATGTGTGTGTGTGTGTGTGTGTGTGTGTGTGTATATATATGTTTGTTATCTATCTGTCTATGGAGAGAGAGGGGATACAGAGAAAGAGATAGAGAGGGAGAGAGTACCATGAGCTAATATTTTGCTTTAATTTAGACTTTGGAGCTTTTCTCTCCCTTATTTTTAAAATATGCTCTAGTTACCAGCGGGAAAAAAACACCTTGAGGTATTTTCATCTACTTTAAGTCAAAAGATTTAGTTGTTTTGTGTTTTGTTTTGTTTTGTTTTTCAAGGGAAGAGGTGATGCTAGGATGAGGGCATTTGGGAGGAAGGAGAGAGTTCATAAGCTTCTTTGACCCCTAGTGTTCTGTTATGTTCAATGTTATTAAGTGATACCTGCTAGACAGAAATAAATTACCATATTAGAAACCGTGGTTTTGAAACCAGGAAGTACACACAGCAGGAAACGGTTACATTAACAAATGTGTTTATCTTCTGTATATTATATAATATTAGCATGAGATAGGATGTTACAATGTATTTGTAATTTTTTCACTTTGTCCAAAACTTAAATCAAATTCAGATTTTTGACTCGGTTAAAAGCAATCATCTTTCCCCAATCCAATTCCATTTTAGATTTCATGCAGTCTTCTTCATATTACTCTGTCCAAAGTGATGGAAATTCAGAGTTTGTGAGGATTTCTTTAGTTCATTTTCTGATTTAAGACCAGACTGGGAAAGTTGTCATTTCTTATAATTTTGTTTATTCCTATAGAACTAGCAAATTACAGATGTTAAATATCTCCTTAATAATTGAATCTTGTAGAATCAGGCAAAAGCTTGGTATTGCTTCTATCCCTTTTAAATATTCAGTTGACGTCATCCTGAAATTTTTTTTCTATTTTCAAAATCTATTCAATACATCAGAATCCATGTAGATGTCTTATCTCACATCACAATGAAAATAACTCAACTAGGAAAAAAATTCCTTTTTATGTGCATGTACAAAGTAATCGTGTGTCAGAGGAGGCAACAATTCTGTGGACAGAATGTGATTTCTAAAGAATATTTCATGTATTTTAACATAGATTCTTATTTATCAAATACAGAGTTTTATGCATATTCCTCAGGAAATAAAGAGTGTGAAATTTTTCTTTGTTATTTAATACTACCAGTTGACTTGTCTTGATTCACGCTATTGAAAATACTGTGTTTCCTGTTTACCACTTCTAAAACATTTCTCTATTTTCCCTTCTGTTCCTTCCGTTCTGTTTGTTTGTTCTGTTTTTATAATTCTGTTTTTGTTTTTTAGAAAGAAGAAACAATTGAAGGATTTGAATTTTTTTTTGTAGAGCTGAATAGCCAACCTGCAGTCCCATCTTCATCTCCTCTTACTCTCAGGAGAGAATAAAACTCTCCATAGTCTTCAGACATCGAGCTTTTCCTTTCATATTGGTGATTTTTATTCTCCCCTCCTCAGCAAAATTGCTGATCAAGTGTCAGGTTCCATTTGGATGGCTTAACAGCACATCTTGTCCATTTTTACAGCTCTGGAAAATGTCCCCAATTTACTTAATTGTCTTCTCTCAGGTGGCAGCAATCAAATGACAGTGATATCAAAAGTGTTTCCTATTAGAGCAATGCATTTAGATTCTCCAGCCTTCTCAGCCATACCATATACAAGGGATAATGAATAACCTGACAGTTAAACAGACACCATTTTTGAGTTGCTATATAAACAGCAGGATGCAGTCTTATTACTTAATTGCCAGAATACAAGCTGATACAAAAAAATCCAGCACTTTCTTCTTAATGTGTGGACTCCAGAAGAGTCTCCTTGGAATTGATTCCTTTATCTACTTACTTATATTAAAGCTTGCCACTGTGAAATGAAAAAACATACTTCTTATACTTAACCTGCCAACATGTTCCCTTTCCCCTTCCTAATACTACAGACATTAATTATCCATTTCTTTACTTGTAACTAAGGATTGGGAAAAAAAGAAAGACTATGTACATAGTTTCATAGTTGCTAGTCCTTATGAAGAAGGAGGAAAATACGTGCTTGCTTTAAATAACATTTTCTGCATATACACTAAATTAATCCCCCCTCTGAATTCAGGGTAAGGAACCAGGAGTAGATTACCAGTGAATAATTTTTTTAACAATTTAATAATTCCAGAGAGGTAATTACTTATATCAAATGTTCAAATTAACTCTCCTAAGAAAGATTATTCTCTTGTTCAAATCTCTTGCTGCTGTCTAGTGGATGGTTGAATGATGCAGAACTAGTAAATAATTTCTTACATGTATGATCACTGTCAGATTTCTTCAGACTCTTTGTTTTTAACCTTACTCTATATTAGAACTTTAAACCACAGAAGGGTCAATTAACATGACCTATAGACTCAGCTAGGTTTTATACTTTAACGCATTATGCAATATATTGAAATGAAAAGTAAAAAAGTCTCCAGTGATATATTCTGACTTTAGGATAACTAATTTACTTGGGAGAAAATGGTTGAATCTTTATTTTTTCTTTCTGTTTCTCAGCTTTGTCAGGCTCCTCGTTCAAAGCCTATGTATATAAAGTGGACACTTAGAAAATGCCACTACTTTTCATGTAACTCATGTTTTTATTATATTATTGTTTTGTTTCCTTTTATATTTAAGAAACCATATATAAGATGAAGTAGAAAAGACAGAATTGATAATACCCAAAAGACATGGGGAATATGCAAAGATGACTAAACTAATAGCCCCAACAAAAAAAACAAACAAGCCTGGAAAAGACTGATGTATCATACAGAACTGAGTGTTCAGAAACCATGCAGGAAGAGACAAAAAGAACAATTACTGAGTACTCCAGTGTTAATCACTATGCTAGGAAATTTAAGTTTTTTAAAAAGGTATTCTACTCCTATGACAAAGGTTATCCTATTCCCAATTTACAGAGAAGAAAACTGGTTCAGCAAGGTAAAATATTCAGTTAAGTAGTTTACAAATGGTAACCTGGGATTTATACTACTTCTACCTGGCTTTATCATCCAAGTACTCTATACCACCATATTTGCATACAAGATAGTGTATGGGAAGACAGGTTCCATTTCCCCGTAATTAGCTAAAGAGAGGTGAAGGATTTATCCATCTTCGAAGAAATCCAACAACATTTGTTAGTAATAGGTGACAGAATAAAATTCTCTTACTTTCAAAAAACTCTTATTTTCGAACTTCAAAACCACAGGTTAGAATTTTAACTTAAATCTGCAGTAAAGATGCATATGTTAGAGATCACACAATGTCCCTTAATAACTTAAAAGTTATAATTAAGCGAAGCTTGCCTTCTCTTTCCTGTGATACATCATCAATTTCTTTTTACTCCATAGATGTTCATTTTTTAAAGTTCTAATCCCTCTACTGTCACTGTGATTTTTCAGTGTTTTAGAATTCTTTAAATTATGTAGTCCAACAAAAAATAGGATTACTAGAGTAATGCATGGCTTCTCATTATTTGTGAGTTATAATAATAAAATATTCCTAAGTTTAAGAAATTATTATATAGGGGATATAATATATATATATATGTATATATATAATTTTCCATACCTGAAGTCAGTTTAATATGAAATCTAGTGTTAGTATCTTGGGGTCTGTACAAAATAATGTAAATATTTCAGTTCAGGTTATGTAGTTATAGTAAGCATTAAAGATAACAGAAAGGTAACAAATGATCACAAGTTTGATAAGATGATGTGCATTTCTTGTATCGTTTTGTCTTTGGTTAGTCGCCTATAAAATTTCAATATATAGAAAGAAAAGAGGATGCAATTTCACATCCAGAACTTTGTTGTCAACAATTAGATATTTCATCTAAATGAAACAGATTTCCAAAAATGATTTCTTCTTACGTGGGAAACAACAGTTATAGATGTCATTTACTATTATAAATGTCTGTACCAGATTTCCTCAACTATGTGTACTAAAAACCTGATAAAACATGGTTAGCCTACAACCAGGCCACCAGATGGCTCTTCTAATAAGTACCACATTTTATAAGAAACCTTGTTTTATTAGGAAGTACCTAGATTTGATAGCTTGATAATTTTATCCTATATTACTAATTATTTTTCTTTGAAAATAATAAATAAAATTTTGTTTGGAATAGCATGTAAATTATTCTCTTACTCTTTATAATAACAAATCTCTTTCCATGCCAGTCTTTGGTTGGTCTTGGAGAGTTTAGGATTATTTCATTAAAGTTAGGATATCTTGATATCAATAAATGATTTGAACTGTGAAAGAATCACTTGCAAAATAAATACACCCTACAAGCTATCAAATAAACGGTTGCACTGATCTTTCTACTGCAATGACCAGTTGTTTTCATGGAGGGAAATGGCATGGATCCAGCCTAAGTGAATAACTAGGCAATTGGAATCACACAAAGGTATTTTCAAAGATAATTATCTCCATTTGAAGAATGATAACATACTTGATAACTGATAACTCAGGTTCCCTATGTGAGACTATTGAAATTACTCTATAAACTGAATTGATCCACCAAATTAGCTAAACAACTTGTAAACTATTTTTTTTTTTACAACTTTTTGTTTTAATATATCAGTTTAGCAAGCTAGTAATCTTGACATTGAGTACACAATCTTATGATGTAATTTGCCTCTTTAGATTTCAAAAACTGATCTCTACACAGGTCAGGTCCATTGTATGATGAAAATTTTGGTTCATATGAAGGAGAAATAGGTACTCTGTGCCAGAAGAGCCTACATTTATGTTGTGTGAGCATATGTGTGTGTGTGTGTGTGTGTGTGTGTGTGTGTGTGTGTGTGCACATTCACACATAAACATATCCTTGCTGATCTTAGAGAGGAATTAATAGATCTATTTGACCTAACAGCCTCCATACCATTAATACATATGTATGGAAAACCTTTATGGAAACAGTTAAAATTCTTGTTTCCCTGAGCATATTTGTTCAGTGACACTTACTTGAAAATGGTGAGCTCATCATTGCAATATCTGTCATCATTACAATATCAAGGTGCATAAACAGCTTATGATTTTAGGTTTTTTCTTCTAAGAAAGGGGTATATAACAAATTCTTAAAAAGTGCCAAATGTTAAAATATAAAATGAAGAAAAGTGAGCAATGAAGAAAATTGTTTATCAAATGGCATAATTATTTACTAATTATTCACTTTAAGCTTTCAAAATATGGTACACAGTGTTTGTAATAGCTCTTTCATTTTTCATATGAAAGCATATCCATAAATATTTGTCTAAGTAAAGACCTGCTCTGTGTACAAATGATTGTTGAAATTGAGTGCTTGGAAAAAGATCTTCAGTGTTTCCACTGAGAAATAATGAAAACATATTTGATAAATAATTCATTTACACCTGCTGTGCATAATAATCACTCATGATGTTGGAGCTCTTTCTGAAATAGTTCTCCAAATAAGTTGTCCTTTGCACAGTGTTGTTTCCAGGGAAGAGACTAGAAAGTTTGTGATATTTCAGTAAGCATGTTGGTCTAGGAATTAATACAATAAAATTGCTCCCTGAAGCTTTGTGTAAATGATTTTATCTTAAATGTGCAATGGCTTGGTCAAGGTTTAAATAAGAATTTTGTGAAAGGAGTACCATTATGCATGCAGGTCCTAAATCAAGGTACACTTTTTACTTTCTTCAACTACTTATTGATGTAGCCTATTAAATGTATAGAATGTTTTAAAAGAGGTATGAAAGAAAGTATTATTAATATTATATGTCCATGCTTCCCAATGTGTGGTCTTCTAGGAAGCATCAACTAGGAACTTACTAGAAATGCAAATTCTCAGTCCATTCCCCAGATTTACGACTGTATCAGAAACTCTAGGAGTGGCGCCCAGTGATCTTAGTTAAACAAATTCTGCAGGGAATTTTGGTGCTTGTTCAAATTTGAGAACCCCCAGTTATGTTATGAGGATGCCATACTGGGGGGCAAAGATTTCTATACTGTTAGTACGTCATAAATGTTTAGCATGTCTTGATGATTAAGAATTTATGAAACCAACAAAATACACCAACGTTTCCATTCTCATCTGAATGTGAAAAAATATTTTTTGAACCTTTTACTTTCAACTTATATTTAAATAATTTTCTTATAAGCAGACTCTAAGCCTGTTCATCTCCCATTTCCAAAACTTTTTTTTGTATTTCATATTTCATATTCTAGAGCTTAAGAATATATATTTTAAGAAGGTTCTAAGGAGGTACCAAATAAATGCCATTTTTCACAGTACAAAAAGAACATCTTTTTTTTGTTTGTTTCCTTTTGTGTTCAGGCATTGAGTGTGTAATATACTTCTTTCATACTAATCATAATCATAATATTGATATTGGTAAAAGGAGCTCAGCCTTTAAGATTTATTGTACCAGGGGGGTTTAATAAATAGAATCATGACTCATACACAGAAAGCAAAGAGATTTTGGGGTGAAATAAATTGAGAAAAAATGTAATAAAATGCCAACAAATTCAAATAAAGGGATAAAGCTATTATCCCTTTTTTCTGATCCTTGATGTTGAACAGTTACTCATTAGTTTGGAATCTATATTTCCCAAGCCATTTACTTAGTTGAAGTGATTTCTTCCCACCCAAAAATGCTTTCCCATACCCTAATGTCACTGCTAAAATAACTTAGAAATTTCTTCTCTAACAATAAGTGTTCTCAACAAATATTAGTATGAATAAATGAAAGAGGTTGCCCTAAAACCTACATAAGGAGGCAAAAGATCTGTACTCAGAAAAGTATAAAATACTGGTGAAAGAAATAAAAGATGACACAAACAGATGGAAAGATATACCATGTTCTTGGATTGGAAGAATCAATATTGTGAAAATAACTATACTACCCAAAGCAATCTACAGATTCAATGCAATCCCTATAATATTACCAATGGCATTTTTCACAGAATTAGAATAAAAAATTTTACAGTTTGTATGGAAACACAGAAGACCCCAAAATAGCCAAAGCAATCTTGAGAAAAAAAAAAAAAAATGGAGCTGGAGGAATCAGGCTCCCTGACTTCAGACTATACTACAAAGCTA
Organism: Balaenoptera musculus; assembly: GCF_009873245.2. NCBI lineage: Eukaryota > Metazoa > Chordata > Mammalia > Artiodactyla > Balaenopteridae > Balaenoptera > Balaenoptera musculus. Next base: position 138,883,622 of record NC_045787.1, read on the forward strand.
CAGTAATCAAGACAGTATGGTACTGGCACAAAAACAGAAATATAGATCAATGGTACAGGATAGAAAGCCCAGAGATAAACCCACTACCTATGGTCACCTAATCTATGACAAAGGAGGCAAGAATATACAATGGAGAAAAGACAGCCTCTTCAATAAGTGGTGCTGGGAAAACTGGACAGCTACATATAAAAGAATGAAATTAGAACACTACCTAACACCATACACAAAACTAAACTCAAAATGGATTAAAGACTTAAATGTTAAGGCCAGACACTATAAAACTCTTAGAGGAAAACACAGGAAGAACACTCTTTGACATAAATCACAGCAAGATCTTTTTTTCACCCAACTCCTAGAGTAATGAAAATAAAAACAAAAATACGCAACTGGGATCTAATTAAGCTTAAAATTTTTGCACAGCAAAGGAAACCATAAACAAGTCGAAATAACAACCCTCAGAATAGGAGAAAATATTTGCAAATGAAGCAACTGACAAAGGGTTAATCTCCAAAATATACAAACAGCTCAGGCAGCTCAATATCAAAAAAAAAAAAAAAAATCGAAAAATGGGCAGAGGCCTAAATAGACATTTCTCCAAAGAAGACATACAGATGGCCAAGAGGCACGTGAAAAGATGCTCAACATCACTAATTATTAGAGAAATGCAAATCAAAACTACAATGAGGTATCACCTCACACTGGTCAGAATGGCCATAGTCAAAAAATCTATAAGCGGGCTTCCCTGGTGGTGCAGTGGTTGAGGGTCCGCCTGCCAATGCAGGGGACACGGGTTTGAGCCCTGGTCTGGGAAGATCCCACATGCCGTGGAGCAACTGGGCCCATGAGCCACAACTACTGAGCCTGCGCGTCTGGAGCCCGTGCTCCGCAACAAGAGAGGCCGCGATAGTGAGAGGCCTGCGCACTGCGATGAAGAGTGGCCCCCGCTCGCCACAACTAGAGAACGCCCTTGCACAGAAACGAAGCCCCAACACAGCCAAAAATAAATAAATAAATAAATAAATAAATTTATTAAAAAAAAAAATCTATAAGCAATCAATGCTGAAATGAGTGTGGAGAAAAGGGAACCCTCTTGCACTGCTGGTGGGAATGTAAACTGATACAGCCACTATGGAGAACAGTATGGAGGTTCCTTAAGAAACTAAAAACAGAGCTACCATATGACTCAGCAATCCCACTACTGGGCATATACCCTGAGAAAACCATAATTCAAAAAGACACATGTACCCCAATGTTCACTGCAGCACTATTTACAATAGCCAGGACATGGAAGCAACCTAAATGTCCATCGACAGAGGAATGGATAAAGAAGATGTGGTACATCTATACAATGGAATATTACTCAGCCTTTAAAAAGGAACAAAATTGGGTCATTTGTAGAGATGTGGATGGACTGAGAGTCTGTCATACAGAGTGAAGTAAGTCAGAAAGAGAAAAACAAACATCATATATTAAGGCATATATGTGGAATCTAGAAAAATGGTACAGATGAACTTATTTGCAGGGCAGGAACAGAGACGTAGACATAGAGAACAGAAGGGTGGACACAGTGGGGGAAAGGAGGGTGGGATGAACTGGAAGATTAGGATGGACATATATACACTACCATGTATAAAACAGGTAGCTAGTGGGAACCTGCTGTATAACACAGGGAGCTCAGCTCGATGCTCTGTGACGACCTAGAGGGGTGGGATGGGGGTGGGTGGGAGGGAGGTCCAAGAGGGAGGGGATATATGTATACATATAGCTGATTCACTTTGTTGTACAGCAGAAGCTAACAAAACATTGTAAAGCAATTATATTCCAACTAAAAAAAAGAAAAAAAAAAAGAGGTTGCCCTATCAATCACCAAGTTCTGGGATGTCTTTATAGAAACAGTGTTAATATGAACCGAGTGTTTACTACAGCTATCTAGGGTATAAATACTGACTTGGTAGCTACTAGTAATAGATGGTAATTAAAATCATGGAGTGATTGAGAATCAGGGAAAGTAGAGGTAGCAGGCAGAAGTCTAAGACAAAATTCAGGTGTTCATAAGTCAATAAAATAGAAGAAAAAAAATAAAATCAGAAAAATACATGAATAATAAAAATTATATTAAAGGTGATTGGATTATTGCACAAATTATTGTTTCATTGCTGGAAGAGTGGCACAAAGAAACAAAAAGCGAAGAAAATAAAGGAGAGTCTCCAAAATTAAAAACAACGTAAACAGGAATTTGAGAAAAGGGAGAGCAAAACGTTGAGCAGAAACTAAATAGCAATTGCTATTTTTATGTAGGAAGTCATTTTAGAATTTTATAACCATAAAAGAGAAAACAGAGAATATCTTCATGGAAGCATGAGAACTACACTGAGAAAAGTGGAGCCTGAATTTAAGAGTGACGCAGTATCTAAAAGGCTGATATTGTAGGGTTGACCACATTAGATATATTTTACCATTAATTCCAGTATACTTTCTAATATCTTTATTGGACTTAACAGCCAAATACTTCAAATATGCTTGTTATATAAAATTTAAATATAATCCTCCCTAGTCACTGAGATTTGAACCAGATGTTCTGCTAAAACCACAATTTTAAGACTTTTAACAACTGGAGGCAACATATAATTTTATTTGATCTTAAAAATCCATGTATTACTTTTGGCAACAGGGCCTTTTTATTTTAAGTGTTGCTAACAAGCAGTGAAACTTTCTCAATTAGTTTAGAAAGTAATTTAATCACCACCATCCCATCCATGGCACAGTCTTAGTGATCAAATAAGTACTGGTCACGAAAGTCAATTAATCCCGCTTCTGAAAGCTCTTTTAGCAGATACATTAGAGATGCATTAGAGATGGCCACTTGGAGAGACCATGTAGGAGATTCCCATGCAACTGTGCAAAGATAACTCCTGACAGAATGTAAAGCTGAAAACTGCCTTCACAAATTTAGTTTCTCTGGTTTTTTGCTTGTTGGTTTGGTTTGGTTTGGTTTTTAGTTCGTTCTGTCCAGAGCAGCAGTGTTGAGAAAGCCGCTGCTGTGACTTTTGGTTTCTGCAGAATTGCACACCTGATCGACATGTCTTGATTCTAGTAATTTGCCTTAGTGCATTATGTTGGCACTCATGGAGGTAACCTCGACCACAGCTCTGGTTTGTTAGTACATGCAGTTTTTCCAGATTATCCCTACCCCAACAATCTGTTAGATGTTTCTGAAAGAAGATGCTAAAATAGAAATATTTTCTTTAACCCTTTTTATTGTAAAATATCTTACAAATGTATATAACAAAATTTTATCACAAATACTTGTGTAGTCATCATCTAGATTAAGAAATAGAGCATTGCTAGCAACCTAAAATACAATCCCATACTCCCTCCCAACTATCCACTCCCAAATTCTAAAAGATAACTGAGTTTCATGGCAATCACTTTATATTTCTTTATATTTTGTACAAATTAAGCTTAAAAGCCTAAAACCAGTTTGTTTTATTTTTTGAAATATGTATAAATGATATCATAGTTTTTTATGTCTGGTGTCATTCAACCAATATTATATTTGTAAGATTTACCCATATTGTTCAGTGTATCTATAGTCTTTCATTTTCATTAATTTATAGTACTCCATTATTTGCACATATGACATTTTCATTTACTCAAATATCCTACATAACGTTGTTATGAATATTCTTGTACATGTCTCTTGTACATATTCTTCTTTGCTACATATCTAGGGGCATAACTGGTGGGAAACGGAGTATGCAAACATTCACATTTAGGAGAGAGGGCCAAATTGATTTCCCAAGTTACTCTCCCTTCTGCAATGTAAGAGAGCTCCCAGTGTTCTACACCTTTGCCCACACTTGGAGTTGCCAGCCTTTTAAATGCTAATCATTCCAATCTAGAAAAATGGTATAGATGATCTTATTTGCAAAGCAGAAATAGAGACACAAACATAGAGAACAAATGTATGGATCCCAGGGGGGGAGGGGGGGGTGGGAAAAATTGGGAGATTGGGGTTGACACATACATACTATCAATACTATGTACAAAATAGACAACTATTGAGAACATACTGTATAGCACAGGGAGCTCTACTTATTGCGCTGTGGTGACCTAAATGGGATGGAAATCCAAAAAAGAGGGGATATATGCATATGTATAGCTGATTCATTTCGCTGTACAGTAGAAACTAACACAACATTGTAAAGCAATTATACTCCAATAAAAATTAAAAAGTAAATAAATTTTTTTTTAAACCATTCCAATGGATACATAGTGGTCTCTCATCAGGTTTTATTTTCCATTTCCTTGAATACCAATAAGATTGACAACTTTTTCAGACTTTTATTTGACACTTGGATATCTTATTGAAGCCTCTTTCCCATCTTTCTTACAGGTTCTTTTGGGGTTTTTTTCTTATTAATTAGTAGGAGTTCTTTACATATTCTGGACACTAGTCCTTTACCCATTTATGTATTGTAAATAAATTCTCCCACTCTGTGAACTGCTTTTTTTTCTCTTACAGGCATCTTTTGAAAATAAGTTCTGATATCTAATGTCCAATTTACCAATATTTTCTTTTATGGTTAACATTTTGTGGGTCTTATTTAAGAAATACTGCCCCACTCCATTTTAAAGATATTCTTCTATATTACCTTTCAGAAGTTTTGTATTTCCCACCTAAATTTATAATCTCCTGGAATTCAGTTTTAATATACGGTGTGAGGTAGCAGTCAAGTTGCACTATTTTCCATCAGGATCTACCATCGTTTGCTGAAGACACTTTCATTTCCTATTGCTCTACATCACAACTTACATTTGAATTGTGCCCGTATATGTACAAATCTACTTATTTGCTGTAGTATTTTATGTTCCAATGATTATTTATCTATTCTTGCACAAATGACACGTCTCCTTTACTGCAATGTGATATCAGTCTTGATATCTGATGGAACACGTCTTCCCCTTTGCTCATCTTCTTCAAGGCAGGGTATAATGGCTATTAGCATTCTGCATTTTCATATCGATTTTAGTGTAGGCCCATCATGTTCCATAAAACTCCTACTGGGATTTTGATGGGGACTGCTGTGAATCTAAAGGTGAATTTAGGGAAAGTTAGCATCTTTACAATAATGAATGTTTCACTCCATAAACATGATAGACACATGAATATACTTATATTTCCTTTAAATTCTCTCAGTAATATTTTGTAGTCTCTTCCAGAGCACTATTGCACTTTGTCTGCTAGATTTATTATTTGATATGTTTTATGTTATTTTAAACGACATTGTTTTAGAATTTCATTTTCTTTGGAATTGAGTTTTGTGCTTTAACTTGCATCCAGAAACCTTGCTAAAGTAGTTTACTGATTTTAATACTTTATTTGTATTTGTTTGTTCCTATCTATACATTATCATATGTGAATAATGAGGATTCCTTTTCAATTACATTCCTTTTGTTTCTTTTGGTTTACTATGCTGTTAATGTCTCCAATGAAATGTTGAAGACTGGTGACAGCAGCTATCTATGTCTCTATTTTAAGTGGACGACTTTAAAAATTTCAATATCAAGCACTATTTTTGCTATAGCACTTTTTTTGGTGTATTCATTTATTAGACTGAGAATATTCCTTTTATTCTTGGTTTTCTAACATTTTTAAAAATAATGACTAAATATTAAATGTTATCAACTCTCTTGCAACATTTTTGAGATGATGTTATAATTTTTATTTTCCTGTTAGTATGTTTCATTAATAGATTTTCTGATATTAAACTAACCTTACATAAGACCAAATAAGACCAAACTGGTTATGATGCATTACCCTTTTTTATAATTTCCTGAATTAAGTTTGATAATATTTCTATTAGAATTTGGAATTCTATATTCATACTTAAGATAGGCATAAAAATGTCCTTTCTGGAAGTAGTCCATCCTTATAACATGAATTGGGATGCATTTGTGCTGTGGCTTTTTTTGCCCCTAGAGGTTTTTGAGCAAAACTGAATTATTTATTGCTTAAATATTTGGAAGTGTTCACCAAATGAAAGCATCTAGACCTAGATTCTTGTTTTGCATTGCTTTGTAATGTTTTCCTTAAATTTGAAAAAAAATTTGTTTGTAGAAAGGCTTTTAACTAGTGATTAAATTTAGGTAGTATTCATAAGATTGCTCAAATTTCTATTTCTCCTGTGTCTGCTATATTGTTATATTATTGATTTCAAGATTATTCATTACATCCTCATCTTTTTAATGTTTCTGAGAATTTTTCTATTAAAATTTTATTTCTTTTTTTAAATTAATTTATTTTATTTTATTTATTTTTGGCTGCACTGGGTCTTCGTTGCTGCACGCAGGCTTTCTCTAGTTGCGGCAAGCGGGGGCTACTCTTCACTGCCGTGCGCGGGCCTCTCACTACGGTGGCTTCTGTTGTTGCAGAGCACAGGCTCTAGGCGCACGGGCTCAGTAGTTGTGGCTCACGGGCTGTAGAGCGTGGGCTCAGTAGTTGTGGTGCACGGGCTTAGTTGCTCTGCGGCATGTGGGATCTTCTGGGACCAGGGTTCAAACCCGTGTCCCCTGCCCTGGTAGGTGGATTCTTAACCACTGCATCACCAGGGAAGCCCTAAAATTTTATTTTTTAAAGCAGTTTAGGTTCACAGTAAAGTTGAGGAGAAGATACAGAGATTTCTCATATACTCTCTGCCCTCACACATGCATAGCCTCTCCCTTTATCAACATCCCACACCAGAGTGGTACATTTGTTACACCACATCATAATCCCCCAAAGTCCATAGCTTACATTAGGGTTCACTCTTGGTGTTCTATATTATATGGGTTTGGACAATGTATAATAATTGTATCCATCATTATAGGATCATAGAGAGTATTTACACTGCCCTAAAAATTCTCAGTCCTCCACCACTCTGCCCTTCACCTACTCTCCTAATCTCTGGCAACCACAGACTTTTTACTGTCTCCACAGTTTTGTCTTTTCCAGAATGTTAGTTGGAATCTCTAAGCATAATATTCTTGAAATTGGTCTTTTTCTCTTTCTATCTCTGTCTGTCTCTCTCTTTCCCTTAACACACCAGGGTTTGTCAGTTTTACTGATCTTTTGATTGCTCTTTATTCTTTATATTTTATTAACTCTATTTTTCTTTAATTAATTAATTAATTTATTTATTTTTGGCTGTGTTGGGTCTTCGTTTCTGTGCGAGGGCTTTCTCTAGTTGTGGCAAGCGGGGGCCACTCTTCATCGCGGTGCGCGGGCCTCTCACTATCGCGGCCTCTCTTGTTGCAGAGCATAGGCTCCAGACGCGCAGGCTCAGTAGTTGTGGCCCACGGGCCCAGTTGCTCCGCGGCATGTGGGATCTTCCCAGACCAGAGCTCGAACCTGTGTCCCCTGCATTGGCAGGCGGATTCTCAACCACTGCACCACCAGGGAAGCCCTAACTCTATTTTTGTCTTATTTTAATTCTCCTATTTTTAGAAAACATACAAATTACTTCCATATAACTTCTTAATAAGGACGCTTGGTTCACTGATATTGTCTACCTTCTTTTCAAATATATGCAGTGAAAGCCAAAAATTCTCTCTAAGCAAAGATTTTCCTGCCTCCCGTAAGTTTTGACATGTTATTTTTATTATCATTCAGGTTAAAACCTGTTCTACTCAATATTATGATTTTCCCTTTGACTTTTGAGTTATTTAAAAGTATTTTCCTTAGTTGCCAAACACACTGGGGCTTTCTATTTAACTTTATAACTTATTTTTATATAAAATAATTTATGGCTAAAGCGTTTTCTTTTTATGATTTCCATTTTTTGGCCTTAAGACTTGCTTAATGACCCAGTTTTTAAAAAATTTTTGTAAATGTGCGTGCTGAAAAGATCGTTTGTTTCTGCATTTGTTGGGTGTAACGTTCTATACATTATATCCACTATGTCAAGTTGGCTGTTCTTCAAATATTTTATAGCTTGACTGATTTTTGATCTGCTTTTTCTATCAGTTACTGAAGGAGTATAATAAAATTTCTCACTATCTTTGTGGACTTGCTTTTTCTGCTATAGTTCTGTAAATTTTTCTTTTTATATCTTATTGAATACTAAATCATTTATACAATTTTAGACATATTATAACTCCTTGGTGAATTAAAATTATTATGGACTGCCTAACTTTATTCTTTTTACCTTTAATTATAGTATTCTTACCATTAATATAACTCTTAGAACTTTTTTAAAGTGTTTGTATGAACTACCTTTTTTTCCCTCTTCTTTTGATATATCTGTCATTTTTTTACAACTTCATTGAGAAATAGTTTAAATATCATACAACTCACCAATTCAAATTGTATGTCTTTATATTTTTGATACGTTACTCTAGACTTTATTTTACGCAATCTGAAAATCTTTGTTTTAATTGAAACATTTAATCCATATATATACATATATATTCATATATTTGACTTTAAATATACTATAATTTTCAATATTCTCTATTTATGCCATTTGTTGTTTTCTTATTTTCCTTCTCTCAACTTTTTTGCTTGAATGTTTTTATTATTCAATTTCTCCCTCTTTTTGTTCTAAAATTATAAACTCTTTTAACTCAATGTGCCTAACCCCTATTATTTTAAGTTGTGCTAAACCCCATAAGATATCATTATTTTTGTTTAATGAAGTCAAATTCATCTAGATATTCCCAAATATTCCCCCCTTCCTGGTATTCTTATTTCCTTATAATTTCCTGCTGTCATTGAAGACAAGTTTCCTCCTCCTGAAGAACCCCTTTAGTGTTTCTTTTACTGTGCATCTTCCTACAATAAATTCTCTCATTTCTTGTTTTTCTGAAAACGTCTTTAATTTGACTATGTTTTTGAATTACAGTTTTGCTGAGTATAAAATTATGTTAAAATTTGTATTCTTTCATCATTTAAAGATGCCATTCCACTGTATTCTGGTTTCCATCATTTCTACTGAAAACCCAATTGTTAATCTTATTGTTCTTTGAAACATAACATGTCTTTAATCTCTGGTTGCTTTTAACTCTGGCTCTTTATATTTTTATCTCAGCAGTTTTTAAATACAAAACTGAGTTTCAATTTATTTTTATCATGATTGGGTTTTGTAGTGCTCTCGATTCTGTGACTTGATAACTTGATGCCTTTTTCCAGTTTCATTCAGTTCTCAGCCATCTTCTCTTCAGATACTGCTTCTGCCCCATTTCCTATCTAATTTTCCTTGGATTAAAATTTCAGAAAGTTAGGCCTGCTTTCTGTGTGATATATGTCACATTCCATTATTCTGTAATTTTCATTTTTTACTTCTCTGTCCTTTATTCTGAATAGTTACTTCTAAGCTATCCTCTTTTGATTACTTCTCTTTTCAACTGTGTCTAGTATGGGTTAAACTCATCAACTGGTTTCTTCATTTGAATTTACTGAAATCCAATATTTTCATTTGGTATTTTAAATTTCCCAGTCTTCTGTAAATACTCAATATTTGCTTTAACTTTTTTGACAGAGTGAGATCATTATTTCAAAATCTGTGTCTAATAACTTTATCATTTGGAACTTAGTGGGTATGTTTTTATCTTCTACTGTTTTTGTTGCTTTTCTTCATGATGTGTTCTCTATTCCTGTTCTTGATGATTTTTCCACTGGGTGCCAGTTTTTTTTTTTTTTTTTTTAATGTTTATAGATCATTTGACTTTTCAGATGATAATATCTTACTCCAGAGAGTATTAATATTTGTTTTGCCAGGTCTCTAGAGAGACTAACAATAAGATTACCTCAACCCAATTCCAGGTATGAGAGAATAAAAAAACTAAACTGCTATCCCTGCAGGGTACTACATTCAGTTTTTCCATATCCCTATGATGCCACCCTGGACACCTATCCCTTTCCTCTGAACCCAAAGAAGCTGTCAAAAGAATTGCTCAACCCTTTATCAACCCATTCAGGAACTGAAAAACACCCATAGGGGAAAACATTCTGGCCATGAATCTTCCCCTTGATAGTTGCCTATTAATTCTGTTGCTTTCTATAACACTTCTCCATTTTCTGTTATCTAGTTGTCCTCGACAGAAAAGCTTGATCTGAATTACCTACTCTACCTTTACTAGAAGTTCCACTGCACTGTTTTTTTTCTTTTAGTTTATGACACTCACATGGTTCCAAATAGAACCGTAAGGGAGGCAATAAGAAAATGTAGGTGTTACAAAAACTGCAAAGAATGTTGCTGTGGAAAAAGAAAATTTTTCAGTTGACACTATTATCCTCATTTCAATCAAACTACTCTTTTCTCAGGCAAAATATCCAAATATCAAAAATCAGAATATAAATAAGATTTCTCATGAACTCCAAAGTTTTCATATTATTTTCTCTTACTAAATTTTAAATTAAAAATGAGTTTATTATAATAAAAATATCAAAACTGCATTATAAAAATATTTATCAAAATTTTGAATTATAATAAAAATGTAAAAACAACTAACTTTAAATACATTTGCATAGAATATATTTATACATTTTTCATATTAAACTATCCTCAAATGATTTATATTATAATATTTGAGAGTTTTAATTTTATACTTGTATTTTGAGACCAAAAGAGAAGTACCTATATGGAGAATCTAAACTGGGGATTTAAAAAAAAAAAATCCAGTGATCTTGAAAAGCAGTAGGTGCTATGCAGAGTAGCAGGAAATTGAGAGGCAAAAGTAAGTGGAGGAAGAGAGAGAGAACGGTTCAGGAGTCAAAAATATGATCTTTACAAAAATATAGGGCCACAAAAGAAAAAAAATTGTTTAAAAATATTCAAAGTTAATATAGCATTTCCACTCTCTGCTGTGTATTATCCAACACCACCAAGTAATTCTCCAATTTACAGTGAACCTTGAGTGGGTGGCCTACAAATTTAGCTCAATTCTGACTCTACCTACCCGAAGATATGTCAGATCCCACAGGTGAAGCCTCAGTCCTACAAGACTGCCCCCAGTTCAGATGCCACTCACAAGTTCAGATTGTTACCTGTGCTTCTGACAGGTTATGAATTGAAGGTTCCTATTAGCTCCTCGTGGGTTCTATTATTTCTCTAGAGCAGCTCACAGAACTCAGCAAACCAATTTACTAATCAAATTACTGCTTCATTACAAAGGATATTAAAGGATATAAATGAGCAGGCAAATTAAAAGACACAGGCATACCTCATTTCACTGCCCCCTGCTTTACTGCACTTCACAGATATTGCAGTTTTTACAAATTAAAGTTTTGTGGCCACCCTGCACTGAGTAAGTCTATGGAGCCATTTTTCCAACAGCATTTGCTTTCTTCATATCTTTGTGTCACATTTTGGTAATTCTCACAATATTTCACACTTTTTCACTATTATTATATTTGTTACGGTGATCTGTGATCAGTGATCTTTTATGTTTCTATTGTTATTGTTTTGAGGTGCCACAAACCATGCCCACATAAGACCATGAACTTAATAACGTTGTGTGTGTTCTGATGACTGCTCTATCAACCGACTGCTATCCTCTCCTTGGGCCTCCCTAATCCCTGAGACACAACAATATCAAAATTAGGACATTTAATAACTCTACAATGGCCTGCAAATGTTCATGTGAAAGGAAGAGTCACACATCTCTCACTTCAAATCAAAAGCTAGAAATGATTAAGCTTACTGAGTAAGGCCTGTCGAAAGTTGAGATAAGCCAATGCTAGGTCTGCTGCAGCAAACACTTAGCCAAGATGTGAATACAAGAGACAAGTTCCTGAAGGAATTAACCTTGCTACTCCAGTGAACACATGAATGGATAAGAAAGAAAAACGGCCTTATTGCTGACAACGAGAAAGTTTTAGTGGTCTGGATAGAAGATCTAACCAGCCACAACATTCCCTTAAGACAAAGCCTGATCCAGAGAAAGGCCCTCTCTTCAGTTCCATGAAAGCTGAGAAAGGTGAGGAAGCTGCAGAAGAAAAGTCTGAAGCTAGCAGAGGCTGGTTCATGAGGTTTAAGGAAAGAAGCCATTTCCCTAACATAAAAGCACAAGATAAAGCCTCAAGTGCTGATATAAAAGCTGCATCAAGTTATCCAGAAGATCTAGGTAAGAAAATTCATGAAGGTGGCTACACTAGACAACAGATTTTCAATGTAGGCAAAACAGCCTAATATTGGAGGAAGATGCCATCTGGGACTTACATAGCTAGAGAGGAGAAGTCAACACCTGGCTTCAAAACATCAAAGAACAGGCTAACTCTCTTGTTAGGTGCTAATGCAGCTGGTGAATTTAAGTTGAAGCCAATGCTCACTGACCATTCTGAAAATCCTAGCACCCTTAAGAATTACGTTAAATATACTCTGGCTGTGCTCTATAAATGGAACAACAAAGACTGGATGACTGCACATCTGTTGATAACATGTGGTTTACTGAGTAAACATTTTAAGCCCACTCTTGAGACCTATTGTCAGGAAAAAAAAAGTTCCTTTCAAAATATTACTGCTCACTGACAATACACCTGGTCACCCAAGAGCTTTGATGGAGATGTACAATGAGATTAATGTTGTTTTCATGCCTGGTAATACAACATCCATCCTGCAGCCCATGGATCAAGAGTAATTTTGACTTTCAAGTCTTATTATGAAAGAAATACATTTCATAAGGCTATAGCTGCCATAGATAATGATTTCTCTGATGGATCTGGGCAAATTCAATTAAAAATCTTCTGGAAAGGATTCACCATTCTTGATGCCATTAATAACATTTTTGATTCATGAGAAGAGGTCAAAATATCAACATTAACAGAAGTTTGGAAGAAGCTGATTCCAACCCTCACAGACATCTTGGAGGGGCTAAAAACTTCAGGGGTGGAAGTAATTGCAGATGTGGTGAAAACAGCAAGAGAACCAGAATTAGAAATGGAGTCTGAAGATATGACTGAATTGCTGCAATCTGATGATGAAACTTTAATGGATAAGGAGCTGCTCCTTATGGATGAGCAAAGAAAATGGTTTCTTGAGATGGAATCTATTCCTGATAATATGCTGTTAAGACTGTTGAAATGACAAAGGATTTATAATATTACACTAACTTAATTGATAAGGCAACAGCAGTTTGAGAGGATTGACTCAAATTTTTTAAGAAGTTCTACTGTGGATAAAATGCTATCAAACAGCATTGCATGCGACAGAGAAATTATTTATGAAGGAAGAGTCAATAGATACAGCAAACTTCATTTTTGTCTTATGTTAAGAAACTGTCACAGCTACCCCAACCTTCATCAATCACCACCTTGATCAGACAAGCCATCAACATCAAGGCAAGACCCTCCACCAGCAAAAAGATCACGTTTCGGGCTTCCCTGGTGGCGCAGTGGTTGGGGGTCTGCCTGCCAATGCAGGGGACACGGGTTCGAACCCTGGTCCGGGAGGATCCCACGGGCTGCGGAGCGGCTGGGCCCGTGAGCCATAATTGCTGAGCCTGCGCGTCTGGAGCCTGTGCTCCGCAACAAGAGAGGCCGCGATAGTGAGAGGCCCGCGCACCGCGATTAAGAGTGGCCCCCGCTTGCCACAGCTGGAGAGGGCCCTCGCACAGAAACAAAGACCCAACACAGCCATAAATAAATAAATAAAAATTTAAAAAATAAAAAAGATATCTTATAAAAAAAAAAAAGATCACGTTTCACTGAAGGCTCAGATGATGGTTAGCATTTTTAGCAATAAAGTTTTTTTTTAACTAAGGTATATACATTGTTTTCTCTAGAAATAATGTTATTGCACACTTAATAGACTATAGTACAGGGTAAATATAATTTTATATGTACTGAGAAACCAAAAAATTTGTGTGACTCACTCTATTGTGATATTCACTTTATTGCAGTGGTCTGGAACCAAACTTGCAACATCTCAGAGATATGCCTGTACATAGTGCAAGGGATGGAAGGGTCCTGAATACTAGAGCTTCTGTCCCAACCCATGGATGCATTCTGGTTCAGTAATCAGAGTTCTGGAAGCTCATCAAACCCTGTCCTTTTGAGTTTTTATGGAGTCTTCATTACAGGGGCATGGCTGATTAAATCATTGGCCATTGGTGATTGACCTCAATCTCCAGGCCCTCTTCCCTCCCTGGATTGGTTCCCCTGGCAACCAGTCCCTCCTTAGCGGCTTTCTAAAAGTTACCTCATTAACATAACCTCAGACTTGGTTGAAAGGGACTTGTTATGAATAATAAAATGTACTCTTTTCACCGTTATTTCTCTTTATTATTTATGAAATTCCAAGGGTTTTAGGAACTTAGCAATGGAAAGGGACTAAAACCAAATATATATTTATTATAAATCATAAATGTCACATACACAAAACCAGAAACAGTTTGTGAAAACTACAAGATGGCATTAAAAAATAATTTAAAAGCAAACTCATCTAGTGTTTGTCTTCTTATCTCATAGACAACTCATTCACTCTAAATATCTGATTTAATTTTATTAATGATTGTGTATGTAGACTTTGATCTATCAAGAAAGGATTTATGCCACCTGTTTATTTCCAAGTATTAGAAATTTCAATGACAGCATAGGTCTGTGAGGGTACTTGAAGTTTATGAATTCTATAAATATAAGCAGATTAAAGGCATGTAACTGTCACAAATCATAGGAACAATTTTTAAGAAGGAAAAGTATATTACACTGTTTCTTTTCAACTATTTTTATTTTTTGCATGCAATGTTCTGTCCTTTTTGTTTACTCAGTAAAGCCAATAGTAACCCAGTGAGAGACCAGGAACAAGCTCTCTTAGAACTACCTTAAGTTCCTACTGAAAATGAAGATCCCATGGAAAGCCTATCCTATGCCTATTAATAGCATCCAACCAAGAATTCCCCTTATAACATGCTCTCCAGATGACTGTTTACACACTGAGGTTTTCAAATTGCTATAGTAAAGCCTAGGGACCCTCTCCCTCACCAATATAATCTACTAATGAATTCTATATTGAAGAACTCTGATGATTACTATCTGAAGCCCATGCAACAAAAGCAAGACATCCAAAAAATACTCTGCTTTAGATATTAGCCACATTCTTGGGGTTGTGATCGGCAGAGCATGAAGAAAACAGAAATGAAGCCTTTTGTTTACTTCTAAAATTGACTCAGTTCTTGCCTTCTGAGGTTGAAAGAGCAAATTCTTTAACAGATAGACAGAAATACAGACTAGATAGATAGATAGATATACTCCTTTCACACTGTTCAACTATTTGAATGGAATGTCTTTCTTTTCTCTCCTAAAAAGTGACATCACTTGACATTTATCATTATATGAGATAGAATTCTAGACTACTGCATATTTACTTAATTTAAATAACCCTCTGAGTAATACTCAGCAAATAATGCATTCACTTATTGGGACAACTTTTATTTATTTTGTTTACAAAGCAAAAATTTATACTATTAAAGCCAATTCTTTTGAATGGCTCCACCTGTAATCAAGCCTCCTGTGGAGCTTATGATTCTCCTATTGCTCAATATTCTTATCATTCAAAGATAAGAATATTGAATGATATTCAATATAGAGTGCCCATATCATTCATAGGCGAAAGTACATGAGGCCCAAAAAAGAACTGAGTAACCAGAGATGACAAACGTAAAGCATAATCCAAAAGACAAAGTATTAACACAAAATATTTGGATAACATTTTAGATAACATCTGAAGTATAATATTGATGTCGTGACTCAACCTACTCAGCCTACTTATTTTGGGTATAGTATACCAAATAGTATACACAATACTTTAGTGCTTGGAATTGGAAGTCAAACAAACATGAGCTGAATTCTGGCTTTGCAAAATGATTTGGGCAAGTGGCTGATTTTCTGAGGAAACCATACAGCTCTCAGCTAAAAAGTGGGATAAAATAGTATCTACTTCCCAGTAGGTACTGAGGCCCAGCAGAGTATTCATTACATAAAGGCAAGAACTTTGCTGTCTTTTTCAATACCATATTGTAAGCACCTACAACAAAATCTAGAAAATGGCAGGCAGTCAACAAGTAATTATTTAATGAATGAAATAACTCAATATCCAAGAAGCTTAGCATACTGGATAGCAATATCAGTAAGAACTAGATGTCATAGTTACTATTATTGTTATTGCTATGGGTTTCAAGATCCTTATAATCATATTTTGACCGTTTAATAAAACCTTCTCTGTGCTTATTCTCTACACATTTCTAACATGTTCCAAATATTTAACTTAATAATAAAACCTGGGTGAAAAACATTTAGGCTGATGTAGAGGAATGATACAGGAATTAATCTTTCCCAACTCACATCTCTCTAGAGGTAATTACAATTTACTTTGCAAGAGCCCAGTATAATCTGAGGTTGAGAAGTTTCTTAAACTATTTGGATATTTCTAAGTTATAAAGAAACATTTAAGGATATGCTTTACATGCATATTATTGCCATGGGAATAAATGTTAAAAGGAAAACAGAAAATTTTCAGATGTATAGGTTCACTGGAGTTGCTTCAAAGCAGAATGCACAGATCTTTTCTAAAATGAAAAACTATAATGATACCATCAGTCAAACTGGCCTTGAAAAGTATTTTTTGAGTCACTAGCCAGCACAAATTCTGCCTCAGCTCTAAGATTTACATTTCCTCTATGTACATTTTATATGTCTGATATTACAATACTAAACAGTGCAAAAATTATTTATTAGTATACACAGTAAAAAAATCTATGATAAAAATAAAAGCTCAGGAAGAACACATACGTGTGTTGCACACGAGAACCTTACAGCTTCAGAGAACTGAAAGATAAAGACAGATGCATATGAATCTAGTACTCTGGTTAGGAGGTTTACACAGGAGTCATATATTTTGAACTCAAATCTTGAGACTATCTCTTATTAGCTGTGTGATTTTTGCACAGTTTAAACTCTTCAAGCCTCAGTTTCTCTATTAAATAGATATTCAAATGAATGAATGAAATGAAATAATGCAAATTGTTTAGTGTATTTCCAAGCATAAGAACCTGATAAAAACCAATTTTTACTTTTCATATAAATTCAAGACAATTTACAACCGTACATACATATTCATGATATGGAAACTGATATTAACTGCAAGATTAACAAGGAATGAATCTAGCTCATAAAGTCTTCTTATATACACTATTAGGAAATACAAGTACCTTCTAGCGATACATAAACTTACCAATTCCCATAAAAATTCCCAGAAAAGGCAAGTAAAATAGAAAAGGCAAAAGAAAAAGGTATACTATATGTTGCCTATGAGAACTCAGCAACTTTTGTAAGCCTTTTGTACTAACAATAATGCTTATTGTATCACGATAAATAACAAAAATTTATTTCCCAGAAAGACATTTAAGTATGAGATATTAATTAAATGTTATTTTAGGTGTTGTTTGACTTAGTTTTTTTTGCAATCACCTCGGATCATACAGAATGAAATATACTAAGACTTTAAGATTTAGATAAGCTAGTTCAAATTATGGGCTGGTTTATTTTTTCTTTCAAATGCCACTTTAAAAGCCATTCACATGTTCAACTTATTTCTTCTAAAAAATATTCAAGCCATTTTTAATTAAACTATACTGCTTTTCATAGGTCAGGTCAATTCCATTCTGTCTTGTGTGAATGGTCACTGGCTGTTTAATAACAGCATTAGCAATGAATGTGGACAGCTTTATTTCTTGGTCTATAATCATTATTAAAGTATTTACTACTAAGTACAAAGATTAGGTTTCTAATAACATCATTCACCAGTCTAAACTACACAACACTCTTCAATTTGTCATTATCACCTACTTAAATAGCTCCCATTTCTGCATAAATTAACATTTACTCAGGCTAAAATTGAAATATTTACCATGGATATTATCATAGGGAACTTTTTACCTAATTTTACTTTTTCTGCCTAACCTTTACTCCACTGATCTTGACAAGATAGATAAAACACATTATGGTTTCTGCTAGAGACGTCTGAGTAAGGAAGACTCTAAAAGAGGCTTCAGGTTTCTAGATAGGAAATCTTTATCACAAGGAACTTAAATACGTGGGCAAAATTTCATTCAAATCATAGTCCTTCTCCAATACACTTCCCAGTCACGTTAGTACACAATTTGAACTCTACCAATGTAAAATATGCCAAAGCAAGCCAGATCTTATCACAACTCCCTGACCTTGTTCCAACATCTTCATCCATACGTAGTTCTCTACCGTCAAATAGGAATATACCTCTAAGATCCTGGTGGGTTTTATTCAACTTTTACAAATGACTTTATATTTTATAAAGTTAAAGAGCAGACACATTACTCCTTTGTGTCATTCAATTTATCTGCCTCCTCTCTTTTTAGAACTTAATTTTTTATAATAGACTTTTCTCTATTTATTTTTATCTTTCATTCACCAAAAATATGCCATGTGTTTATGGGACTGGAGAAAGAGTGCAGTGTGGTGAAGCAATCAAGCTTCGGTATCAGACGGACGCAAGTTCAACCACAAGTTCTGCTTGGTGGAACTGTTTCACCTTAGTCATTTCACGTAACTTCTCTAAATCTCAGTTTTCTCTTCTGTAAATTATTACAAATATAAGGCAAAATTTAGCCATGTCGTATATTTGTG
This sequence comes from Balaenoptera musculus, assembly GCF_009873245.2. Classification (NCBI taxonomy): domain Eukaryota; kingdom Metazoa; phylum Chordata; class Mammalia; order Artiodactyla; family Balaenopteridae; genus Balaenoptera; species Balaenoptera musculus. The sequence goes on from NC_045787.1 coordinate 138,902,259, forward strand.
TTACAGGTCTCATAAAGGGTTATTAAGAGAAATAAATGAAATAATGGGTACAAAGCACTAGGAAACTATATGGCAAAGAATGAGCTTTTAATAAATGTCATTGCCACTATTACTGCTAGTGCTGCTGTTGCTACTACTGTTATTTCTACTGCTTTAAATGTGTCAGTGAATCAAAAGACAATTCTTGTGTACATAAGATTAACAACAATCCAACCTAATATGGTGTGTCCCCCAACACTGTAATCAAGTTTTTCTCCTTCGTGCCTCTCACAATAGCATTCTCACTTTTGTACCCTCTCTTTCCTCATGCTGTTTCTCAACTTGCAAGGTTTTCCTACCACTTTTTGTTAATGAATTTTAGGAAAAGAAAGGGAATGAATAGAGGATTCCATGGAGGACACTATCTTTGGTAAAACAATATGGATTCATAAGTGATTCATATGGGATAGAGTAGAACATAACTTAAAGAGATGGTAACAGAGATTAAAGAAGATACTGCAGAAACCAATGTATAAAATAAAGGTGTTTGAGGGCTTAGACTAAGTACATGGCAATCAAAGTGGAAAGATAAAGAATCTAAGAGTCATTGCTAGTAAAGAATTAATAAAATTAGAGACTGATTATATGTATTTAGTTCATTAAAATATGAATATGCTTTAAAATAAGCAATATAAGCATGAAGTACTTAAGAGTTAGCAAAGATAATGGTCAACTAAGAAACATCTCTGTCTTCTATGTATGCTGGTTTTAAAACCTGGGCTATGTGTGGGGGGGGCGGGGGGTGTGTGTGTGGTGATGATGGAGAAAAAGGAATATGCCAAATGTATACATTTATACCTTGAATTAAAGACGCTTCAGAAGAGCTAAGGGAACAGAACCTGTGTTGCTGGTGAATCCATATAGTTTCCAACAACAATTTATTAGGTACTTATGTGCCAGGCACTGGTAAAGACTGCCTATACACCAGTAAACAAGATAAAACATGTGACTGCCTTCACTGTCATATACTCTGCAAGGGGAGGCAACTGGGGAAGACAATAAAAAAATAATATAAACTTAGGTATGAGTATTTATTGTATATGGATATTATTTTAGATTGAATTTGATAGCAGAGAATGGGGTCTGTGTATGTCTACTGCAAATGTGCTATATATCACCATGTGTAAATAGGCTTTTAATAGATGTTTACAGTACATTACAGTGGTTATCAAATTTAATCTGAAACTCAGACTGCACAACTTCACACAACTACTGCACTACATGCAAGAAAATTAAAATAATAAGAATAATATTATTATTGTTATTATTGAAAGTAGTAGTGATAGCACCAACAACACTCTAAAGTGTATTTGTGGGTCTAAGGAATAAGAGGTAACATGCACTCATTATTAAGTGCCATATATTTATTGCCTTATTTAACCTTTAAAATGGCCCTATAAGGGACTTCCCTAGTGGTCCAGTGGGTAGGACTTCGTGCTTCCAGTGCAGGGGGCCCGGGTTCAGTCCTGGTCGGGGAACTATATCCCATATGCATGCCGCAACTAAGAGTCTGCATACCGCAACTAAAGATCCCGTGTGCCACAACTCAGAACCAGTGCAGCCAAAATAAAAATAAATAAATAAATATTTTTTAAAAATACCCCTACAAGTTTCACAATATTATTCTTCATATACGAGAAAAGAGGAGATTATATTCCATCACCTCTCACTATGGGCAAAATTTCTGAGGTAAATGTCTTGTTTTTCTTATTTTTTCTGAACAATGAATAATTAATAATGACTATCCATAGGAAAGAAATTATTAAATGCTTTCAGATTATGACTACATTTCAAATATATGTTAGTTTTTTATAATACATTTTGACAGTAGATTATTAAATCCATATGAGGAAAGATGGTGTCTTATTCTCTTTAATTCCATTTAATAGCTAGTATAATTCCTGACACTCACAGGTGTTTGAAGTGGTTTTCACTTTGGCTTTCTAGTATCTTCCCTAGTCACCTCTATCCACTTTCTATAATCATACCTCTCTTTCAGAGATTTCCAATCAAGTATAGATTTGGTGGAAGGAAGTTAAATCCCACCAATAGAAAAAACAGCAAAATCAGATCCTCCTTCTCCCCAGTGCATTGAGGCAACAAACTTATGTCTCAAGCTCAGTCAGACAAACTCCCCCTTGACAAATCTTGAGAGAGTGATATAATCTTGAGAGTGAAAATTTGAGAACACAACATAAGGACATGAGGTCACATTCACTGTAGCAACAGGCAGCTTCTGGAGGACTCGACTTTCTAGGGAGTGAGATCTACTCTGCTTCTTTCTGTATTTTCTATTAGTCTCTAAGCTAGGCTCCAACTCTAGGCCTGATGATGAGTAAATTAGATTAAATTCAGCTGGACCCATTATGAAACATAATTTTACCCCATAACAAAGGAGACATGGGATTAACTGATAATACTGTCCTGGATTCACGTTTTAAATGGTTACATACTGCATCAACTTTCCATTTATTTTTAAGATAAGGAATGTTTTATTGCATAATGACAATCTTCCTCTTAATATTACTTATGGTAAAATTACTATATTTATTTCCAGGTACTTTTGTTGTTTGGTGTTTGATTGCCATACTTCATTTCGAGTTATAGGAACAAATCAGAAAACAAACAAAAATCAGAAAAAAGTATTCTTAAAAATGTAAACCATGTACATCTAAAACAGTGATATTTCTTTTACAAGAGCATCCCTAATGTCACCATTCTTCTCCAGTATACACTTGGCTTGCAAATATCAGAGCAATACAGATAAACTACAATCTAAAAAGAATAGTATCCATCATCAATCTTCCCAAAATCTGTATTTGGAAACATATTATATCAGTATTTTAAGTTGCCTTCTAGCATTTTCCTATTACTGTTCCACAGCTCTTCCAAAGCATATGTTTTACTAATTATGATTACAGTTTGGTTACGTATTAATCCACTGTTCCCATACTGTTTCAAAATTTTTGCATTTAAGTTCACATTACACAGGTGCTAAGGCCATATGAGAATCAACATCTGATATATTTCCGAATGTAGTTCGCAGCATTTTTATCTTGAAATAAAACAACTTGAAGTGTTCACAGTACCACCTTTCATCAAGTGTAACCATAAACTACAAAGAATTGAAAATGAAAAGAGTATATAAGACATTTCACACTCCAAGCAGTCAGATGATAATGTTGCCACCCGTTAACATATTAATAATAGTGTTAAAGAGCACAATGTGCCTGAGGTATTACAAGTCTATGCAATTTTACATGTGTCAAGAAATGGTTTGCTTGTTAGCAACTGGTTAGAGTATCAAAGCAGAATGAATTCCATAGGGAAACTGATTGCATAATAAGGAAAAGGGGAAATCTTCATTTCTTGAATCATTTCAAATAACCCATGAAAAGCACTGGATAATACAGCAAGAAGGATTGGCCTCTGGAGGGTATTAGATGACCTACAGTAATAGATCATTCCCATTCCTAATATCTGTGATTAATATGTCATAATTTTGAATGGTGTACTCAGAAAAAAAGAGAGACACTGAACACTAATACAAAGAGACAAGACAAAGCACAGAGAACAAGGGGCATCCGATGCTAGTGACTGAGATAATGGCAGAGCATATGGAGAGACCATCTCTTCATAAGAGACAGGCTAAATTATGTTTTTAAGATTATTTTACTTTCTTCCTATGTGTTTTCCTCTGATTGATAGCTTTCCATGTGTTCTAGCACCAAGATCAAAATGTGAATATTTAAAAAGAATAAAGTAGGCCAAACAGAACATGATATACCTTACCTACAATTTTTAAAAATAATATTAAAGGCCGGGGCTTCCCTGGTGGCGCAGTGGTTGAGAATCCGCCTACTAATGCAGGGGACACGGGTTCGAGCCCTGGTCTGGGAAGATACCACATGTCGCGGAGCAACTAGACCCATGAGCCACAACTACTGAGCCTGCGCGTCTGGAGCCCGTGCTCCGCAACAAGAGAGGCCGCGATAGTGAGAGGCCCGCGCACCGCGATGAAGAGTGGCCCCCGCTTGCCACAACTAGAGAAAGCCCTCGCACAGAATGAAGACCCAATACAGCCAAAAATAAAATTAAAAAAAAAAAAAATTAAAGGCTAAATAAAGGCCAAAGCCAAAATAAAAGTGCAAGAATATTCCCATTAAGCTCTTTGATTGTGGGAAATTTGAAAACAAATGTTCATGAAATGGGAAAGTTCTACATTAATGTGCAGCACAAATATTCCTTTTTGTTTATCTACTTTGCTACATTTAATGACTAAGAAATACTACTTTTAAAAAAAATCAAGATAATTGTGTTCAGTATATTGTCAAACATTTGGATTTCCCATAATCTGCCAACATATTTGCTTGACTATATCACACATTTCTTTCTTCAGTGTGCTAACCCCAAGAATAATACCAATCCCAAATAGCCCGCAATTAAAAATTGCTAATCTATTGGTTGATTACCCATTGGATATTCATTTGGGGGATTATTTATTTCTAATTAATATAAAAGATGGCATTTAATGGTGAATGAGAAGTGGAGCTAGCTATGCATTTTGGGTAATTTTTTTTTTACATTTTATCTTCCAGAATAATATGAAAATTATATAAAATCATGGTAGAAGTAAAATCATGTAATAAGAAGGCAAACTAGCACATTAAACAGTAAAGAGTTGTTATTAAAAATAATCATGGTCTCCCTAAGAACAGAAAGGTGGCCTTAACCAACCACCTATTGTGAAGCAAGACTGAACCTACACTCTTCTGAACCAGTATTAGTCAATCCCAGCAGCCCACTGGGAAAAGCCACGCAGTACCCAGATAATCAAGGAAGCTGTGAAATAGTCATTATGCTAACCACATGCAGGGAAGGTCCATACAGGGGCATTTTGATTATTTATTTACCATACCAGTTCTCACAATTTAGACTAAGAAGAATTAACAGAAGCATGGTGATAGGATGCTTACTATAGAATAGTGAAAATGTGTAGTTTGTGTTTCCTACTGCGTAAAATCAGGAAGTATGTTCTTTAAGCAACTATAAATAGTATTCATATAAAGCCACCTGTAGAGAAATATATGTATATAGATCTCCATATATACACCTGAATGACTTATATACATATATGTGTGTATGTGTGTATACATATACATATATACACGAATGATATATTTATCCTATCCAGGCTAATAAGAACCACACAATACCTGTTTAAATCTAAGAATAATAGAAGCTCAGTGCTCATAAAGAGAGTTGTGCCTAAATTAGTTAATTAAATTATTTGGCCTTCTCAAATGGTGTTCTGTGGGATAGAGTTGAGTAGCACTGCTCAAAGCAAAAGCTGTTCCATATGCAAATATGTATAAGAAGTTCTGCTTGCATTCTTTCTTTTAAAAATATACAATCATGTAGGTTGCCACATTAAAGGCTCAACTGATCCAACCTAGGTGGGCATGGGACCCTCTTTTTGAAGCATGTTGATCAATATTTTTTCCAACAATGTTTCTTCAAACAAGTGTGAGGAGCTCAACCTCATCAATTACAGAGTTGAAGATGCTTTCAGTAAGGGTTAGAAAAATTAGTAATTTTTCATATCTAAGAGAAGGATCAATAGATAATAATTTGAGTAAAACAAAGCGTTTGAAATATTTTTGGTTTTATTTCCTTTAATGACCCTGTTATTCTTTCTAAAAGAATTCCAACATAAAACCCTTTAGCTTATCCTACAAGAAGCTTATACTATATAAACTACTATATCTCATAAAAATGTTGGCAAAATGTATATATATATCATTGCTTTATTTTTTACTTTATTATATCAAACTGAAAAGTATTATCAAAAGATTGTATAGGACATAAACATATCATTCAAACCATTTGAAATTAAAAAAATAAAATAAAATTCAAATCAATTTGTCTCCTGAGATTTTTTCCCTCAGATAAACAGCCCCTGGCAAAGACAATTTTAAACAATTGCCATATTTGTAGCTATTGCAAACACATTTGGCTTAAACCAGAGTAATAACCCATAACTGGCATCTGCAATTCATTCTCCATACAAAACTGAAATGCATTTGCAATGTCACTCAGATCATAATCATATTCCCTTCCCATTATATAGAAACTATAATTCAAACTTATTGCCATGTCACAAAAAGGCCCTTACTAAACTGGTCCTTGTCTACTTATTCAGTATACATCCTACCATTCTCCCCCTTGTTTTTTTAGGATTCAACAACACTGGCCTTATAATATGTTCTCATAACTGCTGGGCTTAGTCTTACTTTAGGGGTCTTGCCACCACTGTTCACTCTGCCTGGAAAGTTCTTTCTCTAGACCTTGATATAGCCAATTTCTAGTACAGGATTCAGCTCATGTAATTGTCACATCTCAAAGAGGACTTTATTAACTACAATATCTAAATAAGTACACCTGCAGGCACTGTCACTGCACATAATTTTATCTTATCACAGAGCTCATTACTACCTGAAGTGATCTTATTTATTTTTTTCTCTCTCCATCAAAATATAAACTCTGAAAAGAAGCTACTGCTCTGACTTCTTCACAATTTTATCTCCAATGCCTAGAAGATCACCTGAACTATAAAATATACTGAATAAATATTTGGGGAATTAGTGACAATCACCTAGATTAATATATCATAAAGACATAAATTTGGATTTTTTAATTCCTAGAAGGCATATAATTAGGCAGCAATCTAGAGTAAATTCATTTTTGTTGGTATCATATCCCTAAGGTACATAGTTAACTCGAAAAATATAACTTTATTCTATGTTTAAATTATGTAAGCCTTTCCCTCATAGACATTCATCTAATTTGATGACCATAATAAAAATTCATATTTTCTCTCAGTTTTATTAGCAAGCGTTGTTTTTTTTGTCAATTAAATATAATTCAAATAATGAAGCATGCAACTCCTAAGAACTATTATTTAGAAATCAAAATTTGTGTTCTAGAAATGTATTAGACCAGGTGGACATGTATGAATTATATATGAATAAAACAGTAGACCTGCTTGATTCATAGGAAAATATTAAGTTGTGTCCATGGTGATCTGGCAAACCCTCACTGCATAGTATTGCCAACAATATATTTTGTATATTAAATATTTTGCTCCTAATTTAGAATTCCAAAATGACCTCTGCATATCAAATTCTAATTATATAATAGTCCTTTCTTAATCTGGAATATAGCTATTTTATACCAGTGCCAGCCACTGGAACATTCTGTGTGTTGTGACAGCCTAATTTTCAAGAGAAGGGAGTTGTGGATGGTGATAGGAATAGACAAAAAAGCCATCAACATGATTATTAAACATGTTAAAATATTAGGTGCCATAAATGAAATTTGTTTTGATTTTCAGAACATTATAAGCAAATTACTATAGAAATCTCTTTTATTTGATGCCTTTCCTACGGTAGCTAACATGTATGATTAAAATAATTATTACCAAATGACTTCTAAAGGGAGTAAATAATATTTTGTGAGAGAACTTAGATTTTAGAAAACTCCCTATATTATTTTTGCGGGTTATGGCAATGTAATGAATTCCAATAGATTTGTTCACTTCTCCTCAAATAACTAAAGACTGTACTATGCCATAAATGATCCTTTTATGAAACTTTAGCCAGCTGTGAGTGGTAATCATAAAACAGTTTGATACTGTCATCCATTATATTTTTGATAAACTTATAATAGATCAAGTTAACTAGGTTTGACATTCTCTACCACATCTTCATAAAAAGATGCTTTCATCTAAGAATTGGATATTGATCCTTCTTTAAATACAGACAAATGACTTGTGTAGCTACTGTATAGTCATAGTATACAAACTTCGTAAGCTCAGGCAAAAATAAAACTGTACCTGCTGTTTTCCACCAAAAAAAAATGTAATTTTATTAATGTTACACTAATCTATTTTCATGATGGTTTGGGAGATGAAAACATACTGTAAAGTGGAGTATCAATAAGTGTCACTGTGACCATTGTTTTATAAATTCATTTTTTAAAATTTAATAGAAATACCCTTTTAGAATATTAGGTACATTTTATTTTCAGTGTATTCATTTTTAAAACCAAAACACAATTTAGTGGTAAACACTCACTTTGAAAGACAATACAGTTTTTTAAAACGTACTAAAGAAATCATGCAAATATATATAATTAAGTTTAAATCATACTTCAGTTTCTTTCTTTTCCCCAGACGACACCAATTAAACTCAAGCTCTGGGTGCAAACGTGTTTGTTCAAAAAAAAAATTCTAACTATGAGGCATAAAATCTCAAATCAAAGTAATAATCTTTGAACATTCCTTACCCCTTCTGTATTTGGTCTAAGAGCAGAAGAGCATATATATATATATATATATATATATATACTTTTTTTAATTAAGAGAAGACAACTTTCAGTAAAATACCTTTTATACAGCTAATTTATCAAGCACTCTTTGTGAAATGGAGCTGACTTTTCATGTCTGTCCACCTACGTATTACTACCTTTCCAAACTTTCCCAAAGTTCAAGTTATTTTTTAAACTTTATTTTGTAAGATAACACAATAAAAGAAAGTTTATAAAATGCAAGTGATTAGCTTAACACATTATTGCTGTAATTTTCACAGCAAAGATGCCTGCAGTCCAGAAGTGCCTTGCCTTCCCTATTCTACGTCTTCCCAACTGTGACATCTTTTTATTCTGCTTTCAATTTTATTTTCTTACTTCCCCTTTTATAGTTTTCCTTGCTGGATATGCATACTTAAAGCATTATTTATCTTTGTTTTGAACTCTATATTTTTTTAAGATTCATTTCTATGTTGCATGGAGCTGTAATTCATTAATTCTCACTACAATAGGGCATGCTATGTATATAACATATAATCTTTTAGTCAGAAATTTTGCTTGCAGATTTTCCAATTTCCTAATACACATTCATATCACCCACTTAAATGAAAGGTGGCATATTCTCTTTAGTCCCTTTAAATTTTATGCCTTTTTCTTGCCTGATGCTCTAAGACTTCCAGAACAAACTCAAACTGCATTGGTGATACTGAGAACCCACCTCTTCAGCCTGTTCTTGAAGGGAAAGTTTTTAATGTTTCTGAGAGAGTAAACGTTGTGTTGGCCAAAAAGTTCGTTCGGGTAAGCTTATTCACGTTTTTCTGTATTATATTATGGAAAAATCTGAACGAACTTTTTGGTCAACCCAATATTAAGAATGGTGTCTTCAGTGGAGTTTTAGTAGGTTCTTTTTTTTATTGGAGTATAGTTGCTTTACAATGTTGTGTTCGTTTCTACTGTACAGCAAAGTGAATCAGCTATACGTATACGTATATCCCCTCTTCTTTGGATTTCCTTCCCATTTAGGTCACCACAGAGCATTGAGTAGAGTTCCCTGTGCTATATAGTAGGTTCTCATTAGTTATCTATTTTATACATAGTATCAATAGTGTATATATGTCAATCCCCACCTCCCAATTCATCCTACACCCTCCCTTCCCGCCTTGGTGTCCATATGTTTGTACTCTATGTCTGGGTCTCTATTTCTGCTTTGCCAATAAGATCACCTATACCATTTTTCTAGATTCCACATATATGCCTTAATATATGATGTTTTTCTCCTTCTGACATACTTCACTCTGTATGACTCTAGGTCCATCCACATCTCTACAAATGACCCAATTTCATCCCTTTTTATGGCTGAGTAATGTTCCATAGTATACATGTACCATATCTTCTTTATCCATTCATCTGTTGATGGACATTTAGGTTGCTTCCATGTCCTGGCTATTGTAAATAGTGCTTCAGTAAACACTGGGGTGCATGTGTCTTTTTGAATTATGGTTTTCTCTGGGTATATGCCCAGTAGTGGGATTGCTGGGTCATATGATAGTTCTATTTTTAGTTTTTTAAGGAACCTCCATACTGTTCTCCATAGTGGCTGTATCAATTTATATTCCCACCAACAGTGCAAAAGGGTTTCTTTCTCTCCACACCCTTTCCAGCATTTATTGTTTGTAGAGTTTTTGATAATGGCCATTCTGACTGGTGTGAGGTGATCAGGTATTTCTGTTATTTTTAAAAGATTAAGAAAGTTTCTTTCTTTTCCTACTTTGCTGATTTTTTTTTCTTTTGTTGCAAATAGGTTCTGAATTTAATCATTTTTTTCTTTATTCAGATAATGTGAGTTTTCTTCTTTTTTATAATGTGGCAAATTATACTTATTGATTTTCCAAATGCTAAATGAACCGTGAATTTCTGAAATAAGCCCAAAATGAGCATGTTTTTGTTTGTTTATAGATATGACTTTCTCAATTTTGTTTAATATTTTAAAATTTGTGACTATGACTAAGATTACCTAACAATAGTCCTTTCTCAACCACTCCATGATGCATTTTAATGTCCAAGTTCTGTCGGTCTGAAAAAATGCAGAATCAAACATCCCTGTTTTGTTTCTGTTCTTTGGAGTAGTTTGTGAAATATCAGTATTTTTTAAATTTCATACATATTTGTTAGAGACTGCTAGTGAAGGCAACTGGACTTGGAAAAAAATGAACATTTTAAATTACTGATTTGATTTCTTTAATAAGTATACAATATTCAGGTTATCCATTTCTTTCTGTGACAATTTTGATGTACATTACTATAAATTCCATTTTGTTCAAATTTTCATTCTTGGCATAAAGTTTATTTATAACTTTCTTTTATATTTATAATATTTACTGTAAGTGGATGTATAGTAATTCTGTTTTCATTCCTGGTAATAGATATTCTTGTCTTTTCTCCTTTGTTTTCTTTACTCTTATCAAGGATTTATCATATCTATTAAAAATACTTGGGCATTTTTTCTTTCTATTGCATACATATGTGTGATATATGAACAAATAAAGAACAAAGAACATCACTCATCACTCAGTTATACTAGGGTTAAGTTGCAACCCACTGCATTTGCCCATCAACAGTGCATCCTGAAAGGAATTCAGGATGGAAAAAAAAAAACCGATGAGGCAATCTGTGCTTTGAATAAATAGGCCTCTAGAGTCAGATGCATATCTCAGGAAGACGTTCAATTACCCCAGATTCTTGCATCTTCCCATACATAGAAAAGCACTAAAATCATTAACATGAAATATCTGTTACTTGTAAAAAGCAATCTTTTACCAAGATGTATGCTTGATTACATGTATTATTTCCTAGCCAAAAAAATTCATACACATGCTAGCTCCTCCCCTACCTCTTCGGAGCAGTTTACTCAAAGCTACTGAGTGGCTGTCTCCCAGGCTATAGTCTTCAGTAAGACCCTGAATAAACCTTAAACTCACAACTTTCATGTTGTGCATTTTTCTTTAAATATATACACACACACAGACATATATATACATATATACACACTTTTATAGACTTTTCTTAATTACTATAGTTTTATTCATTCTACTAATTTCTACTCATACCTTTATTATTTCTATCCTTTTATCTTTCATTGGCTTTATATTACTTGTATTCTAGCCTCTTAAAATGGTTACACAGATTAGTGATATTCAGCCTCTTAAAAAAATATGCATAAGACTATTAATTTCCCCTAAGCAGAACCTTAATTATGCACCACAATTTCTGATAAGTACTGTTTCACTAAAATCCAGTTTTAAATATTTTCTAATTTCCAATTTTGTGCTACTTTTTTTTCGCATAGGTATTTAGTAAAAAATTTAAAAATTCCAAATGTATCAGAATTTTATCATTTTATTTTTGTTTTTGATTTCTAGTGTAATAGGACCATGTTCAGATAACAATCATATCTGATTTCAGTCCCTTGAAATTTCTTGAGACTTATGTCTAGTATATAATGTGGTTATTTTGTAATTATTTTGTGTGTACTTGGAATGACATATATTCTGCAGTTGCTGGGTACTATAATAACTAGTTTATTAGAACAATTCTGTTGATTTGCTAGTCAAATATTCTATACACTTATTTAAATGTTGTCTGTTTTTTCTATTACTAACACACTTTTAAACAACATTTGTTAACATCTTCTACTAGGCTTATGGATTTTTCTGTTTCCTCTGTTAGTTCTGTCAATATTCACTTCATATGCTTTGAGGCCATGTTATAGCTGCCTACAAATTTAGAACTGTTATGTCTTCCTCATGAATTAGCCTTTTACCCTTTTGATATATTGAGATAATCCCGTTTATCTCTATAATGATTATTGCCTTAAAGCCCACATTTCCTGATATTAATATTAGCTTTCTTTTGTTTAATGTTGTAATTACACGCCATTTCCATCCTTTTATTTTCAAACTTCCTATATTATTTTTTTTTCTTATAGATGTGTCTCTTATGATAAGTTTACAAAAGGAAAAAACTGATTTTGTTATTTGTTCAGTTTGACTATCTTTGTTTCAAATGGAAACATTTATTCCATTATTCCGTTTGACCATATGACCATCTCAATAGATGAAAAAAAGCTTTTGACAAAACTCAACACGCACATATGATAAAAACTCTCCAGAAGGTGGGCATAGAGGCAACACACTTCAACATAATAAAGGCCATATATAACAAACCCACAGCTAACATCATACGCAGTGGTGAAAAGCTGAAAGCATTTCCTCAAAGATCAGGAACAAGACAAGGATGTCCACTCTTGCCACTATTATTCAACATAGCTTTGGAAGTCCTAGCCATGGCAATCAGAGAAGAAAAAGAAATAAAAGGAATGAAAATTGGAAAAGAAGAAGTAAAACTGTCACTGTTTGCAGGTGACATGATACTATACACAGAAAATCCTAAAGATGCTACCAGAAAAAAACTAAAGCTCAATGAATTTGGTAAAGTTGCAAGATACAAAATTAATACACAGAAATCTGTTGCATTTCAATACACTAACAATTAAAGATGAGAATGAGAAATTCAAGAAACAATCTCATTTAGCACTGCATCAAAAAGAATAATATACCTAGGAACACACTACCTAAGGAGGCAAAATACCTGTACTCTGAGAACTATAAGATGCTGATTAAAGAAACTGAAAATGACACAAACAGAGGAAAAGATGTTCTTGGATTGGAAGAATCAATACTGTCAAAATGACTATAATAACCAAGGCAATCTACAGATTCATTGCAATCCCTATCAAATTACCAATGGCATTTTTCATGGAGCTAAAACAAAAAAATCTTAAAATTTGTATGGAGACACAAAAGACCCTGGATAGCCAAAGCAATCTTGAGAAAGAAAAATGGAGCTGGAGGAATCAGCTCCCTGACTTCAGACTATATTACAAAGCTACAGTCATCAAAACAGTGTGGTACTGGCACAAAAACAGAAATATAGATCAATGGAACAGGATAGAAAACCCAGAAATAGACCCATGAACTTATGGTCAATTCATCTATGATAAAGGACACAAGACTATTCAATGGAGAAAAGATAGTCTCATCAATAAATGGTGCTGGGAAAACTGGACAGTTACATATTAAAAAAAATTAAATTGGAACGTTCTTTAACACCATACACAAAAATAAACTCAAAATGGATTAAAGACCTAAATGTAAGACTAGATACTATAATATAAAATTCTTAGAGGAAAATATAGGCAGAACACACTTTGACATAAATGGCAGCAATATCTTTTTCAAGCCGTCTCCTAGAGTAACGGAAATAAAAACAAACAAGCAAAAAAAAAAAACAAAACCAAATGGGACCTAATTAAACTCAAAAGGTTTTGCATAGCAAAGGAAACCATAAACAAAACGAAAAGACAACCAATAGAATGGGAGAAAATATTTGTAAATGATGCAACCAACAAGGGATTAATCTCCAAAATTTACAAACAGCTCATGCAGCTCAATATCAAAAAAACAAACAACCCAATCAAAAAATGGGCAGAAGACCTAAACAGACATTTCTCCAAAGAAGACATACAGATGGCCAAGAGGCACATGAAAAGATGCTCAACACTGGTAATTATTAGATAAATGAAAATCAAAACTACAATGAGATAGCACCTCACACCAGTCAGAGTGGCGATCATCAAGATGTATACAATAAATGCTGGAGAGGGTGTGGAGAAAAGGGAACCCTTCTACACTGTTGGTGGGAATGTAAATTGATACAGCCACTATGCAGAACAGTATGGAGGTTCCTTAAGAAACTAAAAACGGAGCTACCATATGATCCAGCAATCCCACTCCTGGGCATATATCCAGAGAAAAACATGATTTGAAAGGATACATGCACCCCAATGTTCACTGCAGCACTGTTTACAATAGCCAGGACATGGAAGCAACCTAAATGTCCATCAACAGATGAATGGATAAAGAAGATATGGTACATGTATACAATGGAATATTACTCAGCCATTAAAAAAAGAATGAAATAATGCCATTTACAACAACATGGATGGACCTGTAGACTATCATACTAAGTGAAGTAAGTCAGACAGAGAAAGACAAATATCATGTTATCACTTATATGCGGAGTCAAAAAAAATGATACAAATGAACTTATTTACAAAACAGAAACAGACTAACAGAGAATGAACTTATGTATACCAGGGGGTGAAGGGTAAGAGGGAGGGATAGTTTGGGAGTTTGGGATTAACATGTACACACCGCTATGTTCAAAAGAGATAACCAACAAGGACCCACTGTATAGCACAGGAAAATCTGCTCAATATTCTGTAATAACCTAAATGGAAAAAGAATTTGTAAAAGAATAGATACATGTATATGTATAACTGAATCACTCTGCTGTACACACGAAACTAACACAACATTGTTAATCAACTATATTTCAATATAAAGTAAAAAAAATTATGAATTTTTTGTTTCATTTATGTTTAAAGCTAATATTTCCTTTGTTTTTGCAGCTTTACTGAGATATAACTTGACATATACATTGTATATGTTTAAGGTGAACAATATGATAATTTGATACATTTATATATTCCGAAATAATTACCAGTTTAACACTTCCATTAGGTCACATTATTACCATTTCTTTATGTGATGAGAACATTTAAGATTTTTCTTAGCAACTTTCTTAGCAACTTTCAAGTATATAATACATTATTATTAATTATAATCACCATGCTATACACTAGATCCCCAGAACTTATTCATCTTATACCTGGAAGTTTGTACTCTTCAAACATTTCCCCATATCCCCCCACCCCCACTCCCCACCTCCTGGTAACCACAATTATAGTCTCTGTTTCCCTATGAGTTTGGCTTTTTTAGATTCCACATAAATAAATAGATAAATTACATCATTTACCATTTTTTAATACATTTTATATGCTTTCTATTTGCCCTACCTGTTCTGTTTCTTTTTCCTTTCACCTTGTGCCTTATTTTGTATTGATTTAAAAACGAAGAAGAAAATATTTCCCTCAATATTTCCGTCTGGTAGTTTAGAAGTTACATGCTCTCATTCTTTTCTTTGAGGGGTAATCCAAAGAACAACAATAGCTTTGTTCTCTCCCATAATGTCTTGAATCTTCCTGTTCCTTCTTATCTGTGATGGTGTGCTGGATATTATATTTAAAAAGTCATTTGCAGAAATATTTTAAGGTCAAGAATGACGTTACCTTTAATCAAAGATGATTCTTTTCCTTGGTTTTCTTTGCTTGCTTTTCCCAGCAACTTAGGAGAATCAGAAATCTAGAATTCTTTTAATCTCTGTTAACAGTTTGAGATGATCCAAAGTATCAAAATGGCATGAAGCTGGGACGCAGTCCTTTCAACTAGCAGGCAATTCTGAAAACACTCTTTCTTTTAGGGTACAGCCCTTTGCAATACTAATGCAAACTGATTCTGATTTCTCACTTTGGTCCACCTATGCCTGTAAGTTTTCCAAAAGTGCAGCTCAGCTTCTTAGCCACCTCATACAGATTGGCAAACGCCTCCAGGAAATTTTCAAGATCTTCACTCATTTATACATATATATACACAAAAATATATGTGTATATATATACACATATATACATACGTGTGTATATATACACATATATACATGTGTGTATATACATATATATATATATACACACACATATATATATATATATATACACGAAACTGAGCAGAACACAGTGGGCCACACCCCCTCCACTGTACAAAGGCCCCTCCATGGCCTCTGCCTCTTGTTTCTAGAAAAGCTGAAGTCACCCAGGTCTCCCTGAGTCACAAAAGAGCAGGCTCAAGCAGTTAATGATTAGGACAACAGAGTCACAGACTCAGTGTCTGATACACATCTCTGAGTTGTTTTACAGATACTATAACTGCCACCAGAGGCAATAAACTAACTGTATGATGACCAGACTGTGGCGTGACATAAGCTGCTCCATCTCGACCAGTACTGAATCTATGACTAGCACAATTCCAAGAACTGGACTCAGGAGAATGGGATTAACACTATTGCTCATAATAATCTGTATCTTTGTGGGCATCAAAATAATTGAAGCTTGCTCTGCCCATATATGTAAGCAGGCATCTGAAACTGTCAGCAAAGAGATGCTACAGACCCATGTCAATATCTTCCACTCTAAGAATACAGTGTCCTATGTCAGCATGAAGAAGTTATAAAAGATGGACCTTCACCCCTAATCCCATAGAAATGGAATGATGTCTAACAGTGAGGATTTGTAATCAGTTCTTTTGCCCCTTTCCTGTTGGCACATTCCTGTTCCCCTCTAACCTTAGAAGGATCTAATTATGCGGATGAGATCACTAGGTAATTTAACCTAACTCCTGATTTATGCTCTACTGAATGCACATAATACCTTGCCTAACCTGTTGATTCTTTCCCTAGATTAAAAGAAGTAGAAATGAAGAATTAAGTAGTTAAAAAATGACTACCTCTCTACTCCCAGCAGCCCCCTTAGCAATCCTGCAGGCAGACCACACAGGTAAGGTAAGAAATGAAGAAAGATCATGAGGAATCAGCCAGTCTGCATGCAATAGAAAATGATGGAGAACCTAACCTCCTGCCTCAATGAAACTGTCATGGCTGAGGAGAATCCTTAGGGTTGGATTTTGGTTGCAATACTTCACCCCAGATTGCTGGCCATCTGATAAAAGCTGCCTTTCCTTTCTACCAATGCTTGCCTCTTGAGTACTGGCTTTCCAGCAGTGAGTGGCTAAACCTGAGTTACATATATGTGTAACATATACACATACATATATCCAATACATATATATAAACGTATATTTGTGTGTATATATGTATGTGTGTATGTGCATTTGGCATTTATAACAAGACTTTTTAAAAAAAATTTCTTCTGGCATTTTAGTGTCTTCAGTGAGTGGGTAGGTATGAACTAGCTAATTCATCTTTACTTGGAAGAGAAAGTCCTAGAGTCTGAACTATTGTTATGGATGAAGTATATAGTTTGAAACATAATTTAAAAATAAGACTTTTCTGTTCTTTCTCACTAAATAACATTTTTTCAAGCCTAACTTAGTAATAATTTATATTATCACAGTACTGTAATTAGTTTTTATCTATCTGGTTTCAAATAACATGATGTCTCTTAATAAATTCAAAATCCTCAGTGCATATAATAACTACATTTGTAGTTATGTATCTTCTCTCATTCTGTTAGTCACTGGCAGAGTTGGTAGCTGAACAATTTGAGATCAGGCACTTTTCTCTGCACTGAGCTGAGACACAGGTACTCACAGGTTCTTAGCTCATTTATTTTATTTAGTCAAAGAATCAACAGATAACCAAAACTTTACGAAAAGTCATATCATTAAATGTTTGCCGCACATAGCAATTTTCTCTCCAGTGCCTTAATGGCAAAACATATGCTCTAAACTATGTGTCTTTCTCAAAAAGTGTAATTAAAAGGAAACTAAATGTAATACACTATATTCCAAGTTATCCCTTAGGTGGAATTACTAGCTGTTAAAAGAGTTACTCAAGTTAGAAAACTTACCACTGTAATTCCTTATGTTTATAACATATATCTCCTATATGCAAAGCATTCTGAAATAATTTTAGACTAAAATTTTAGATAGTAAAAATACTTAATTTGATTTTTCAAGGTAGAGCATAAAATATTTAACATGAGCTCAAACGAGTTCTAATTTTTATTTTGAAAAAAGTTAAAAACACAAAGTAGTACACAGAATAATAAGTAAAAATTGCCATTAGGTTATAAATACTGTTTTACAATTAATAAAAGGAGTAAAACTTTACAGAAAAGTTATAGATTCATTTCACTCTTAATCACAATTTTATTAAAAGTAACTTTTTCTGCTAACCACAAATCATGAATTTGCTGTGCATACTTTTCATTTATTTTACATTTTACACACACACACACATTAATATATTATTGTTAAATTTTTATAGTCTTATGAATCATCTTGTAGCTTGCATTTTCAATTTAACATGCTATTTTGAGACTTCATCACATAAATATACCAAATTTTATAGATCAAGTCTCTTCTCATGGAAATTATTTCATGTTCCACAACTTCAAAATTCTTTATTGGATATGTAAAAGTGTTTTGTATTTTTCTGAGTGGCTGCTTTCAGGAACCAAAACTTCCACAAGGTAGGTGCTTTACATCAGACATACATAGATTCCTCAATGTGTAACTATGTCACAAACTATGAAGACAACCCTGAAATGGGTTGGTAGTAGTACTGCCAAAAGAAGGCTTAGGGACCTAGAGAAACAAAGTCTTCAACTCTCCCTCTAATAAAGTACCCTAATTTTGATATTAAAATTCCATCATGAGAACTTTAAATACTTTTGTATGGAGACAGTATGATGAATTTTTTCTTACAATGGTCCCTTGATACCAGGTGTTTATCAGATTCTATTCCTATGCCATTGCTTGATACATGGTAAGTTTCTTTAGTAAGTATCTGTTGAATAAATTAATTTTAAGTGGATGTCAGACTTTAAAAAAAAAAGAACACACAACTAGAAGAAACAACTTGAATCCTTTTAAAATTCTACTAAAATTTCACTTCGGAAATGGGTTTCTAAACTAGATTCAAAGATTTTCAATAGAGAGTTAAAAGAAAATCAAATGGTCTATTCCAATATAAAATTTTCTAAGTGCTACTACAAGACAACAGTAATTTCACAGCAGTAGTTTAATAGAAAAATGATTTTTCTAAAACCATGTGAGTAACTTATATCTGATTTTCTATATTGAAATCCTTTCAGGTGAAGCAGAGCAGAATTGTCACCCCAAAATATGCCCCTTTGGCATAAGGATTATTTTAAAAACAGCAGACAGGAGAGAAGCTCTGAAAATCAAGTTGAAGTTACTCCTTTATAAGAGAAATTCACATTTATAAATTTCCTTCTTTTTTTCCTTCCTATCTACCTGTCGGCCTTCTTTCCTTCCTAACTTCATGAGAACATTATTCTTTTTCTAGCTCCTAGCCTTTCATCTCTCCAGATCTGCCTGTTTCTGTTCATTTCTGTTTCCCCCAGACTCCTGACTCTTATCAAGTCATTGATCTTCCAGATACAATTTCAATAATTTTAGATAAGGTAAAGTTGATTTCTATTCTTGCAACCAAGGCAAGAGCTCTAAATGACACACCAAGAAGTATTACAGTAAATAGATATATTAAGATTACGTGTGTATATATACATATATTATACTTAGAATGTTATCATTATGGTTAGAATGATCCTTGCATTGTCTTTTCATGCATGATATATATAATATACTGTAAATATTACATTCAATATAATATTGAAAAGAAAAGAAAATGTAAGAATCATTCTGTGTATAATCTGAAGTTAAAAATGTGTCATAGCAGATTGGTTTGTTACTGATAACAACAGGTACAAAAATAAACTCCCTTAAAACCAAAGAGTTTCAATCACAGATAAAGACAAAATTAAAATATAAATGTTTCATATCCATGAAACCAAGGTAACTGGGCTTGGAACTTCATTCCAGTTTAGAGGATCTATTTGCTTTGGAAGAGAACTTTTGTTTTAGTTCTAAAACGGTTTCTACTGTACTAAATGATGAATACTTTTATTTTTATTATTATAGTGTTAAAACACATTATTTAACATGATTATATACTGGTTACAATGAAGATTAATTTTGAGAGATATAATATGCCGCTTTTCTCTATGAGTATGGAAATAAGCAACAGTATATTTCAAATTCATCCCTAAGGCTATGTTAAACTTCTAATTTAAAACGTAACTTTTATATTCTATATCTTGGTATAAACAAAATTATGTTTAATTTTATGGAAGATGCTTTGTTGTTTAATGTGCTGTCATATAATAATGTTCTATGATGCCATCAGTAAAAACATTACATTATGTTGGTGTAATTGTCATCAATTATACATTGTAGAATGCAAATATATTGTCTCACCTTTACTAACTGAATTATTCTGCACAGCTGAAGGAAGACTAAGGTATCTATTCTACTGAAGATACAGAAAAATAAAAATAAAACACATAATACCTTTAATGACTTATTTTACACTTTATATATGTCAGAAACCAATGTGGCAATGAATAGTATGATAAGAGATAGTTTTTAATGTTCAATTTTTTTTCCATCTAAGGGAAACCAGAAAGATTCCTGTAATTGAGCTTCACTTTCTCCAAATTAATTTCAATATTTCTGACAAAGTAAAAAAAAAAAAAAAAATTACTGTTTCAGTGCTTACTTAATTATTGTGGAAATTATCAACATTTACTCTAAGAGGACATTACATTATAGTATACTGGATTTTAGCAGGAATGATGGAATAAGAAACTAAAAAATCTTATCCATTAATGCAATGAGGACAGTAAAATAATTGTCAAAACCGAATTTTTCAGAACTCATGAAGCTAACTAAAGACCTTCAAAAATCTAGTGTTTAACCAAAGTCCAACTGAATCCAGGCAAGAACAGTGACCTTTGTGGCATTTTAACTTGCCCTATTCCCATCCCTCTCTCCACGCTGGTAGATTCAAAGAGCTGAGGAACCACAGGAGGGGGCTGAACATGGTTGGAGAGTCACCAATGCCCTGATCTCAATGATTTGTCATATTTGACTTGTCTGGAAATTCCCTGGACAGCTTCACTTGCAATACTTGTGTTTATTTGGTCTGAGAGATCACCCAGTGTAAATAGCCTTTTCCTGAGGGCATTTGTAAAAAACAATCAACAACAAGTGTTTAACATTACAGATGTCTCAGATAACTAAAAGGGTTGGGGCAAAAAAAAAAAAAAGAGAGAGAGAGAAAAGGAAAAAAAGAAAGAAAGAAAGAAAAGTTTATCAAAAACATTTAAAAAGAAAAAGCTGGAGAATCAGATGTCTACTGGGGAAGTTTAAAAGCTCTAATATATTCCTGTGAATCTAGAAGACCTTATGCATGCATAGAGGTATGGAAGCATGAGTAGGATAGTCTATATACCCAAGAAAGAGCAGGTGCTAAACTCTCATCTTCACCTGTACTTGAGGCTATGCACAAGTAGGAATGAAAGAAAAAGGCAAAGTTTTAAACTGTCTTCCTGAACACTAACAGCATGCTCCAACATAATCAGAGAGATTCTTCACATAGGATGGGAGACTCATTGGAACCAGGCATTTAAGGAAATCTCTTCCCATTTATTACCTGACTATTAAGCTAACTGAGAAACAACTACAGTGGCTGCACACAACAGAAAACACAGACTTTACAAAATTACCTCAAGGACATCACTAAACAAACAAAAAGCAATAACAACAAACCCAGTAAGGTAGGAGAAACTGATTTCTAAAGTTAACACATCGCAATATTCAAATTTTCCAGTTTTCTTTAAAAAAAATTAAGAGGAATGCAAAGAAAAAAGAATGTATGGTCCATTCAAAGGAAAAAATAAATTAACAGAAATTGTCCATGTGGAGGCTTAGGCCTAGACTCAGGCTTACTTCATCACTAGATGAACACTTTAAGTAGACTGCCTTAATGTGTTGAAGATGTTAAAAGAAACCATTGATAAAAACTAAAGTAAACCAGAAGAATGATGTCTCACCAAAAAGAGAATATAAATAAAGAGGTAGATATTATAAAAAGGAAATAAATAGAAATTGTGGAGCTGAAAAGCACAATAACTGAACTGAAAAATTCACTACAGGGGTTCAATAGCATATTTAAGCAGGGAGAAGAAAGGATCAATGAACCTGAAGATAGATCAATTGAGACTATCCAGTCTGAGAAACAGAAAAAAGAATGAATGAAGAAAAATAAAAATAAAGAACAATAAAAGGTCTGTGGAACACCATCAAGCATTCCAAGATATGCATAGATAAAATCTCAGAAGGAAAAAAAAAAGAGAAAAAAAGGATAGAAAAAATTATTTTAATTAATAATTGTGGAAAATTTTCAAAAACTGATAAACAAAAATCTAGATATACAAGAAATTCAACAAATTCCAAGCAGAGTAAATGTAAAGAGATCCTAACGTACACACATCATAAACTAGTAAAAGCCAAGAAAAAGAGATAATCTTGAAAACAGCAAGAGAGAAACAAGTTATCATGGACAAGGGATCCTCAATAACTTTAACAAGCTGATTTCTCATCAGAAACCACTGAGGTCAGAAGACAGTAGCATGACATATTCAAAGTGTTGAAATTTTTTTAAATGTTGACCAAGTATTCTACATCTGCAAAAGTATTCATCCGAAGTAAAGGAGAATTTATAGCGTACTGAGATACATAAAAACTGAAAGACTTTGTTACCTGCCCTATAACAAATGCTAAAGGAAGTCCTTTAGGCTGAAATAAAAGGACACTAGGGAGCTACATGAATCTTCATAAAGAAATAAAGCACACAGTAAATGTAACTACATAGATAACTATAAAAGACAACATAAATGTAGTTTTTGCTTATAACATTTTTCTTATCTGATTTAAGACAACTTCATAAATAATTATAAATTAGTATTGATGGACATACAGTGTACAAAGATGTAATTAATAAGACAATAACACAAAAGAGGAGAATGCTGCTATATAGGAGCGATGCCTTCGTATACTACTAAAATTAAGTTGGTATTTATCAGAACTAGATTGTTGTAATTTGAGATGTTAAGTTTAGTTTCCAAGTCAACCAATAAAAAAATTCAGAGTATATAGTTTAAAAAAACAACATGGCAATTAAAATGGTACACTAGAAATAACTATGTAACAAAAAAGAAGGGATAAAAGGAAGAACAGAGGAACAAAAAGACATATGATATATACAAAAAATAGCAAAATGGCAGAGGTAGATAATAACTTAGAAATAATCACATTAAATAAAAATGAATTAAAACCTCACATCAAATGGCAGATATTGGCAGAATTGATTTTTTTTCATGTAGATATAACAATTACAAACATATCTGAAACTAATAACAAAGACCCTAAATACATGAAACAAAAACTGACAAAACTAAAGAGAGATATAACTATCTATATAACTCAACAATAACAGTTGGGGGACTTCCCTAGTGGTCCAGTGGTTAAGACTTCACCTACCAATGCAGGGAGTGTGGGTTTGATCCTAGTCAGGGAGCTAAGATCTCACATGCCTCACAGCCAAAAACCCAAAAGACATAAAACATAAGCAATATTGTAACGAATTCAATAAAGACTTTAAAAATGGTCCACGTCAAAAAAAATCTTTAAAAAAATAATAATAGTAGTTGGACGCTTTAATACCCCACTTTAAATAATGGATTAGACAACTACATCAAAGATCAGAATGAAATGGAAGACTTGAAAACACTATAAAACAAACAGACCTAATAGACATCTAAGAACACTATATCCAGCAACAACAAAATATACATTCTTCTCAAGTGCACATGAAACATTTTCCATAACAAATTATATGCTAGGCTATAAAACAAACCTCAATACACTTAAAGGATTGAAATATTTAAAAGTATTTTCTCTGGGCAAAATGGAATGAAATTAGAAATCAATAATAGAAAGAAATCTGAGAAATCCACAAATACGTGGAAATTAAAGAACACATTACTAAATAAATAATGTGTTAAATAATAAGTCACAGTGAAATTCTAAAATATTTTCAGATGAATGAAAACAAAAACACAATGTATCAAAACTTATGGGTGAAGTTAAAGCAATTCCTAGAGAGAAATTTATAGCTATAAATTCCTATACTGATTCCTATATTAAACCCCTATATTAAAATAAAGATCTCAAATCAATTCCACCTTAATAGGCTAGAAAAATAAGAGCAAACTAAACCAAAAGCAGGCAGAAGGAAGAAAATGATGATTACAACAGATATAAATGAAAATGTATACAGAAAAACAAAAGAGAAAATAAATGGAATCAAATGTCTCTTTGAAAAAATCAAGAACATTTACAAACCATTAGCTATATCAACCACAAGGGACATAAATAAAAAGAAAAGACAACTTAATAAAATCAGAAATAAAAGAGGAGACATTGGTACCAAATTTACAGAATTAAATAGATTATATAAGGGTATTTGTTACATGAACAACTCTATGCCAATAAATTAAATAATCTATATAAAATGAATAAATTCCTGAAAAAGATACAAAGTGCCAAAACTGACTCGAAAGGAAAAAAAATCTGAAAGGCCTATAACAAGAAAAGAGACTGAACTGGTAATTTTGAATACTCCCTAAAGTAAGTTCAGGACCACATGGCTTCACATGTAAATTCTATTAAATGTCCATCAACAAAGGAATGGATAAAGAAAATGTGGTACATATATACAATGGAATATTACTCAGCCATCAAAAGGAACAAAATTGGATCATTTGTAGAGATGTGGATGGACCTAGAGACTGTCATACTGAGTGAAGTCAGAAAGAGAAAAACAAATATCATGTATTAACACATACGTGGAATCTAGAAAAATGGTATAGATGAACTTATTTGCCAAAAAGAAATAGAGACAAAGATGTAAAAAACAAACGTATGGATACCAAGGGTGGGGGGGAATGGATTGGGAGACTGGGACTGACATATATACACTGCTATGTATAAAATAGATAACTAATGAGAACAGACTGTACAGCAAAGGGAACTCTAATCGGTGCTCTGTGGTAACCTAAATGGGAAGAAAATCCAAAAAAAAAGGGGGGGTATATGTATATGTGTGGCTGATTCACTTTGCTGTACAGCAGTAACTAACACAACATTGTAAAGCAACTATATTCCAATAAAAAAAAAAATGTTTAAAGATTTACCACCAGTTTTTCACAAACTCTTACAAATAATAGAGAAGGAAACAATTCTCAACTTATTTTATGAGGCAAATATTACCTTGATACCAAAACCAGACAGATATCATGAAAAAAAAAGAGAAGTACAGACCAATATTTCCTACATATCCTCAACTAAATACCAGCAAACCAAATCCAGAAACATACAACAGGATTATATATTATGACCAAATGGAATTTATCTTAGGAATGCAAGATTTTTTCTGCATATGAAAATCAATCAATACAATATACAGTATTAATAGAATAAGGACAGAAACCACATGATAATCTCAGTAGATGCAAAATGAGCATTTAACAAAATCCAACACACTCTTGTGTTTAAAACTCTCAACAAACTTGGACTAAAAAGGAAAGCCCTCAACCTGATAAAGGGCATCTACAAAGATCCACAGTTAATATCATACTTAATGATGACAGACTAATACCTTCCCTTTAAGATTAGCACTATAAACACCGTGCTGGAGGTCCAGCAAGGACAATTAGTCAGGAAAAGGAGATAAAACTTGTCTAGATCAGAAAGTAAGAAGTAAACTATATCTACAGATGACATACTTTTTAATATAGAAAATTCCAACAATTATAACAAAAATACCTTTTAGACCTAATAAGAGTTCAGCAAGGTTGAAAGGTACAATATCAATATACAAAATTAGTTATATTTCTAAACACTAGTAATAACTAATCAAGAAATAAAATTAAATAAACAATTCCATTTACAATACAACCAAAAAGAGTAAAATAGAAATAAGTTTAACAGAAGAAGTGTAAGACTGCAAACTAAAAGAAACTAAAAATACCTCAATATGTAGAAATATCCTGGGTTCATGGATTAAAGATTTAATGTTTTTAAGATAACAATAATCCCAAAACTGACTTATAGCTTTAATTCAATCTTTATCAAAATTCCAGTTGCCTTTTTTTCTTTCAGAAATTGACAAGCTATCTCAAAATTGATATTGAAATGCAAGGAACCCAGAAAAGTCAAAACAATCATGAAAAAGAACAAAATTGGAGGACTCACAATTCCCCATTGTAAAACTTACCACAAAGCTACAGTAATCAAGAACGTATGGTAGTATTGGCACAAGGAGGTAACTAATTATCAATCGAATAGAACTGAGTCCAGAAATAAGCCTTTACATTTCATTTTCAACAAGGGTGCCAAGACAACTCAATGTAGGAAGTATAATCATCAGCAATGGTGCTGGGATAACTGGACATACAAATATTTACAAAGTAATGAAGTTGGATTACCACTTAACATAATATACAAAAAGTAATACACGTGGATTAGTAATACACCTGGATAATACAAAAAGTAATACATAAATATAAGAACTGAAACTATAAAATTCTTAGAAGAAAGCATAAATTTAAATCTCTGTCCCACTGAAATGGACAATGGTTTCTTAGATATGACACCAAAGGCACAAGCAAGCGAATAAAAAAATAAAAAATTTGGACATAATTTTCTTTTTTAAATGTGCTTGAACAGATAGCATTAAAGTGAAAAGACAATTCACAGAATGAAAGAAAATATTTGCAAATCATATTATCTGATAAAGGATTTGTGTACCAAATATATAAATAATTCTTACAAATCAACAATAAAAAGAAAAATAACCCAACTAAAGATAGGCCAAGAATTCTTCCGGTTTGGCGCCAGCTTGTCGGCACCATGTTCCTTACCGGAACCTCCTGCTGAGAAACAACTCATGCAAGCGGTTATTATTGCTCCTGGTGGGGGCGGGTGGTTTCGGCCCAAGGTTCCCTAACAATCTAAGAGACCTTCAAGATGGAGGAGGAGTAAGATGTGGAGATCACCTTCCTCCCCACAAATACATCAGAAATACATCTACATGTGGAACAACTCCTACAGAACACCTACTGAACGCTGGCAGAAGACCTCAGACCTCCCAAAAGGCAAGAAACACCCCACGTACCTGGGTAGGGCAAAAGAAAAAAGAAACAACAGAGACAAAAGAATAGGGACGGGACCTGCACCAGTGGGAGGGAGCTGTGAAGGAGGAAAAGATTCCACACACTAGGAAGCCCCTTCAATGGTGGAGACGGGGGTGGGGGGTGGCAAGGCGGAAGCTTTGGAGTCACGGAAGAGAACGCAGCAACAGGGGTGCAGAGGGCAAAGCGGAGAGATCCCCACACAGGGGATCGGTGCCAACCAGCACTCACCAGCCCGAGAGGCTTGTATGCTCACCCGCCAGGGGCGGGTGGGGGCTGGGAGCTGAGGCTCGGGATTCGGAGGTCAGATCCCAGGGAGAGGACTGGGGTTGACGGCGTGAACACAGCCTGAAGGGGGCTAGTGCAACACAGCTAGCTGGGAGGGAGTCTGGGAAAGAGTCTGGAACTGCCTAAGAGGCAAAGGACCATTGTTTCGGCGTGCATGAGGAGAGAGGATTCAGAGCACCGCCTAAACGAGCTCCAGAGACAGGCACGAGCCGCGGCTATCAGCGTGGACCCCAGAGACGGGCAGGAGATGCTAAGGCTGCTGCTGCCGCCACCAAGAAGCCTGCGTGCGAGCACAGGTCACTGTCCACACCTCCCCTCCCGGGAACCTGTGCAGCCCGCCACTGCCAGGGTCCTGTGATCCAGGGACAACTTCCCTAGGAGAACGCACGGCGAGCCTCAGGCTGGTGAAATGTCACGCTGGCCTCTGCCACCGCAGGCTCGCCCCGCATCCATACTCATCCCTCCCCCCGGTCTGAGTGAGCCAGAGCCCCCTAATCAACTGCTACTTTAACCCCGTCCTGTCTGAGCGAACAACAGACGCCCTCAGGCGACCTACACACAGAGGAGGGTCCAAATCCAAAGCTGAACCCCGGGAGCTGTGTGAACAAAGAAGAGAAAGGGAAATCTCTCCCAGCAGCCTCAGGAGCAGCAGATTAAATCTCCACAATCAACTTGATGTACCCTGCATCTCTGGAATACCTGAAGAGACAATGAATCATGCCAAAATTGGGGCGGTGGACTTTGGGAGCAAAAATATATTTTTCCTTCTTCTCTTTTTGTGAGTGTGTATGTATATGCTCCTTTGTGTGAGTCTGTCTGTATAGCTTTGCTTTTACCATTTGACCTAGGGTTCTGTCTGTCCATTTTTTTTGTTTTGTTTTGGTTTTTTAGTATAGGTTTTAGAGCTTGTTATCATTGGTGGATTTGTTTTTTGTTTTTTTGTTTGGTTGCTCTCTTCTTTCATTCTTTTTTTTAATTACTTTTTAATTTTTCTTTATTTTTAATAGTTATTTATTTATTTTTTAATTTAATAACTTTATTTTATTTTTTTCTTTCCTTCTCTCTTTTTTCCCTCCCATTTCTTCTGAGTCGTGTGGCTGACAGGGTCTTGGTGCTCCAGCCAGGTGTCAGGCCTGCGCCTCTGAGGTGGGAGAGCCGAGTTCAGGACATTGGTCCACCAGGGACCACCCAGCTCCACATAATATCAAATGACAAAAGCTCTCCCAGAGATCTCCATCTCAACACTAAGACCCAGCTCCACTCGACCAGCAATCTACAGTCTACTTGCTATGCCAAACAACTAGGAAGACAGGAACACAACCCCACGCATCAGCAGAGAAGCTGCCTAAAATCATAATAAGGTCACAGACACCCCAAAACACACCACCAGATGCAGTACTGCATGCCAGAAAGACAAGATCCAGCCTCATCCACAAGAACACAGGCACTAGTCCCCTTCACCAGGAAGCCTACATAACCCACTGAATCAACCTTGGCCACGGGGGGCAGACACCAAAAACAACGGGAACTACGAACCTGCAGCCTGCGAAAAGGAGACCCCAAACACAATGAGTTAAGAAAAATGAGAAGACAGAGAAATACACAGCAGAGGAAGTAGCAAGGTAAAAACCCACCAGACCAAACAAATGAGGAGGAAATAGGCAGTCTCCCTGAAAAATAATTCAGGGTAATGATAGTAAAGATGATCCAAAATCTTGGAAATAGAATGGAGAAAATACAAGAAACGTTTAACAAGGACCTAGAAGAACTAAAGAGCAAACAAACAATGATGAACAACACACTAAATGAAATTTAAAATTCTCTAGAAGGAATCAATAGCAGAATAACTGAGGCAGAAGAACGGATAAGTGACCTGGAAGATAAAATAGTGGAAATAACTACTGCAGAGCAGAATAAAGAAAAAAGAATGAAAAGAATTGAGGACAGTCTCAGAGACCTCTGGGACAGCACTAAACACACAAACATTCGAATTATAGGGGTCCCAGAAGAAGAAGAGAAAAAGAAAGGGACTGAGAAAATATTTGAAAAGATTATAGTTAAAACTTCCCTAATATGGGAAAGGAAATAGTTAATCAAGTCCAGGAAGCACACAGAGTCCCATACAGGATAAATCCAAGGAGAAACACGTGAAGACACATATTAATCAAACTATCAAAAATTAAATACAAAGAAAAAATATTAAAAGCAGCAAGGGAAACACAACAAATAACATAAAAGGAAATCCCCATAAGGTTAACAGATGATCTTTCAGCAGAAACTCTGCAAGCCAGAAGGGTGTTGCAGGACATAGTTAAAGTGATGAAAGGGAAAAAGCTACAACAAGTTTACTCTACCCGGCAAGGATCTCATTCAGATTCGACAGAGAAATTAAAACCTTTACAAACAAGCAAAAGCTAAGAGAATTCAGAACCACCAAACCAGCTATACAACAAATGCTAAAGAAACTTTTCTAGGCAGGAAACACAAGGAAAAGACCTACAATAACAAACCCAAAACAATTAAGAAAATGGTAATAGGAACATACATATCGATAATTACCTTAAGTGTAAATGGGTTAAATGCTCCCACCAAAAGACATAGACTGGCTGAATGGATACAAAAACAAGACCCATATATATGCTGTCTACAAGAGACCCATTTCAGACCTAGGGACACATACAAACTGAAAGTGAGGGGATGGAGAAAGATAGTCCATGCAAATGGAAATCAAAAGAAAGCTGGAGTAGCAATTCTTGTATCAGACAAAATACACTTTAAAATAAAGGCTATTACAAGAGACAAAGAAGGACACTACATAATGATAAAGGGATCAATCCAAGAAGAAGATATAACAATTGTAAATATTTATGAACCCAACATAGGAGCACCTCAATATGTAAGGCAAATGCTAACAGCCATAAAAGGGGAAATCGACAGTAACACAATCATAGTAGAGGACTTTAACACCCCACTTTCACCAATGGACAGATCATCCAAAATGAAAATAAATAAACACAAGCTTTAAATGATACATTAAACAAGATGGACTTAATTGATATTTACAGGACATTCCATCCAAAAACAACAGAATACACTTTCTTCTCAAGTGCTCATGGAACATTCTCCAGGATAGATCATATCTTGGGTCACAAATCAAGTCTTGGTAAATTTAAGAAAATTGAAATCGTATCAAGTATCTTTTCCGACCACAACGCTATGAGACTAGGTATCAATAACAGGAAAAAAAATCTGTAAACACTACAAACACATGGAGGCTAAACAATACACTACTTAATAACCAAGAGATCACTGAAGAAATCAAAGAGGAAATCAAAAAATACCAAGAAACAAAAGACAATGAAAACACGACAACCCAAAACCTACGGGATGCAGCAAAAGCAGCTCTAAGAGGGAAGTTTATAGCAATACAATCCTACCTCAAGAAACAAGAAACATCTCAAATAAACAACCTAACCTTACACCTGAAGCAATTAGAGAAAGAAGAACAAAACAACCCCAAAGTTAGCAGCAGGAAAGAAATCATAAAGATCAGATCAGAAATAAATGAAAAAGAAATGAAGGAAACAATAGCAAGGATCAATAAAACTAAAAGCTGATTCTTTGAGAAGATAAACAAAATTGATAAACCATTAGCCAGACTCATCAAGAAAAAAAGGGAGAAGACGCAAATCAATAGAATTAGAAATAAAAAAGAAGTAATAACTGACACTGCAGAAATACAAAGGATCATGAGAGATTACCACAATCAAGTATATGCCAATAAAATGGACCACTTGGAAGAAACGGACCAATTCTTAGAAAAGCACAACCTTCCGAGACTGAACCAGGAAGTAATAGAAAATATAAACAGACCAATCACAAGCACTGAAATTGAAACTGTGATTAAAAATCTTCCAACAAACAAAAGCCCAGGACCAGACGGCTTCACAGGTGAATTCTATCAAACATTTAGAGAAGAACTAACACCTATCCTTCTCAAACTCTTCCAAAATATAGCAGAGGGAGGAACACTCCTAAACTCATTCCACGAGGCCACCATCACCCTGATACCAAAACCAGACAAACATGTCACAAAGAAAGAAAACTACAGGCCAATATCACTGATGAACATAGACGCCAAAATCCTCCACGAAATACTAGCAGACAGAATCCAACAGCACATTAAAAAGATGTTACACCGTGATCAAGTGGGCTTTATCCCAGGAATGCAAGGATACCTCAGTATACTCAAATCAATCAATGTGATACACCATATTAACAAATTGAAGGAGAAAAACCATATGATCATCTCAATAGATGCAGAAAAAGCTTTTGACAAATTTCAACACCCATTTATGATAAAAATCCTCCGCAAAGTAGGCATAGAGGGAACTTACCTCAACATAATAAAGGCCATATATGACAAAGCCACAGCCAACATCATTCTCAATGGTGAAAAACTGAAACCATTTCCTGTAAGATCAGGAACAAGACAAGGTTGCCCATTCTCACCACTATTATTCAACATAGTTTTGGAAGTTTTAGCCACAGCAGTCAGAGAAGAAATAGAAATAAAAGGAATCCAAATTGGAAAAGAAGAAGTAAAACTGTCACTGTTTGCAGATGACATGATACTATACAAAGAGAATCCTAAAGACGTTACCACAAAACTACTAGAGCTAATCAATGAATTTGGTAAAGTAGCAGGATACAAAATTAATGCACAGAAATCTCTTGCATTCCTATACACTAAGGATGAAAAATCTGAAAGAGAAATTAAGGAAACACTCCCATTTACCATTGCAACAAAAAGAATAAAATACCTAAGAGTAAACCTACCTAAGGAGACAAAAGACCTGTATGCAGAAAACTATAAGACACTGATGAAAGAAATTAAAGATGATACAAACAGATGGAGAGATACACCAAGTTCTTGGATTGGAAGACTCAACATTGTGAAAATGACTATACTACCCAAAGCAAGCTACAGATTCAATGCAATCCCTATCAAACTACCAATGGCATTTTTCACAGAACTAGAACAAAAAATTTCACAATTTGTATGGAAACACAGAAGACCCCGAACAGCCAAAGCAATCTTGAGAAAGAACAACGGAGCTGGAGGAATCAGGCTCCTGAACTTCAGACTATACTACAAAACTACAGTAATCAAGACAGTATGGTACTGTTACAAAAACAGAAATTTACATCAATGGAACAGGAGAGAAAGCCCAGAGATAAACCCACACACATATGCTCACCTTATTTTTGATAAAGGAGGTAAGAATATACAATGGAGAAAAGACAGCCTCTTCAGTTAAGTGGTGCTGGGAAAACTGGACAGCTACATGTAAAAGATTGAAATTAGAACACTCCCTAACACCATACACAAAAATAAACTCAAAATGGATTAAAGACCTAAATGTATGGCCAGACACTATAAAACTCTTAGAGGAAAACACAGGCAGAACACTCTATGACATAAATCACAACAATATCCTTTTTGACCCACCTCTTAGAGAAATGGAAATAAAAACAAAAATAAACAAATGGGACCTAATGAAACTTAAAAGCTTTTGGACAGCAAAGGAAGCCATAAACAAGACAAAAAGACAACCCTCAGAATGGGAGAAAATATTTGCAAATGAAGCGACTGACAAAGGATTAATCTCCAAGATTTACAAGCAGCTCATGCAGCTCAATAACAAAAAAACAAACAACCCAATCCAAAAATGGGCAGAAGACCTAAATAGACATTTCTCCAAAGAAGATATACAGATTGCCAACAAACACATGAAAGAATGCTCAACATCACTTACCATTAGAAAAATGCAAATCAAAACTACAATGAGGTATCACCTCACACCAGTCAGAATGGCCATCATCAAAAAATCTACAAACAATAAATGCTGGAGAGGATGTGGAGAAAAGGGAACCCTCTTGCACTGTTGTTGGGAATGTAAATTGATACAGCCACTACGGAGAACAGTATGGAGGTTCCTCAAAAAACTAAAAATAGAACTACCATACAACCCAGCAATCCCACTACTGTGCATAGACCCTGGGAAAACCATAATTCAAAAAGAGACATATACCACACTGTTCTCTGCAGCACTATTTACAATAGTTAGGACATGGAAGCAACCTAAGTGTCCACCGACAGATGAATGGATAAAGAAGATGTGGCACATATATACAATGGAATATTACTCAGCCATGAAAAGAAACAAAATTGAGTCATTTGTAGTGAGGTGGATGGACCTAGAATCTGTCATATAGAATGAAGTCAGAAAGAAAAAACAAATACCGTATCCTAACACATATATATATAGAATCTAAAAAAAAACAAGAAAATGGTTATGAAGAACCTAAGGGCAGGACAGGAATAAAGACGCAGATGTAGAGAATGGACTTGAGGACATGGGGTGGGGGAAGGGTAAGCTGGGACGAAGTGAGAGAGTGGCATGGACTTATATATATACTACCAAATGTAAAATAGATAGCTAGTGGGAAGCAGCCTCGTAGCACAGGGAGATCAGCTCGGTGCTTTGTGACCACCTAGAGGGGTGGGATAGGGAGGGTGGGAGGGAGATGCAAGAGGGAGGAGATAGGGGGATATATGTATATGTATAGCTGATTCACTTTGTTATAAAGCAGAAACTAACACACCAACGTAAAGCAATTATACTCCAGTAAAGATGTTAAAAAATAAAATAAAATAAAATAAAATAAAATAAAAATAGGCCAAGAATTTGAATAAACATTTCTTTAAAAAAGACATACAAATGGCCAGTAAGCACATGAAAAAATATTCAACATTATTATTCATCTGTGAAATTTTTTGAGTTGTAAGAGTTCTCCATAAACTCTGGATAGATTTCAATTCAACCTGAAAAATACATTTTAAGTCACAAATATTAAGTAGTGTTTTAAGTGCATACCATAGAAAGGCAGTAATTCTTCATCTTAGTTGTGCATATGAACTATGCAGGGAGGTCGGGAAAAATATTTATCTTTAAATTTTAATAACAGGCATCAGAGTATAGAATAGGAAAGGTAACAAGAAAAAAAAGGAAAGTCATTTTTCCTTATTTACCATGCATACAATAAAGATCACTTTGTCCAACGCTGTTGATAAAATATATCAGAATATGTTTTATTTAAAATATTGTTCTATGTCCTCAAGTCCTTTAAATCAATTAAAATGATACCTAAAGTATCATACATTAAATGATTCAAGTATTCATTGAGCAACTAATCTAAAAGTCTGTTTGATTCTATCAGTAAATAAGATACTTAGAGAAAAAGTGTCTTAATTATTTTTAATTATTTATGACTTCACAAATTAAACTATTTTTAAATTACTATTTGGTCTTATATGGATAAAATATAAACAATTCATTTAAACAAATTTATTGTTTTTCAATTAAATTTAGAGGTTTCTATGTTCAAAACACTGTATCTACTTTTCTAATGAAAAATGGCTACATAAATTGAAATTCAATTTAATTATAAAAAAGTAAATTGTGAATTCATCATACCAGTATCTGTTTTTAATATGGTCACAAACTATTTTACACACACACACACACACGATATTCAAAACTAGATGTGGAATCATGCCATCCTAATTGTTTACCATCAGATATTAACTGAGATGGGAGCAGTATTATAGGAAAGTGATAGTACTGAAGAAGAATTTTTATCCCTATTTCTACATATTTTTCAGCTTGAATTTTTGCAACAAGCATGATCGATTGATTGATTTAAAAGTGTGATTTAAAAACCAGAGTATGGCTTTCTTTTTTCTGTAATGAAGAATCATGGGGCATGTGTGGGGTGACATGCATCGTAAGTATAGCTGTGCTCTATTTTATTCCTGGTGAGTTACATAGGATAAATTGGTTGGCATGCAGGGAAAGAAGAAAAAAAAACTGAAAAAAAGCGATCCAAGCTAATTGTCTTGATTCAGAGACCAACAGAGGGATTGGAATGAGCTGGCTGCATATATGCCATATTTGGATTTTAATTCATCATTGTTTACTAAATGAATGTGTAAGATGAGGAGAAGGTACATTTGAATACATGCTTTTAAATGTGAATAATCAGGAAAATGATGCTAACATTAGCTTAAAAACAAAGGAAGAATAAAAAATGAGCAATCCAGGTTTTTAAGATTGTGTATGTGTATGCAATAAGTGGGAGGAAGAAGAGAAAGAGGCAGGACATTTTTAATTGGTTTGTAAGATTTCAAAAGAAAGAAAAGAAGAAAAAAAAAGGAAGAGTTGAACTTTGGGATGATGAGCGCCTACATATCATTCGTTAACCTGAGTTCTCTGTGGTAAATTTAGAATTAAGGTATAAAGAATTCACATGTAAACAGGTATATAGTCTGTGGTAACTCTTGATTTTACTGTATACCTGCATTTATATATTTCTTTTGCACATTGAGTTATAATGGAAAATGAAAGAATTTCACATTAATTTACACATATAGTCTCACGTGCTCACATAGCTCTATGTAGAAGAAACAGTTTGTAATAAAATTGACATCTCTAAAGTCATGAAGTGTTTTCTCCTTCCAACTGAATTTATATGCATAGAGTTGATATTTCAGATGTTATTTTTGTGGTGAGATAGTCTTTTGGGACTTCAACTACTGGGGATAAAAGGAGTGTGATGTTGATAGAATTCAAAATGCTGTTTGAAGAGGCATGCAAAAGTGGATCTCTCTTATTACCGTCAGAAAAATTGTGGAAAATAGCAATCTTATGTCAATTATATTAAATATACTTATTTTTATATTTTCAGCACAGGGCTTTGAAATTTTAACAAGATTTATATGTAAATGATAAGTTATCATGATATGATTTTAATAGCACCAACACATCAGAAAAAGATAATTACCATCTTACACTTTCAACCATCCTTGGAAAATTTAAAATATGCAGTAGGGCTTAGGCATTTGGTAGTTGTCTAATATAGGACATGTTTAAATATAAATGCTTTCTAAATACAAATCATTGACAATTAAATATGCCATGATTCATAAACAAGTGTTCTGGCCTCCAAAACTCTGCTATACATGTGTGTATCAACATCTATCTTCAGCCATAAAAACATAGGAATTGATTTAAATATATTTAGCAAACGGCAACAATGCATTAAGCTAAACTTAATAATAAATATGCATATCACACAGCACCCAAGGGTTAAAAAGAGTGTCTATACATAATTTAACACAAATTTGCTACCCTCTTGGCAGTGTATCTACAGTAATCTTCAGTCTCATGCTCATCTACATAGTAATGACATACACCTATTTAAGTCCTGTTCATCTTATTACTGGCTAATGAAGAAATGGCCAATATCTGTCAGCCAAAGTCAACAAAATGTTAGGAAAACATTAACTAAGACACAATTGTAAAACATTTCCTGGGGATCTAGGCACACAATTCTGTTCTTTGCCTTGGTAAAAGGCTACATTCGTTCAACAAATGCTTAATGAGTCCTCACTCCAAGTAGATACTGACCTATACACTGGAATACTGAGAGAGGACAAGAAAGGTTACTGCTCTGCACAAACTTTGCTCTAATAGGTTCAGACATACAATAAATAAGAAAAAAAAACTGACAAGATCCTTCAATCTAAACATTTAAGTACTATGAAGAAAACGACTGTGTGTATGTGCCCACACATGCAGTATGTGGAACAGAAGGAAAATTTTGAGCTTTCAACTAATGACAAGAAGTAGGCAGCCATGTAAAAACAGGGTGGGGGGAGCAATGTCCATAGAGGGCATAGTATATGTAATGCCTGGAGATTCAAAAGAGCTTGGCATGGTTGAAGGAGAAATAGGACAATGTTCATGCAACACGGTAAAAGAGAGGAAGAGTGGGAAGCGGTGAGATAGGAGGGGTAAGTATGTCTCAACTTTAGTATTTCCAGATTTATTTTTCTAACTTAATCTTTTACTCCACTATAGTCTATAATTGATTAGATTGCCTTAACTCTATCATGAACTTTATTCTAAGAACCTGCCCAAATGGAACTTCTTGTTACACAGAGTTCTGTTATATTTGTTGTTACTTAAAATTTTTGATTGAATTTCGTATTCTAGATTTTCTGCTAAGAATATCTGGAGTGAGAGATATTATGCTTTCTCCTTTTCCAGCTCACTTTTCTCTCTCTCACTGGATGATGCAGCATGTTCACTTCCAGAATTGAAATATGGAAAAGCCCAGGTTGGAATTTTATTCTAAAATTTTAAGCTTAAAAAAAAGTAAAAGAGGTTGTGGAGTCAACTGATGAAGCTCATAGTAGACTTGAGAGCTGTACAGATAGCAGCCTGGTCTAGGTATTGTCCCCGATTATGTGAGATAAGTATCTGTAACAATCAGTGAAGCAAAGCAAAACCTCAACAGTTAAAGCATTCTGAGACATGTTCAAAGAAAATCAGTCTTCCTTTTCTCACACACTTTACCTCCTTCTTCTCCCTTACACACACACTTCCCAACTTACTTGCAAGATTATATTTGAGTCAATGTTACTCACACTTTCAAAATCACTAAAGGCTCTTTCTTCAATTGCTGTTGGACACATGAAAGGTAACAAGTCCTAAAAGTTAACTCAGTACAAACAAATCATTGCCTAAACACTTCCACTTCATGTTCCCCTACTGCGACATTCTCACCTTGAATGTACTCCTGATATGGTGAGATTTCTGATATGGGATAAAACAACACAACTGATATTATGATTCATGATCTATTTCATGCTATTCAGGGGTACTGGGTACCAAGGGGCAGAGAGAGAGTTTAGAGATAGAATTTTATATGTACCGATGTTGATTTAAAGTCTATACTTTCCAACCTATCAAAACTCTTTTCTGGTGTATACAACAAAAGTAATGTAATAATCCGTTTCATGTTTAAATGAAGTTATGTACACATACATTTATACAAATGAAAATTAAAACAATGCAAGATATGCAACTATGACAACATTTCATTAATAGCTTTAATGAATGGTATCAATTATAAAAGATAGTAGTTTTGTTTAGGTATTTTAAAAGGAAAGGCTAATGATAAAGTGTGAAGGAAAGAGGTAGGGATTTCAAATGAAGGAAATGAAAACATGAAGATGAGAAATTAAATAATTGGTAGAAGACAGACAAACTATTTGACTGAAGCAGTAGCTTTATACAAATTGATGGCAGTTGTTCTTGCAAAATATGAGGCCTTTTCCTCAGTGTACCTTCTTTAGAACAGAGTCTTCTTGAAGCTCTCCTTTCTTTGCCTCAGGGACTGTGCACTTTCCAGGCCTCTTTTCTAAACACTCACCTCATCTCTCATGCTCCCTATCCTCCCCTACCCCCCCACATTTCTATTTCCTTTTACTGCATTTTTTAAAATCCAATGACTTCCAGAAGTCTTCAACAATCACTCCTTGGCCATCTTCCCTTTTTACATCAAAACTTTTTTTGCAGTGATTGGTTAGTGAGTCAGATTCTTCAACTCTCACCTTTGAAATTTCAATGTAGGAAAACTCTGCCATCTACAATAACTGACAGATCATCTCTGTTTCAATTCATTTATTCAAATGTTAACAGAGTTCATAATCCATGTCAAGTACAATTAACTAAAACTGGTACCTATTCCCAACTTCCCTCTTTACATTTTCTTAATCAACCAAGCTTAAGAATGAGACATCATTTCTTACTCTCTTCCTCATCACAACTAGTATTTAACATTTATGAATTTTACTTTGCAACATTACACACAATTTCCAGTTCTAATATGACCTCGATCCAGGTATATATCATCTCATTCTAGATTATTATACTCATCTACAAAGTAGATTTTCTGATTCACCCACCTCTCTATTCTGGTCTACCAATTGATAATCTTCTATAAATCCTCATTCTCCTCTCATCATGAACGAACAGAGCTTCAAAGCATTCTCCAGTGCCAGGCCACACAAACTTGAGGGTCAGAGACAATTGCAGGCGTCAGGACTGAGCATCAGGAGGAGGGTAAAATATTTATCATGAGTCTGAGCGCATTGTGTTAGCTTCAAACTGAGAGTTGAAGCAAGATTCCAATTTTGAATATGTGAGTGCATTTGATATTTAAATATCCAAGAGTGTTATGGGGCATAGACAAGACTAACAATTAATTCTAGGGACAGTAATATATTCTTCTCACTGTTCTCTCCCTCTCGCGTGCATAGGTGTGTATGCACACAATTCCCATTTCTGATATGGTTGAATCTTCCAAAACATAGCTTCCATTTATGTCTTTATTATGTGCATATATTCAATGTTTAGAAAAAGGGACAAAACTGTTCTTTTCATTCACAAAAGTATGATTATTAGCATTTTCATAAGTGAATTGGAAACAGAGGCATAAAGCCAAAGAGAGGTAAAAATATTAAATATCTCAAAGTAGGGTCAGTATTAGGGTACAACTAGAACATAAGTCATAGGGAAATAACAAAAGGTATATGGCAATGTATTTAAAAAAATAGGGTAGCCCCAAATTAAAAAAGCCTCTCTCACATGAGTAGGAATTCCCAAACTCTGTAAGATTTCAAGATGAATTTATATTGAGGGTTAACATACTGTATTCCAGGTGGCCTTCTGGAGTCGCCAAGCAGGGCAAGGGTTGAGGCCAGAGGGGAAAGGGTGAGAAGGAACTCCAAGCTCCCCACCCTATTTTCAAAATTCCTGTAATTATAATTTGTTTTACATGTTCCGTTCTTTGTAAAAATTCAAATAAACAAAAATAAATTCATTTCTTTAAAAAGATTGATAATCAATGATTTCAACTTATAGAAGTGGTTTCTGAATAATGTTGAAAATTGAACAGGAAGTTTCTAAGATTTAGCTTAAACTCTAGTTCTCCAGGATTTATGTTGTTGTATTCTCATAACTCCAATAAATGTATCCATAAATTCTTTAAGATGTAATGAAATGTCAGAAGATATTTGAAGAAAGCACTTCATTTTTGCCACAAAATTCTTGATGAATGCCTAGTTCTGACCCCTATGTCAAGAATCAGTGAACACGGGCAAATGACCTGAGATGACAGGTATAAAATGATCTCTTTTTAAGACAAAAAAACCTTTGAAAAGATTTTCCTATTTACTTCATGACAAAACAAAATACACAACTTATCATGATAAGTTTGACTCAGATGCATCCCTAAGCCTATTTAAGGAAAAACAGAGCATTAAGCCAAGGTTGTCCTCAGTGTTTTCTGCCTGTGCTTCTACACATCTATCCCTTTCTAGGGTGGGTATTCTGGCGAATCAATGTCTTCATGGTTCCTGTCCTTCACACCTGCCACCCCACACCTGACCATCAAAATCTGCATTCGGTCATATTTAACCCAATGTTTACAATTAAAAAAATATAAAATGACCACCGATATGTTAAAGCGCTTTACTTACCAGGCATATCTGCATTTTTAATAACAATTAAACTTTATGCTATAGAAATAAAAAGTCCTGGACTTTTTAAAGTTAAATGAGGCAATTCAAATGCTTCTATAAAGCTGGATATAAGACTATACAGAATGATGAGAATGTGAAAGATCAAAACATCAGTGCCACTCTTAAGACACCAAATCAAACAAATCACATCTGAAGTTCAGATACACAGCATGGTTATACCCCATAACTGATAAATGTTTCTCTCTGGTCCCCATATATCATGTTTCTTCCAATGAAAACACTTAGCTTATACTTCAAACCCTTCCAAGACATTCCTTAATATAGTCCAAGGAAATAAAAATAACAACAACAATTGGTTTTAAGGAGAATTTTATCAAGAGTTTATCATGTATCAGAACCTGTGTCAGATGCTTTGCATCCAATATCTCACTTAGTCCTAGAAAGCAGCCCATGACAGCACACTGTTTCATGTTCCCCGTTTCTATGGGCAAGGAAATGAGGTTCAGGGAAATCAGATATTTAGTCTCTGGTCTCAAGCTAGAATATGACAGAAGTAGAATGTATACCTACATCTCTTTGATGCCAAATTATTCAGAAACTTACTCATAAGTCCCATCTTCACTGATGATTTCTCTGACCACTTTGAACTGTACACCTTTTCTGAATTCCTGCACTGTGTTCTGTCTCTGTATCACTTAGTCACTAATCTGAATTTTAACCTCTCTCACACCTGTATCTTGTCTTTCCACATAGAATTTCTTGCTTCTGAAGGATAATGTGCATATACAAACAACAATGTAAAACTTGTTAATGATTTTAAAAATATCACCTATTTTCTCTATTAGGAATAATTTCTGGCTTTTTATCTTAATATGTTGATCATACTTAAAAGGATTTTTATTTAGTTCTATGTTTTGTATGCTAATCATAGTTCAACAACTAGTTATACTGAATTATTAAATTGTCTGAATGTACATACATAAATAGCACTTTAATATAATAATAATTTTCCCATTCTGGAGTTAATTTCATCCACCCATTGGTTGCCTGGATGATACTTAAAGTTCAGACATCAATCTGCTGAGTAATGTTTTTTTCAATATATCTTTCATATTGCCTTTCTTCCGTCTATTCCATCCAGTCTCTTTTCCAGGAATATCAATTATTTATAAATTGGAATTTTATTTCTTATCTATTGGCCTCTTCCTCATTTTTTTTATCTTTTTCTTCTCTCAGCAGTTTGAGAAAGATCCACAACTTCATCCTTCATAGACTCTCTGATGAGACTTCTGTAATACAATCTGCCCCCTTTTCCGCCCAATTTTTTCAATATTTGGGTGGAATATTTATTTCCTAACATTCATTTTTTAAATATCCAGCTCCTAAATCATCTATTTTTTCCAACTCTTTCTTTTGCTTTTTGCAGTTAATATTTATTTTTAAAAAAATGTTATGCCCCTTCAATGTTTTATTCTTCATTTATTGTTGAAAAATACATAGGCTTAATGTCATTATTTTCCTTTTTAAAAATGTTTATTTGTGCCACATCTTCTTTATCCATTCATCTGTCGATGGACAATGGAATATTACTCAGCCATAAAAAGGAACAAAACTGAGTTATCTGTAATGAGGTGGACGAACCTAGAGTCTGTCATACAGAGTGAAGTAAGTCAGAAAGAGAAAAATGAATACCGTATGCTAACGCACATATATGGAATCTAAAGAAACGGTACTGATGAACCTAGTGGCAGGGCAGGAATAAAGATGCAGACGTAGGAAACGGGCCTGAGGACACAGAGGAGACGGGGAAGCTAGGATGAAGTGAGAGAGTAGCACTGACATATATACACTACCAAATGTAAAATGGATGGCTAGTGGGAAGCAGCCGCATAACATAGGGAGATCAGCTCGATGTTTTGTGACCACCTAGAGGGGTGGGATAGGGAGGGTGGGAGGGAGGCTCAAGGGGGAGGGGATATGGGGATATATGTATACATAGAGCTGATTCACTTTGTTTGTTATAAGCAGAAACTAACACATTGTAAAGCAATTATACTCCAAAAAAGATAAAAAATAAATTTAAAAAATAATAATAAAAAATAAAAATGTTTATTAATTATGAACAAGAAGCCTAGTTTTTCTGTCAAAAGAGGAGAGATGATTCACTGTGCATAGGGACTCCTCCAACAAAGTGTTCAGCTGCAGAGCTATTTGATCATTTACATTATCAGTTAGGACCCAAAAGCCAACCAATAGAGACTCTGCAGGATTCTCATCAACGTACAGACCTAAAGAGTAAAGTGTTGTCTCTGGATTTGACAAAACTGCTGGATTATTCTT
Source organism: Balaenoptera musculus (assembly GCF_009873245.2). Classification (NCBI taxonomy): domain Eukaryota; kingdom Metazoa; phylum Chordata; class Mammalia; order Artiodactyla; family Balaenopteridae; genus Balaenoptera; species Balaenoptera musculus. The sequence goes on from NC_045787.1 coordinate 138,945,620, forward strand.
TCTAGTTTTCTGTTTAACCCGACATCAACTCCAGGTAAATGGGAACTATGTAGGACCCTTGTTCTGGTGATACTGCTCGGTGGATCACAGAAGAAATTAACTACATCAAGGAGATGTTTCCAACCAGTTCTCTGTTTCCAGTGGTCATTGTGCTCTTGGGGCACTCACCCAGAACACTAATCTAAAGCTTAAAGGAATTCTAAGGGGAGGATACAGAGCTATCCCAGTTTTCTCTGGCCTCTAGATCTTACATAACCAGGTTAATGAATATTGATAGGGTTCTGTCAAACCTCTAATGAAAGCTATTCACCACAATCACTTTCGCCAATATTTTGTTTCAGTCTGTCCCTATATGTATTATGCACAACAAACATTTAGTGTATAGAAAGAATCCTCCACACAATTCCACAGCCAATGTAGATTTTCTTCTTTACATTTCTCTGATTGTTTTAGTCAGGATTTAGTAAGATAATGTTAGGTTTTTATTTTACTCATAAAATCCCATGGATATGGATTGAGAGAGCATAGTAAAAGATCTGGTAATCTGGGCAAGCAGTTGGCATAACTTTATAAAAGAAGTCTAATACAGAGGAAAAGTGTAATCCAATAGGCACTTCTGGAGCATGGAAAGGGCTGTTTAGAAGAGAGCAACATTTGGAGATTCTACCAAGCAGGACAACAAACAATTAGCATCAGGAAAGTCTGTAAGCAGATAGCAGGGTTTTCAATGGAAATGAATATAGTAAAAAAGGATTCAAGACTCTGGAGCTGGGAGGCCTAGAGACTGGTGAGATGTAGGTAAAGGGGGCTTAAAATTGGGATCTAGTTGCCACTGTTACAGGATTCAGGTCATGACAAGTTAATTTTCCAAAACAGAACTAAAAATGACTTATTATAGAATACTGAACTAAAGTACCTTAATTCTTTACCAGTAGGGTCATGCTGACACTGATCATTTAGGGAGAGAGGATAACTTAGTTTGGGGAGAGAAGTGATACAGAGACAGATACTGATATTTGCTATAATATTATCATCTATGATTCTAGAGTCCATGTGATAAGAATCACAAACAAATCACTTAACAATAGTATGTTAAAAAGAAACTGAACTTTTCTGGGCTTATCCAATAATTAGTCTCTCATTTTCCAAATGCTATAATGCTTCTCATATATGATTGATATCCTTTAAAAGGTACAGTTCCTCACTGCCCAAAGCTCTGCTGTTTGCTTTTAGCATCTGTATTATACAAGTTAAAATAACCCTTAAATTATATTAAGAAAATGTTCTCTATTACATAAATGGAGTTGGCTACTCAACATGAATATAAGGGTTTTTTTTCATGTTGTACCGATACATAGATTTTTAATAATATGTTTACAAATGATTACATTTTCTGTATATTTTTATTCACTTAGTAAGTTCTTTTTGTATACTGCTTGAATGTGCAATTCCATATTAGTTATTATATACTGGAGTATAAAATAATTAGAAGTGTGATTTCTAGCCTCAAAATGGTAATATTATATCATATACAATATTTGAAGACAAAATTATATATGAAAAACTAATATAGAGTGGCCTGAGAAGATTGGTAGTATAAATATACAAAATTGCTTATACATAAATGACTACACAGAAAAAATAAAATAATAATCTATCAATAACACTACTCATGGAAAGTTTATAGGATAAAAATTCTTACGGAAATAAAAATATAGCACTGATTACCATAAAGGGAAACTTCCTTAATTGGAAAAAAATAGGTGAATGCATGTTCAGTATAATGTTTTAATTAGTAATAATAAGAGTTTATTGACTTTTTAAATAGAAATCTCAAAGAAAGGACAGAAAGAACTATTATGCCAATTTAACATTATTTCATTTTTTCTGTTCCTTAAATATAAGAATCAAACTCATCAAATACAAATTAGATACATAAGTGGAATTAAAATATTTTAGAGCTCACACATGGTAGCAATCTGGACTAGTCCTTAAATTATTAAGGATTATTTACCAGTACATACTAAATGAAGTAAAATAATTTAATTCTCTTTCAATTAACTTTATTTAATATTTTACTGTTCTTCACAAAAAAGACTACTGAATCCCAGTCACTCTGTTTCATAGAGTTGAATGTACACTGCAACAGATGAGAATAATATTCCTAAAACAGAGATTTTATCCAGCCATTCCCTTGATTAAAAACATTCAAGGTCGCTTCATTGCCTATTAAGCAAAGTAGAACCCAGAGCTGGGCATTTAATCTTGAAGTTATATGGACCTTAGAGGTCATTCTGTCTGAGAGGCTACCTACTATAAATATCACCTCTACATTTCATTAACACAAAGAACGAAGTCGGGGAGATAATTCACATATGGGTGGTGGTGATGGCTCTAATCACAAGTCTGGTAACGGGCTATCCGGGATCTGTTCACATACAACTAGCTCTTGGCACTTAAATGATGACACCATACCATAGTAGAATTTGGTGATTCTGGCATTAGACAGAACTCTACTTAAATTCCAAGTCTTAGATAATTATATACTAATAGAGACTGGATATATGCATGCATTCTAAGCTCTTCTTCCTCCTGTTGCACACAGCCTGAGTGCCTTTCTCAGGAAGTTACATTGTGGCAATGAGACTGATTTCAAAACAACCTGAATGAGAACGATGTACACTGCTTTTAGCTCCTAAAACTATCCAAATATAATCTTCCATGTTTTTGTCAATTCATTGGCTAAATGCAAGGGTCTTTAGGCTATAGAAGAGTGAAAAGCTACAGGATGAAGACCCTGGGTCTCTAGATTACCATATAGGAGTTGGCTGACAATTAAGAACATCTTTAAATTTTACCTAATTATAAATATATTTATAATCGTATACTGAATGATAAATATAATAACTGCTGTGTTTGCTACGGAAACTAGTGTCATTTTTATTAATGCAGCTGTTAACATGTAAATACTATGTTATCTACATATTGTTATTATAAAATTAAATAAGATATATTTAAATAAGTCTGTGCATTGCCAAAAATAAGCATAATACTACTCAGCTTCATGTTTCATACTCTTCTACTCTTTGCTGCCAGAATTTCCACCTGTTGGCTCAGTTTCAAGAATATGATACAATATAAAGCAAGTTTAATATTCCTCCCACATTAAAACATTTTAAATATTTTAAAAAACATCATGTTATTTTCTTCCCCATTCCACACTGAATACCCTTAAGTTCTCACCCTTTCTTCAGACACTGTCATGATCAGCTTGGCATTCTACCTGAACGTATTCATCCACAAAACAAGGATTTAGTTGTGTCAGTGATGTGCTGTGTGCGAGCACCAAGGATATAGAGATAAAGGAAACAGTGTAAATCAAAGTCTAGTACAAGAGACAGGCAATACAAACAGATATGATACTTACACAACATGGGCTATAGTAAACATACATTTCAGTTTTTTAACATTACATCAGAAATAATGTAACTGGCCAGCTATTCTGACCATTGTAGAGTGTGATCAAGCTATCATTTCCTTTGGGACATTATGTTTACAATGTTCACTCAGTCATTCCATAAATATTCAATGAGCCTCTGCTACGTACCAAGCACTGGGTATTGTTTAGAGTAAATATATATGGATCATGCTTTCATAGGGCTCATTGATTAATGAAGATATTACTGAATAATTAAAACAACCTATGGAATGCCAATAGGTTTTTGACAAATATTTCTATCCCCCACTCTTTTCTTCTCCTTTACTGTATTTCTTTTGGCCTTAAAACAATTCTCTAACATCTTTACAGTTGTATGCACCAACAGCTCACAGCACCTTTGAGATGCAGGTACTCCAGCGCAATTCAAGATTACTGGCATTGCAATCCTTACCTACTTAGCAGAAGTTACCTCATCAAGTGGTTGGCATTATGACAATTAAAATAAAAAAGAAAGATCTAGCTGTAATAGGTTTTTGACAAACAGTTGTCATGATTCGGTGGCAGCAAGGCAAAAGAGAAGTTTTTTTTTTTTTTTTAAATGTTTCTGCTTTTGAAGCATGAAAAATATTGATATCATTAATACACACAGTGAACTGGATAAATAATATGCATGTAGGTGGTAATGATGGCTCTGATATTTACAAATGATGGCTTGATTTTGACATCCAAAAAGAAACATTTAGAAAGCAGCTCCAAAAAATGGTTCTGAAGCAAGGAAAATTTGGTTACTGAAGTACTGAAGTGAATATTACATGAAGAAAGACAACAGAAAAAGGAGACTGATAAGGACAAAAACTTTTCATCCAAATAAGTAAGTGATTAAATTTGGGAGTTGCAAAGAGGATTTCCAAATTTTTGTAATTCTCTAATTTTGGGGGATGCACATAGAAGTCCTGGCTGGAGGTGTGCCTTTATCCAACCAGATCATACACACTGCAAAATTTTACTATGTTGTTGTTAAAATTTACAAATAAAGAAAGTATGTCAGTCAGTGGTCAATTGGGAAAATACTGTAAAGCCATTCTAGGTATTTCACAGAGAAAATGATTTAATATAGAGTATGAAGAACTTACAAGATCATTTAACACATTGCGTGGGTGTAAAGGCCAGGGAAGGTCTTCACTAGCTCTGCAGGCATCAGCCCCTAACGGTCATGGTCACAGCTGTTTATAATAACAAGGTCGTAGTGATCAGCCTTGTGGAAAGCAACACAGGAATTTCTAAAAGTTTAATTTTATAAGTAGCTATTTAGTGAATTGATTGTGAAGGGAGATGTAATAAGAGAAGGAATTTTTAGTGGTTATTAGTTTCATGTGTTACACACACTAAACTGTATGTTCCTTGTGAGAGGAGGCTCCTCCCTTTTTGATCACAAGTTCACTTGAACAAAAAGGAAGATAATAAAAGATGGATGTGAAGGTTTTATTCATGTTATTTATCTTTATGAATGCCATTTTCCTTCTCTGCAGAAATTTCTTAATAAAAGTATTTAATAAATGGAAATAAATGTTTAATAAATAAAATTTAAGATATTTAATAAAAATGGATTTTGTTTTAGTACCGTTTTTATATATAGTGTATCATGTTTTATTATAAATTATTTGAAAACCTCATAAAATTATATTGATTCACCAAACAACCTGAATCAGAAAACCCAATTAAAATTCAATTTGAAATTTAGGAGCAATGTCTATTAGGGGATCTGTTAAATAAATTACATGCAATACCATTCAGTAATTAAAATAAGTAATGTTAATAGCAATGAGAAACTTTTACTGAGTGTTTCCTTTGTAGAACACAGTTTGCTAAGTGCTTTATTTGCATTAACTCAGTAAATATTGGTAATGCTTATTATTAATAATATTAATATTTATTATATTTATTATTTGTATAATAAAATAGAATCTATTAAAATAAAGATACTTGCATGTAAAAAGTAACAGCAAGTTAGCTTTTGATTAAAAATTAGATAACATTAAATATTTTGTAACAATTTACTTTTTTTAAGTCTTTATTGAATTTGTTACAATATTGCTTCTGTTTTATGTTTTGGGTTTTTGCCCGGTAGGCATGTGGGATCATAGCTCCTTGACCCACACCCTCTGCATTGGAAGGCGAAGCCTTAACCACTGGACTGCCAAGGAAGTCCCCTTTTGTAACAGTTTATTTGAATCATGGGACATCCTCATTCCATGCAAGTGGACTCTGTGTTGTTTTGAATTGTATACAGAATGTATGTATTAAGACCATTTTGTTGATTATTTTACTGTATACTCTGAATAATCAATTATATATTCCTTAGAACAAAATTATTATTTATAATTAACTCACAATATACATTAAATATATTTCAGAAAAACTAAAGTTGAAAAATAAAAGATTCATAATTGTCATATTCCTCAGTTTTCCCAAATTACAAATGCTTAAATAGTTCTAGTATACTTAGGATCCACAAGATCAAATATTGATTCCTATTACAAACAGAAACCATTTCAAATTGCAATTATAATCACAAAATGAAAATTTTGGAATTTGATTCTACATAGATTTCTATAGAGAATGGTATGACATCAACTGCATTAGAAGGTAGCTTATGTTTAAGGCCACCTTATATCTTTCCATATTATCCTTCTTTTTCATCCATAATTACTTGAATGATATGTCCCTTTGCCATACCTAAGTGTTCCGAAGGGACTTACTGTAATGGTCCTCACCTGCAACCCTGAACATATCTAACATCTTACATTGACTGTAAATAGCCAAACCACCTTTGTAGGTTCAGAGACAACAAATCAACGCATGATAAATAACACCATTCCACTTTTGACAAAAAAATGGGAGGTTAATGGGTTTCCCATTATTACTGGAAAGAAAATAAGAAAATTTTCTGCCTTTGAGAATAGATGTGGGTTTGTCTTCTTGACAAAATGTAAGTTTGTCTACAGAAGGCATCAAATGCATTCTCAATAAATTTTTCTCATAATAATCTAATCTGGCCTTTTAAAAAATGAAGGTAAGAAAAAAACTTTATATGTATTCCCTATAATAAGTATTTAAACCAATGTATCTTAAAAAAATTATTTAAGTATATTGTGTATAAAAAGAAACTCTACTCCTATTTTGTGATGCTTGCAAGGCAGACAGATATGCATATGAATAATAAATATATCACGGGGTATTAGGCATTTGTAATAGTACAAAAACAAACACAGAAAAAAAGAAATATGATGGTGTCTCCATGGTGGTAGTAGATGGTGGGTACGGGATGCTGGGAAGAGTAAATGAGGGGAAAAATGAAAAAACATTATGGATGAAATGGCATTTAAACTGGGTCTTGATAAATGAGCAGAATAGTAAATATGTGGACCACAAAAGCAACCCATGTTGACTGAATATCACAGGCAAGGCCTGAACACTCTCATTAAATAATTTAATTAGAAACCAGAGATTGAAGCGAATATGTTGGGTCTAGCTATGGACAACCTTGAGTGCCAGGATAAGGCATTCGTCATTGATTTGGTAACTAAGAAAGAGAAACTGAAGGATCTTGAGCAGGAAACCTGACTAACAAGAGAAGATAGGAAGTCTACTCGGATTTGTAGGAATGATGTTAAAAGACTATTTTGATCATCTAGGGAAGAAGAAATGAAACTCTAAACTGAGGGGAACTAGTTATAACAGATGCCAGATAACTATTAGTATAACTAACACTTAGCTAATTTCCCCAGAGAAATACAATCAGAAAATAAATGTGCTAAAGAAAATCATATATTATAGGGGAGGCCAGCTGAAGAAACTACATGCATGAATGTGTTCGTGTAATTTCTTTTCTTTTGCTTTCGATGCTACTTTTTTAAAGTATGATAATTACCAATTTCTGTGTACCATAAAATTATAAAAAGACAAAGGCAATTTTGGCTTAACTACAAATTAACACACACAAATTCATCAATGGTGTTTGTGTGTGATAACCTCCCCAACTAATATGTCAAAAAGACCACCTACTCTCTCAAGAATAGTATCTGTAGAAGACAAGGAGGAAACAGGTTCTCCTCAAGAATGCTTTTTCTTTCTCCTACAGCAACATTAATTACATTGTCGGCTTGAGTCGAAAGAATGAGATAGGCAGAGGCAATCTGATTCTCATCCTGTTTAAACTTGTCAGTTCCAAAATGAAGTCAAGAGTTAGAGATAAATGGGAAGTCCAACTCCTGAATAGTTTTTTTAAAAAAAGGTTACTCTCCAGAACTCACTTGTCTCTTTTTAAAAGTATTACTAATTCAGCCTCTCACATGATACCCACAGGCTGCGAGCGATGTTTTTCATCAGGAGACACTCCCACCTTCAGCACTGCTATGCATCATCTGTTGTGCCTTTGACCCTGTGCTGAAAGAAAATGTATCTCTAAAGTGCTTAGGAGCTGCCAAGACTTACACACAAATTTTTAAGCTGAACTTTTGCTTCAACCCAGTGTTCTTACTTCCTAGCTCTGCTGTTTCGTGTGGTTTGCCAGACAACCCCCAAGGATAAGCTAATTTCAACAAGCATCTATTTGTTAGAGCTGTGACTCACAGAATGGTTTTGATATTTCATATATATATATATATATATATATATATATATATATTTACACACATACACACACACACACACACACACGTATCTCCATAGGAGAGAAGGGAGGAAAGGGGGGGGGGAACCTGAGGAAAGAACAAAAGTATATGAAGTGTGAATATCTAGATCACCCAGTGAAGGGAGCGTTAAGAAGTATGACACATGGATGTGAAATGGAGAGGCTGAGAGGAAAAGAGGTATGTGATTTGCACCAGAGATCAAAACACTCTAAACATGCCATGTAGTAAAGGGAGTTTAAATACAGATCATGTTCAGTCAAGAGATTTTTTTTTCCCTCTCCTTTGAGTTGTGAATTCATGACTTTCTTTTCCCCAAATAAAGACTTTTATTTAATCAGATTAGATAAAATGAGTGGAATGAAAAGGGCTTTTTTATTACTCATTTCTCTAACAGAATTTTTTATCTCAAAGAAAGTAAATAGATTCAAATAATCACTTATTAAAATTAGCGGGGACAAAGTTTTAAAAAACCCAAAACATGAATGATTTTATTAAGATTAATATGTTTCACCAAATACCACCCTCTTCACACCTACACTGCTCTGATGGCTCACATGAATTTTTTGGATGTTTTTAGAGTACGTTCTTAAAAATATTAGTTTAAATGTCAATTTTTTTAACAGAAGCTTAGATACACTATTGAGTATTGACTTTATGGAACTAAATCCATTCACCAATGTTCTGCCTACAGATTTTCTGTGACACTCCAGTGAGACCCAAAAGTGCAACCGCTTCCTAAATTCAGGTTAGGGTACATGGGCTGGGAGATAACAGTTTCCCCATTATCTTCTTCATAACCTGAGTCTTAAAGGTCAGTTAATGATGACAAACAGAAAAAGAAAAAATAAAAAGGCAGTAGGAACAAAACAAAAAAGTTTTATTGTCAATTTTTTTAAAAAAATAACTGGTCCTGATAAGTAACTAACAATCCTGATTTTAAAAAGGAAACTGCATTTACCAATTTTTCTAATCTCTTTAAAGTTTTTCAATAGTTCTAAATTAAATCCCTTTCACCCTTATCTCTTTATCCATCAGAAAATCCAAAGGGTATTTGAATTCAGACATCTATTGCACCAAAGATCTTTCATTACAAAGCACAAACAAGCACTTTTATTGAACAAGAACCCAATTACTTAACCTGGCTTCAGGTTTCATTCTACCCTGAGGCATCTACCCTGACAGAAGCCTACTAATCTCTTCTGATGGACATTGCTACATATCAGTTCTGATACACAGAGATGATTCCTAAGCTTCTTGTAGAGAACCACTGATTAAATAAACTGAGATGCCCATCTCAGCTTCCTTGGACCCATGAATAACAATGAGAAAGAGTGCAGGCAAATATGGACCCTTTCCTCCTCTGTGTATGGCACAGGCAGAGACAAAAGCAAAAAAAGAGGAGTATTTTCTCTGAGAAAATAACCAGCATTTACCAAACTCTTGTACTGGCATTGCCTAAGGTTCTCTCTAGTTTGTTTCTACTCTTTAAATTACTGTCATACTCCCCACATTTTGCTAGAAGAGATGAAAATCAATTCCTTAAAGCTCTTGTACCTTTGCTGCTGCCATTCTTTTTTTTTTTTTTTCAAACTTATAGACAATGTTAATAACTTGACCTTTATGTCAGTAATCCTCAACACTGAATGCGCATTAGAATAACCCAGGAACTTTAAAGAAGCCCGACACCCATTTCTAGTGGTTCGGACCTAATTCTTCAGGGCTGGGACCTGAGCATTATTATTTTTTAAAAGCTCTCCAAATGACTGTAATACACAGCTAAGGTTGAGAAGCACTGCTTGGTGTAAATAGCAACAAACATATTTGTTAATTATCATGTTAGAATTATGAAGAGGTCTTAGGAATCACTTAGTCTAGCTTCACTTCCAATGCAGGAATATCCTAAAGAAAAGGCTCTGAAAAGTGTCATTGATGAACACATTGTTACCTCACAAGAAAGTCCATTTCTTTGGTTTCCTTTTAACATTAAATTTTTAGAAAAAGTCCCCAAGATACTTCAAAGTATCCATGCACAAGACTGCTCATGACAACACTGTATACATTATCAAATAAACTCAGTAATTTAATATCCACCAATAAGGAACCAATTGGAGAGTATATATGTATATCAGAGAGAGGGTTCAGAACAGGGAATAGGGAGAATACCCTCAGTGTAAAATATTTTAAGGATGTACCTATCATATATGTACACTTATATGCAGAACACCTTCCTGAAGGATACTGTAAATAGTGGTTTCCAGAAAGAGGAGACTAGGCTTTTTAGTTTATACCTTTTTAATTATTTCTATTTTCTAATCATTTGTATGAACTATTTTCTTGTATTTCAATTAGCAGAGGTTATTTAGATACTGGGATAAAAGACCACTTGTGTTTCTTTTTCTAAAGTTTTCAGTATCCTTCCAGTACTTATATGAAATCTGCTACCCACGCTTTTCCTTGAGCTACTATTTGAAGCTACATAGAATGAAGTTACAAGTCTTCTACATGATAGCCCTTTAGCTGTTTGAAAGAACACAATAATGTTTTCCCTTGGTGGAAACTCATTTTTTTCTATTCTTCTTCATATTCCTTCAAAGACTGTGTATTATGGGCTTAGTATTAATGTGTGAGAATTAAAGAATATGGAAATAATTTCACGAATAACTGCCATTAAAAGCTTATATTCAATCAAGGAGATAAAAATAACATAAAAATAAAAGGTAAAATATAGTAATTTTGTTACAAGTTTATTTATAACCAGAGGAAATGAGTGCACGTAGGGGAGTCTATTTTTTCAAGACGGTGAGCAGTAAGTAGGAGAGTGAAGTTGGTAAATAGGCATGGAACACTTCTATGAAAATTTATTTTTCAAGGTAACAAAGCATTTTTATGTGTTATTTTACTGCAGTCTTATAAAAGTACCAGATATTATTATCACCATTTTATAGCTGCAGAAATGGAAGCTCATATTATAATGGCTGTAAGATCTTTTTTTTCCTCTGTGCTCTGATTCATCAATGTTGCTCGGCAAGAGTCAAGAATTAAAGACATTTCCTAAATGCGCTCTGCTCAGTACAGAGGCAAGTGGCACTTCAGGGTCCACTGATGTTGACACTAACATCTCTGATAAGTTGCTTTCTACAGTAGAAAGAGTGGGCGGAAATGGTCAAAGCAGGAGTGGAGTATGTGGAGGAATGAGCCCCTAAGTCTGCCTGGAAGAGGCAATGACAGCTTCAGAGAGGAAGAGTGTTGGCTTGAGCTGAGACCTGAAGGGCAAAGAAGAGTTTTCCAGGGGCACGAACAGTGAGGGCTTCATTTTAGGCAGAGGCAACAGCACAACCAGAAACCCTGCATGTTAAGGCACTATGGGTGCTTTCGTATTGTTTAGAGTTGCAAGGACAGGAACAGAGAGACAAATGGGAGTGAGATTAGAAAGGGAGACAGAAGACCAACCATTAGTATCTTGGAAATTTGAATCTGACTCTATTGGCACTGGAAGTAAACAAAATAATAACTCACTTTATGTCCTAGAAAATACTTGTGTATTTGTTAGAAGCTGAAAAGGAATGAAGCCATGCATAATAGGGACACTCTCGGCTGAAATAAAACGTCCACATAAATATGGGCAGCTTTTAAGTTGAAATGACCATTTATTACTTTTGTAATTTTTACTCCCTATTGGGAACACTGTCATACACTTTTGTGAGAAATGTCTGTCTTTTCCATTAAGTTATGAATGGTATAGAAGAGTCAACAGGTGCCTAATATGACAGCTTATGGTTAGGATCAATTTCAAATTTGTTTTGGCACAATACTTCCATCAGAACATTCTAAGTCAGTTAGTAAAAAACATGGAATACTTCCATTAGAGGTCATTTACTGTAGGCTATTTACTACGATTTCTTTGCTTTCAATTTCTTGTCAAATGAAAGGCCATATCTCAGCTTCTCCTGAACAATTTTGAGCTTTAGCTTCTATAGTACAGTTGTCTACTGCATATTCTAAAATTGGGATCCCCATTGGGAACTACAGGAATCCATGGTAAGGAAAGAAAATACACAGCAATATGTATGAGAAGAGAATTTTTTTTTTCCTCTTAGTTTTAATATTCTTTAAGATAGCATGCCGGCTTCCTCTGATGTGGGAACATTCTTCAAAAGACACTAAATTTAAGGTTTTAAACAATATTCTGTTCTCTGAAATGCTTATACAACATTCATTTTTGAGATTTAAAAAGTATGGGTTAATAGGTAGTTTCAGACAATAACAGAACAAAGCCATTATATTTGGAGTATGAGACCAAAATATTTTTGTGAGATCCAGTGTTCAGGATTACACTGGTTACTTTTATTTGATAGAAGTATAATTTATGGCATCAGTATGTAGATTAATTATGACTGTTTCATGTTTTATTGTCAAATTTCCTTGGCTAATAAAGCCATAGATAATGAAGCTGGCAGATGAGATCATTTTCTGGAGTTTTCAAGGTCAATATGTCAATTAAGATTGTGGGCTAATTCATTAGTACTAGAAAAAAAATGAACATGTTGAGCTACAGGAGATTGCAAGCCTGGGATATCAAACAACTGTATTGACTTATGACAGCCTCAAGTTCTCTATTTTGTGAAGTGATTTAGAGGGGCAAATTACTTTTTCACTAATTTGACAAAGATGAAACTTTCTAAAACTGCATAATATAATATAGGTTCAAATACTGCTGCATCATATAAATCAGTGAACCATGATACATATATTGAGCCAAATTCTCCAAGGACATAAATTTTCTGTTTCATTTGGCAGCAGCATAAATTTGTTTAATGCATTCATTCATTGGACAAGGATTTACAATTTACTGACTACGTAATCTGCACAAGATTCTGTGTTCAGCCACCTGGGAGGCAAAACAAAAACAGGCAGCCGTGGTCTTCACTCTCACATAACTTACAGAGACAGATATTAAACACTTAAGTACATAATTAGTGTTAGTTATAGTTGGCATAAGTACCACAAAGGGAAAGCTTGCATGATGTGATAGGATACAGTTGTTATTATATAGTACCTTAAAAATGTGTGGTCTGAACATATTCATAGATGCTAATTTACTAATTAAATGTAATTGAGTAAGTATTTATTGAGAACCTACTACATTCCATTCATTCTATGGGTGCTGAGGATATAAGGAAATCACACAATGTAACTGGGGAAAAGGATACATGCACAGCAAAATGCAAAAGCCATGGAAGCACAGACAAAAGGGTGGCCCCTGAGATTAAAAATGAAGACTTTAGAAAGAATCTCATTCATTCATTTATTCATGCATTCCTTGAACATCTGTCACATTTCCAACACGGTACATTGGGTCAGAAATTTCTGTCAATAAAACACAACTTCTGTCCATAAAGGATGTCCAATCAGGATGAGTTTCCCCTCAGGGGACACAAGGCCATGTCTGGAGACATTTTTCTTTGTCATGACTGGGGAGAGGGCTCTACTGCCATCCACTGGATAGAGGCCAGAGATGCTGTTAAATGTCCTACAATGTAAAGGACATTTTGCACACACAACAAATATTTTCCCTCACAATGGATAATTATCCATCCCAAAATGTCAACAGGGCCAAGGTTGATAAACCCTTGAGAACCACAGAGAAATAAGTTATCAATTACAGTCCAGTAGTATGAGTGTTGAAATGTGGCTGTGGTTTAACAAACTCAGTAAAGGATAGACTGTGATGAAAGAAAGAGAAGAGGCAAGGAAAACCATTTGGCTTGGCATGCTGCTATTGCCAATTATGGTGAGATGCTGGAAAGACCTGGGCTAGGACTATCAAAATGAAGATAGCAAGGTTAATTTTAAAAATGCATGTGAGAGGAAATCTGAGAGGTATAATAAGTACTGCTTTACTGAGCAATTACGTGGTGGAAATTTGCAGGGAGGAAGGGCTGAAGCAGATGGAAGGGGCAGTGATTTCCTTAAGGTCTGTTTAGTTTGGGAGGTAGGTTATAGCGTGAACACTAACAAACACTGAAACGTAGGCGGAGGAGCAGGTTTGGAGGGATATTAACAATGATAATAAAGATAATCCTCACATCAATAGTCCCTGACTTAGGATGGCGCGACTGAAAATTGTTTGACTTTACGATGGGGCAAAAGCAATATGCATTCAGTAGAAACCACACTTCAAATTCTGAATTTTGATTTTCCTGGTCTAGCAATATGCGGTACAATGCTCCCTTGCGATGCTGGGCAGTGGCAGCGAACCGCGGCAGCCAGTGAGCCGTGCCATCATGAGGGTGAAGAACCAATACACTTACCACCATTCTGTATCCATATGACCATTCTGCTTTCTACTTTCGGTACAGCAGTCAATAAATTAAATGAGATATTCAACACTTTATTATACAATAGGATTTGTGTTAGACGATTGTGCTCAGCAGTAAGCTAATTTAAGTGTTCCGAACACGTTTAAGCCAGGCTAGGCTAAGCTATGATGCTCAGTAGGTTAGGTGTAGTAAGTGTATATTCAGACTTACAATATTTTCAAATTACAGTGGGTTTACTGAGACATAACCCCATCATAAGTTGAGGAAGATCTGTATGCTGTTATGTGTTAGACAGTGTGCTAGTCAGAGCAAACGTTATTAAATTTGTCGTAACTCTTGATACGGAGGTAGTGCTATTTCAAGTTAGTAGAGCTGAGCCTTGAACTAGTGTAGGGCTTAGGGGCACTGACCTCCCCACCCCAAACAGTCAAAAATCCATGTACAACTTTACCATCAGCCCTTTGTATCTGTGGTTCCACATCCACTGATTCAACCAACCTCCAATTGCATGTACTGTAGTACATATTTATTGAAAAAAATCCAGTATAAGTGGACCTGTGCAGTTCAAACCTGTGTTGCTGAAGTGTCAACTGTACCGTTATCCACAATTTTTAAGACAGGGTAAGAAAGATCAAATAGATTGCTCAAGGTCACACTGCTTATAAGAGGCAATATCCAGACTCCAACTGAGATTTATTTTCTCTTAAAGCTGAGGTTTGCAACCTCTATGCTCTACTGGATAAGCAAGGAGACTGGACAATCCAGGTGGAGTTTTCACACTCTGGATTCAGACTGCCTGGCTTCTCTAAACAGCAAAACCTGGTGTAAAAGCTTGTATACTACTAGCTTTTTAGGGAGTACAATTCCAGGGAAGCTGAAGTGAGGAGAAATTTGAGTGAGTCATGGATGTAGGGAAAGCAATCATTCAATATTATTAAATCAAGCACACTTGACACCCTGATTAAAGGAGAATCCTCTAAGAGGCCATTTAAACTTTGCATTTCAGGATAGTCCATGTAGAAGAAGAAAAGGAGACTATTCAACAAGGTCTCAACAACATTAGTGAAATATTCACTCCAAGACCTTTAATTTTCATGGACAATTATCCTTTAATTCTCCTTCCAGCTTGCTCATACAGAGATAACCAAGCGGCCCTCGGTGGCAGCAGAGATGACCTGGGGCAGGAAGCAAGAGAAATACAGCATGCATGTGCAGAAGACAAGATACTGCTGAGCTGTGCCTGTGAGAATCAACCACAAGGAAGCTAATGCAAAATAAGTGGCCAAGTCCTGGAGACAAGTGCAGTTGGGAAGCTATGCAATGGTATGTAAGAAGTAGCTGATATAGCTGGTCTCTACAAATTATCAGTTTGGTCACTTTCTTAAGTTACTCCCCCCACTGGGGTCTTAATTTCCTCATCTGTAAAACAGAGAAAAATCATAGTACCTACCTTGTAGTGTTGTGACGATTAAAAGATTTAATATATATCAATCAATTAAAACAGTACCAGCATAGGCACCAAATGTATTATCTGTTACAGGCATCACTACCACTGTTACTGCTGAAAAAGAGAAAAACAGCCACTTATACCCAGGAACTAGCTGACTCAACAGCAAGGTTTGGTGTTGTTAGGAGCTGACCTGGCACTCACAGCTAAGGGCGTCATGTCCTCTTGAGAATATAAACAATCTCACAGAAAACACCAAGATCCAACAAGGTCACTTTTGACATTTGAAAAAAATGTCAAGTTGCAGAAGTAAATTGCCAAGGGTTGAACCAGGGAGAATATACCAGCATTGAAGGGACAGGCCAAATAGAAAGGATTGATCACTTTGTTCAATGAATAGATTTATCAGTAGTCACGTAGGAGAAGAAGTAAGAGTTCAACTTATAGAAAGAAGGAGAGAGTTTTAAGAATGTCATGGTGCTCCCATGTGCATGATTTTTTAAATGTCCAGGTAAATAAACACTAGGGAAAGTCCAATGGAACAGACATATAGGGAGTACGATAGTCAATACTCCAAAGAGTATTTGAGTAAATGGATGAAATAGAAAGAAGATGGATTACAGTGGGCAAAGTGATAAGTGACAAACGGGGAAATCAGTCATTTTTAAAGTATGAATGTGAATAGGACAAAGATGGGAATTTAACTTACAGGAAATATAGCATTGCAGGAGGGATTACTTATGACAGGCACAAGTAAACATTTTAGTTTGCTTTAAGAAAGGGTCTGTGGGAAAGGAGTATTTGCAGATCCAAGAAAGTGAGGGAAAGTTTGATGAATTAAGATCCTAGAGTACGTGGGAGGAAAAGAGATCAAGAACATGGTTGGAGAACTAACCCAAAAAGATCAAAGGCACTTCATTTTCTGAAATTGGAGAAATTAAAGAGAGATGAATACTAGCATCACTGAACGTGAAGGATCTGTGTTAGAGGTTGAGGAGAGGCAGCTAAGGCATTTTGTCATTGTTGACTTGTTTTCTCAGTCAGGAAATAGTCCAAGACATCTGTGGATGTCATCTGAGCTTGATAACACTAGAACAGCCATGTCAAAAAAAAGAGTAACTGGAGACAATAAGCAGAAAAGAAAAAGACTATCAGGCATTATTAAGAATGCAGTTAGGAGGGAAGCTTCTATACTCATAGCCCTAATGGACCTGAGCAGCATGGCTTTGTAATGTTTCTCTAGTGGTCCTCAGCAACTGACTTGAGGACAAGACAAATAATATGCTTGGACTAATCCCTGTGTTCAATGGCAAATTTTCTGTGATGGACGATTAAGGGGAACAAAAGAATAGAAAGTCTGATAAGAGCACGATTGAAATGAGTGATGAATATGTCCAGGCTAGATAAACAAGAACGGAAAGCCAGCTACAAAATAAGCTATTAAGGGAGCTCAAAGCTCTAAAGTCATTGGTGGTGGAGGAATAGAGGTAGTACAGAAGTTAATGGGAGGGGATGAGGGAGGGGTTTGAAGTGGGAGGGGATGAGGGAGGGGTTTGAAGTGGGAGGGGAGGTCCACAGCTAGGTTCACTAACAATGCCAGTGAGGGAATTTGAAGGTTGGAAGGACAGAGGATTTCAGATAAAGAGTTTAAGATTTTGGAAATACAACAGTTATGAGGATAGTAAGATGAATACAATGGTCTAGAAATTTGGCCTTGAGGTCGGACAGGGCATGGAGGGAAGTGACTAGAAAAGAAGGT
Organism: Balaenoptera musculus; assembly: GCF_009873245.2. Taxonomy (NCBI): domain Eukaryota; kingdom Metazoa; phylum Chordata; class Mammalia; order Artiodactyla; family Balaenopteridae; genus Balaenoptera; species Balaenoptera musculus. The sequence continues at coordinate 138,963,279 of NC_045787.1, forward strand.
GTCCAGGACCCTAGGGGCCAGCAAATGTATTGCATGTTAACAGAAGACAAACTTTAAAAAGATTACTAAATATTAGTTATTTTATTTTCACAGGGAAAACAGGATTCCTACTATACTATAAAAATTAAAAAGGAAAAAGAAAACCCCTTTAATGTTTCATACCATAATTCAGAAAATTTACTCTTATTGTGTGATAACAATTCCATTAGACTATAGGTGAGAATTATTTTTACATAATATTCAGAGGCTACATACAGACACTACCTTCTGAAGAAGATGCCAAATAGATTTGTTTGTGCCAGAGAAGCCACACATATAGGAAAAAGCCTCACGCATCTATTACGGTTTCTACAAAAAGAGCTGAACTAATTGCTGTTATCTACTGATATAACTTTAAAACAGATTCAAAAGATTTAAGAAGCTACATTGTCAAAAGAACGGTATATAATTCTTGTGTCACTATTCTATGCATGAGATTCTAAATAGTAAAGGTGACTGGATAAATTTGGGGACCCTGGTAAATACTTGGTACTACAATACTGAAGTTTTATTTAGCCCTGCAGAGAAATTCAGTATTCTCGTTCAGGAGAAATTTTAAAGAATGACTCATTATAAATTGTTCTTCCAGAACGTCTGGCTTTTAGAGGTGATTTAGTAGGGCAAAAAGTAAAACATACACATATTTTAATTCCTACAAACAAGACTGTACTTTCCATCTATATTATGAAATAATAAATCATATTTCCAAAGAGAGAAGTTCCCTGATTATATTCCTGAGAAAATGCATGAGTGTTCATTCTTAACATATTAATTTTGCTACATTTGATAGGATCTTACTTTAAGCTTTGCCTTTGTCCTACTGTTGATCATAGACACTGCGGGAATAATCAAAACCACTAAGATGAGATGGCAAAGAAATGCCAACATAATACTTAGGATATGTTGGTAAAGCTTGTGTTACCTGGGCAGTTTTGCTGTAACATGCAGAACTTTCTTTTTAAAAATTAGGTGATTTGTACAGTACCTAAAACTAAAAATAGGAAAAAATCAACATTTTAATATTTTTTTCTTCTGGAATCCCCCAGCAATATTATAAGACTCATTTAACTCATTTGAGTGAGTTTTTAACAAGGTATCAAAAGGTAGACCATTTTCTCTAGTCTTTCCTGGGAATTGGAGATAATTAAATGTAGGTACAAACCTAACTCCTAAGGATATTTTTTGGTTAAGTTTTGAGACTTTTTTATTTCTAACTAATTTTCGTTGGATCTCTATGCCATTCTGACCCCACTCTGCTCTCTGCGGGTGATTAAGATCTCTGCTTACTTCATTCACTGTCAGATACGAATAACTCATTTCAAACTTCCGATTTACTTGCAGAGCTGACAGCTTTGTTAGTTACGACCTAGGATTTTACTCTGTTATAGTCACAAAAATTTTCACTCTTATTGATTTTATACATTAATAATGAGGCTGGGTTGTATGTTTTTAGCTAGTAACCTACCTCTCCTTTGCTTTTGAAGTGTTATCAGATTTTTAAACCTGAGATCCTTACTCTTGTCTCTCAATTTCCACATATCTATTGGGATAATCAGAAGTTATAAATATGTCATGTTTGAGTACCTAGAACTTTGCATGCAATATGGTAGCCTCTAGTTATCTGTAGCTTTTGAGCCCTTGAAATGTGTTGCTAGTCTGAACTGAGATGTGCTGTAAGTTTAAAACACAAAGTAGATATTGACATCTTAGTACAAAAACAATGTAAAACATCTCAATTTTTATATTGATTAGGTGTTTAAATGACAATACTTTTACGTTTTGTTAAAATAAAACATTAAAATAATTTTAGCTATAAATAAGCAGTATAGTTCTGAAAATTTTTAAATTACATGTGATTCATATTTGTGTTTCCCATTATAATTCTCCTGGACAGTAGTGCCCTAAAAGAAAGTTTGAAATTAGACCTCTCAGCAAATGTTGTGTTCCACAAAAACAAGACAGAACAAAACAAAAAGCAGCTATCTATGGAGAACATTACAGGGAACCCTATGTCAGGGAAGAAGAAATTTTCCTCTACCCTTCTAGGTTCTTATGGCTGGTCTACAAATTAAATTGACATAAGACAGATTAACAGGAGAAAATCAAACAAAAGTTGAATACCATGTTTACATGGGACAGACCCAGGAAAACTAAGTAACTCACCAAAATGGCCCAAGCTCTCACCTTAAACACCATCTTCAGTTAAAGACAAAAGAGGATGTTAGGGTAGTGACTTGGGACTTCAAAGGGGAGGAAGGCAACTTACATGGAGATGGAAAAGCAAATGTTTGGTAAACAAATGTTTACTGGGCTGTGCAAAGACAATGAAACACAAGAGAGGATTTTAAACAAATAGGCTTTCCTAGGTTCCTCCCTGCTCACCAAGTTCATACTATAGCTATCTCTGGTGACAACTCCCTTCCTGGTACAGGTCCTCTATCTACATTCTTTCAAACAGTTAGGGGGAAGGTCAAAGGTTCTTTCTGAGTCTTTTGGGCCTTAAAAATAATCAGTCTAAATTAATCCTCACACCAAAGAAACCCATTTAGGGATGGCATATTTTGCTCCCCTATGCCTACTACCTGCCCCACTATTTCTCATGGGTTTTGCTTATTCCTTCTCTTTGAAAATAGCCAAGATTTTAGTAGCAGCAATTTAAAGGTATGGATTGACAAGAACCAAGTTTTAAAGTGCTTCAGAGTGGAACCCATTAATTAAGAATATAGTCTTTCTACTGCTTACAACATAATGTATTATTCTGTAAAAGTAACACATTCAGTACAGCTGATGAAGTATGAAGTTGAAGAGAACCTCTGCATCTTGCACCTCTAGCATTCTTTAGACATTAAAATGGTTATGCAAAAGCAGATAAAATGAAAAACTCTTTCTCTCTTATATTTACTCTTCTGGTCACAAATGTGCAATGATTATTCACGTGGCGTTTTGGAAGTACCCCACTGGTGAATGCAGTAAATGATTCAGCACTCCTCTAGTCATGAATAATTCATAGGGTAAGTGTCATATACCAAATTTGTTGGGTTATGTGATTCCTACAGTGCCTTTTAAAACTTGATCTACAGACTTATTCCCACTGCACTATTTTTACCATATCTGTGTGGGAGGACAACTACTATGACAGACATAAAACCTGAAACTAGTTAAACGATACTGTAAAATGCTCCATAAAGTTCAAGTGCAACATGGAATGATTTCTCCATTTCTGTAAGTGTGATGACCAACCTTGGGATTCATGGAAACATCAAACCTCTGTTTTAAATAGGGATGTTTTTAAAGCATGGTAATATTAACTTTGTAACCATGAATGGCATATTATAATTTTTAAAAATTGACTTTTATCAACTCTATTCCTTATATCTGCCTCTCATTTTTATTTCCTTTTAATAATTTTTATTATTTTTTTAAAAATAATAAAGAATCCATATTCAATATAACAAGTTACAAATAAAGTAGAAATACTTGATTTTTTGATTTTATCAATATAATAGAAATAATAATATCAGGTCTAAAAAAGGAATCTCAAAAGTCTAAAACTTCTAAAAGTTCGCTAACCTTTGATCTATCACACGTGTCAATGAGGATTTAACACGTTCAAAGCCAATTTCTTACTCCTAGAGCCATGAGGGTTTAAAAAACCTTTTTTACACTTATGTGAAATTAACTTGTCTTTAATTTATTCCTACAGACACTAATTTATATTAGAACATACTAAAATCTGTATGAAGAAAGGGGATACTCATTTTCAAGACTACCATTCTAATATAGTTGTGGATGAAGGAAAGAAGAACATTACCCTGAAAATAGTCAGAGAAAAAATATAGTATACGATTTTGCTAAATCTGAAACTCTCTTAGGCTACTAGATCTGCTTCTGCTTAGAGTATGGCTACACGGCAGATAATGTAATGGGACTGCCTTAGGGGATTGTCACAATTTTCCCATAAAGTCATTTTCATGAATAGATGTTTCAGGTGGGTGGAAATTAAAAAACAGAAAGCAAAGAAAAAAATCACTTTCTCAGTGGGCACTTTCTGAGATGTTCAGCAATACATTTAAAACACAGAATAATCTGGGAAACCATCAAAATAACAACCATCTGTTCGAATGGTCTTAGAGGAGTACATTTTCTTACAGGAAAACTTCTGAGTTGACCCAACAGAATCTGAGAATGAGAGTGGCAGATGGCTCCTAGGAACTACGTTTCAAATAGTTTTGTTCTGTAGATATATAAGAAGTTATTATAAGCAGAAGGAAAAAAAAAAGATAAACTGGCATTTGCTGCATTTACTTTGACACAATGAAGGATTTAAGTTATCCTTCAAAAGTCCTGATATAGGCTTACACACATTATACATTTTAAAATACAGTGCACATTTTTGCCTACTCTGGTCAATCGCACTGCAGTGCTCCTGAGGAGCAAGAGAGGATACTATAGTACCCTGTCACCCGGGATTATGTAAAGCTACCATTTGTTGCGGCGAACTCTTTATGGAGGGAAGCGGGTTTGTTTATTGCACTACTCTGCTTATTTTGATATCAATTCCTAGTTGATATTTTAGAAATTTTACTTATTACAAATCCAGTTACTCAGAATCTCTTCTTTCCCTTATATAGTATCAATTAGTTTAGCAAAAGTTCTAAATAACTGTTACGGAATGAAATGTGTCTCCTCAAAATTCCTATGTTCAAGCTCTACCCCCTGCCCCCCATGTGACTGTATCTGGAGATGAGGCCTTTAAGGAAGGCTAAATGAGGTCAAAAGGGTAAGCCCTAATCCAATAGGTCTAGTGTCCTTTTAGGAAGAGAGCTAGCACTAGCTCACGCATGTTCTCTCTCTTCTCTTCTGTCTCTCTAAGCCCAAGCACAGAGAAAAGGCCACATGAGGACACAGCAAGAAGATGTCCCTCTGAAAGCCAGAAGAGGTCTCACCAGAAACCAGTTCTGCCAGCATCTTGATCTTGGACTTCTAGGCTCCAGATCTATGACAGAATATATTTCTGCTGTTTAAGCCACCCAGTCTGTGGTAGCTTGTTATGGTAGTCCTGGATGACTAACACAGTATCTGCAGAGAAGCTCAAGTTCTTTGGTTTGTTTCTTTGGGCTTTATTTTGGCTTTGTTTTTTGTTTCTTTGGAACAGACCTGTGATGATTTAGACAAACCCAGAGTATTCGTGAGCATGCCTAGGAACATAATGATGTGAAGTTTTTGGTGTGTCAAAATAATTTTCACCCTGAAAAGGTTTCTGTCTCATCTCAATTTCATGTTGAACTATGTTTGATACATTATCAAAATATAATAGCAAATCTGAAATTCTAGAAAAAAGTGTAGCAATAAAAAGTTCTACTGAAGATGCTTAACTTAGACTATCTCCTCAATGATTAATACTGACTTGCCCTTTGCAATGACACTGTAATCCTATGTTATATAGCTTGGACATTTTTGCAAATGATGTCTTTAGCAAGAAGGGTAAAGTGGCTACCACCTCACAAATTGGATATGAATTTACGTAATTATTTTTTATTCACAAAAGTAGTCTTCATAAAATCTCGAAGTCCTAGTAGATCTTAGAACTGAATATGGGTACTGACAAAAATACTAAAAAGCAATAGAAAAAATAGGGCAAATTATATAAATATGCAATTAAGAAACAAAATTCAGTATACTATACTTAAATACTAATTAAAATGTGATATAATTTTTGTCTATCCAGTTACCATTATTTTTAAATTAAGACTTTATATTTTAGAGCAGTTTTAGATTCACAGCAAAGTAGAGGGGAAGGTACAGGGACTTCCCATATACTCCATGGCTCCCTACACACACAGCCCCTCCCATTACCAACATTCCCCACCATAATGTTACAACTGATGAACCTTACATTGACACATCATAATCACCCAAAGTTCATAGTTTACATTGCAGTCCACTCTTGGTGTTGTATATTCTATGGGTGTGGGCAAATGTATAATGACACATGTCCATCATAATAGTATCGCACAGAGTATTTGCACTGTCCTAAAAATCCTCTGTGCTAAGCCTATTCATCCCTCACTCTCTCTTAACCCCTGGCAACCGCTGATCTTTTTATTGCCTTCATAGTTTTGTCTTTTCCAGAATGACGTGTAGTTGGAATCATACTGTACATAGTCTTTTCAAACTGACTTCTTTCACTTAGTAATATGCATTTAAGTTTTCTCCATGGCTTTTTGAGGCTTGAAAGCTCTGTTTTTGTTGTTGTTGTTGTTGTTATTTTCAGTGCTGAATAATATTGTATTGTCTGGATATACCACAGCTTATTTACCCATTCACCACTGAGGAACATTAGGTTGCTTTCAAGTTTTGGCAATTATGAACAAAGTTACTATAAACATCCATGTACAGGTTTTTGTGTGGGCATAAGTCTTCAACATAAGTTTTCAACTCCTCTGGATAAATACCTAGAAGCTTGATTGCTGGATTATATAAGAGTATGATTAGTTTTATTTAAAAAAATGCCAAACTGTCTTCCAAAGTGGCTTGTACCATTTTGCATTCCCATCAGCCATGAATGAAAGTTCTTCTTGCTCCACATCCTTGTCAGCATTTGGTGTTGTGTTTTGAATTTTGGCCATTCTAATATGTGTACAGTGGTATCTTGTTTTAATTTGTAATTCCCTGATGACTTATGATGTGAAGCATCTTCTCATATTCTTATTTGCCATTTATATATCTTCTTTGGTAAGATGTCTGTTAAGGTCTTTGGTCCATTTTTTAATCAGGTCGTTTCATTCTTACTGTTGAGTTTTAAGGGTTCTTTGTGTATTTTGGATACCACTCCCTTATAAGATGTGTCTTTTGAAAATATTTTCTCCCAGTCTATGAGTTGTCTTCTCATTCTCTTGATATTATCTTTCACAGATCAAAAGGTTTTAATGTTAATGAAATCCAGTTTATCAGTTATTTCTTTCATGGATTGTGCTTTGGTATTGTATCTAAAAAGTCATCACCAGTTAGCATCTTTTAGGTTGCTTCCATACATATGAATATCTATTAAAAATGATCTGATTTGCAAAGTTTAATGCACCCAGATACAGATAATTTTATTCTAAAATGAAAAAAATCCAACATATTCAAATTCTGTGAAATTTTAAATAAACTATAGCATATTCAAAGTCTGAAATATCATTATTCATTAAAATGATATTAAGAATAATATTCTATGAGATAGGAAATTATCTACAATAAAATTTTAAAGCAAAATACCAAAAACATATATAATATGAACTCAATGTAAATAAAAAATTGATATTTATGCAAAGGTTTTTATTAACTTTTCAAATATTTTCTCTAAATATCAGGATTATGAATGCTTCCAATATTATTTTGTGATTACATTTTAAAGTTTTCCAAATTTTTATTATAAAAATACAAAAAGAAATTCACTCTTTGGAAAGGGAAGATTTATTTTCAATACTCTAGGAGGTGAATCAAAAAAGATCCTGCTTCGATTTATGACAGAGAGTGTTCTGCCTATGTTTTCCTCTAAGAGTTTTATAGTATCCGGATTTACATTTAGGTCTCTAAACCATTTTGAGTTTATTTTTGTGTGTGGCGTTAGGGAGTGGTCTAATTTCATTCTTTTACATGTAGCTGTCCAGTCTTCCCAGAACCATTTATTGAAGAGACTATCTTTTCTCCATTGCATAGTCTTGCCTTCTTTGTCACAGATTAGTTGGCCATAGGTGCATGGTTTTATCTCTGAACCTTCTATCCCATTCCATTGATCTATATTTGTTTTTGTGCCAGTACCATACTGTTTTGATGACTGTAGCTGTGTAGTATAGTCTGAAGTCAGGGAGCCTGATTCCTCTAGCTCCGTTTTTCTTTCTCAAGACTGTTTTGGCTAATTGGGGTCTTTTGTGTTTCCATACAAATTGTAAAATTTTTTGTTCTAATTCTGTGAAAATGTTATTGGTAATTTGATAGGGATTGCATTGAATCTGTAGATTGTTTTGGGTATTATAGTCATTTTGATAATCTTGATTCTTCCAATCCAAGAACACTGTATATCTCTCCATCTGTTTGTGTTATCTTTGATTTCTTTCATCAGTATCTTATAGCTTTCTGAGTACAGGTCTTTTGCCTCCTTAGGTAGGTTTATTCCTAGGTATTTTATTCTTTTTGATGGTAAATGGGATTGTTTCCTTAAATTCTAAACAAATGGGACCTAATTAAACTTAAATGTTTTTGCACAGCAAGGGAAACCATAAACAAAATGAAAAGACAAACTAAACAATAGGAAAACAATATTTGCAAATGAAGTGACCAACAAGGGATTAATCTCCAAAATGTACAAACAGCTCGTGTAGCTCAATATCAAAAAACAAACAATCCAATCAAAAAATGGGCAGATGTAAATAGACATTTCTCCAAAGATGACATACAGATGGCTGAAAAGCACATGAAAAGATGCTGAACATCATTAATTATTAGACAAATGCACATCAAAACGACAATGAGGTGTCACCTCACACCAGTCAGAATGGCCATCATCAAAAATCTACAAACAATAAATGCTGAAATGAGTGTGAAGAAAAGGGAACCCTTCTACACTGTTGGAGGGAATGTAAATTGATACAACCACCATGGAGAACAGAATGGAGGTTTCCTAAAAAACTAAAAATAGAGTTACCATATGATCCAGCAATCCCACTCCTGTGTATATATCCAAAGAAAACCATACTTCGAAAAGATACATGCACCCCAATGTTCACTGCAGCACTATTTACAATAGCCAAGACATGGAAGCAACCTAAATGTCCATCCATTGACAGAGGAATGGATAAAGAAGATGTGGTACATATATACAATGGAATATTAGCCATAACAAATAACAAAATAATGCCATTTTCCGCAACATGGAATGACCTAGATATTGTCATACTGAGTGAGGTAAGTCAGAGAAAGACAAATATCATATGATATCACTTATATGTGGCATCTTAAAAAACGGTACAAATGAACTTATTTACAAAACAGAAATAGAGTCACAGATGTAGAAAACAATCTTATGGTTACCAGGGGGGAAAAGGGGGGGTGGTAAATTGGGAGATTGGGATTGACATATACACATTACCATACATGAAATAGATAACTAATAAGAAACTACTGTATAACACAGGGAACTCTACTCAATACTCTGTAATGACCTATATGGGAAAAGAATCTAAAAAAGAGTGGATATATGTATATGTATAACTGATTCACTTTGCTGTACAGCAGAAACTAACACAACATTATAAATCAGCTATACTTCAATAAAAATTTTTTTAAAATAATAATAAAAAGGCAGATTTAGGTCAAATCTGATGAGATCAACATAATATTCTCTAGCCTATTACTGGATTTATACATTGAAAACAATGCTGATGATATTAGTGAGATGTGAACTTTATGTAATCCTCCAATTTAGCAAGAGTATTTTCAGGGAAAAGAAGGAAAATTAAAAATTCTAATTATATTAAATATTTGGCCACTTCAGATTCTTGAGCTCCCAAAGCTCCTATGCCTGCCCATTCTTTTGTTTGTTTCAAAATACATGAAAGACTTTTAACATATGAATACTAGGAACATAAGACAAACAGAACATTTTCAATATGTACCAACATTGAGCAAATTTTATTTAAGCTACTAAGTTCCAGGGTAAAGGACCTATTCATTTGTTTACCAGTTCTTAAGAGTGGGTGTATAGTGCCTGACATTTTCTAATTTTCTTGGCTTTAAAATTCTGTCCTCAGCATTAAATGAATAGATCTTCAAGAAGTAGTTCTTAAGGGCTAATAGTTACTCTGGGCCACTCCAATCTTAAATCACATCAACACAAAATTACTTGAATTGAAAAGAAAGAATACAGCATATACACATGTGTACCCACATATCCATACATGCATACAGACTGCAATTCTCTAGAAATCACCTACTTAAATAAGACTGAGTCTTCTTTAGTGAATGATATTTTTTAAAGTTCAAGTTATATACTCCTAAATTTATGGTAGATCACATTGTAAAATAAGTTAATCCTTTCTGTTTCATTCATTTATCTCATTATCTACAATACAATTTTTTCCAATAAATATTAGAATAATTAAAATAATTCTTAAAAAATTAACTGACAATTCTAATTATGTATTTCCTAGTTGCCTAATGTGTTAAGTAAAATAGACTCTGAGGAAAAGCAAGTAGACATCCATTCAACCTCCCTTTAAGAACACTAGATAAACTCCAGTATTTCCTCACAGTTGAGTCTCCATGCATCTATTTCCTTTGCTTTTAATTTTAACTACAGAGTCAATGTTGCCTTGTCTTCCTTTACATTTGTTGTGAAATCTTCTGGCACTTTTCTTTTCCCTTTCTTGTTGAAGTTGTCAGAGTCTATATTTTTCCTTCAGTATTTCACTCAGCCTTAATGAAAATTAACTTCACAGTCAAAATAAAATGAAGTTAATGGAAGAAAAGAAGAAGGTAATAAGTTTAAAAGAAAAGTGATGCCATACCTAGGAAAATCAGTGTCAAAAGCTGTGATCACGTTATCACTTGATGATACAACATCATTAACACAGCTGATGTAAAGTTATCCTGAGTATAACTGTGTCTGAGAGAAACACAGGTGTGGAGTGTGTATACCACCCACTGGATTCTACTCAGAGTCTGTGAAGGTCGTATGTTGTCATCACATTTCAGGACCTCATACCAAAATAGAAGCACCTTTGATGGTAAAAGATAAGGCTGAAGTATGAATGGAAAACCAATTGCCTTCTTTATATTGCAGAAAGCTCACATTGCAAGGCATTTCCATTCTAACAGAAATACACTTCTCACATTCTACAGATCAAGAAATAGTTGAAACTCTCATATCTGACACATGAAGATATTGCATGTTCCAGTCTATTCCCCTTTCTCTCTTTCTTCCTTCCCCCTCAATTCCCTTCCCTGCTCTCTCCTCCTTGACCCCAGACCACATTTCCTTGCTACATCATACCACAAGCAATAGTTTGATCTTTGCCTTAATCCAATACACATCAATCAAATCAATTAAGTGATTAAGCACCAAAGATTTATAACAGGCTCTATAAAAAATAAAACTCAGGATACAACATCTTTAGGACACAATAATAATCTGGTGTTTAAAATTTAACTTTTCCTAAACCATTCAAAGAAAATAAAACCTAAATATAAAATATAATTAAAAAGAAAAATAATCTGCATCTTTCTCTCCTATTTAACTGGAACTTGGAAATATGTAGTTGATTCTGGAATAAATTAATCTGTAATTATTCAGTATGATTAATTATGATTTAGTAAAAGTAAATTTTATTAGTTTGTATGCATTTGTTATGATCTTTTTTATTTTTTAAAAGAGATATCTTTACTGACAGGAACTTTATTTGTGGCCATGCCAGTCAAGATTTTGAATCTCTGAGTTTCCATTTTCTTATTTAGTAAAGAGGGTCACGTCTATTCATTCCTCAAGGCCAAACTATTCCAGGCTTCTCTGTTAAGGTACCCACATTACTCTAGCTCTATCATGTAGTTGATTACTAAATGTTTTTGGTTATCGTTAACCATTTTTGCAAAATTCCCTACTCTCAATACATGTGGTTTCCATGAAACTAATTTCACTCATAAGTACCTGGCTGAAAAAAAAAAAAAAAAAAAAGTACCTGGCTGGCATGTGACTCAAGCCTGACCAATAAAAACCTCACATTTGTCTGCCTCGGTGATTGTTTCAAGGATGGGTACATGACCTCATCAGAATCAACTGGACATCTGGCAGCTTTTGCTGAGATTTCTCATACAGAGTTATTCTCTTTCCCTGCAGCACTTGAACTAGTGGCAGCCACTCTACAAACACAAAGAGGAAGTCTGTCTGAGACTGGAGCTAATATGAAAAAAGAATCAAGATCTGGAGAGAGCGATTGTTTGATCCTCTGAATCAAGCAGCCAATAGGTTTATACATATTGTTGGAAGTCTCAGTTACTAGGGATAATGATTATGCCTTTTGTTTAAATAAATTTGAGTTGGATTTTTTGTACTTTGCAATGAAAATGCCTTAACTGACACATAGCAATGATCACTCTAACTTCAAATTTTCTATGGAAATTAAAACTGGAATTTTATAATATATGACTTTAAATTATTTTGCATATATTAAGGAATGATTGTTTTTATCCTTATGATAGGATTTAATTTCTATAAGGAAAATTTTGTCTTATGATTAGCTATGTTCTCCAATGTTAAAAGGTAAACTGAGACACATTAAAATCTTCAAGAATTTATTTGAGCACACATGGATTTGAATTGGGCAGTGACAAAACAAGAGTGGCTGAAAGGGTTCAACTGAGCTAGGGGCAAGGTTTTCATAGAGAAGACACTAAAGGAAAGTGAAGAAATCATTTGAATCGTTATAGCTTAAGCAGTTGCCTGGTTTGGGAAATCCTAGTTGGCTGTTTGTGATTGGTTGTTCTTAGATTCAGTTTTCTTGGCTTAAACTTTGGTTTGCTTGCTTACTTGGCTACCAAGGCATTAGAGCCACCCCAGTCTAATGGCTTCCTTGTTTAAATACTTTAACACCAGGATATTCTCCATAGCTTTACATGCAAATATAATGCAGGGACGAAAACAAGCCTTACTCAATCAAAAGTCTGTTAGGGATACTTCTAACGTGACCTTCTCACCTGACCTGTAACAGTATATAAAGAAGAGAGGTTTCCTCCTGTTCAGATATCTTTATTGTTTAATTACTGGATAGATTATTTAGGAATGAATTTTATCATAATAGCAATACAATTGACTAGGAAAGACAGAGTTCCATAACAGGAGATTTTAATTTATTGTGTTAATTACTTACACATTAATTATATATAAAATCATGATAAAGAGTGGGTTTCTAACAGAACTTCCCAATATCTTAAGCACTGAAAATCGTTAGGCAGGATTTTCTTTGGTGTGACCTATCAGGACCACAGTTCCTCTCTATATCACTTACTTTATGCTGTTTTGTTACTGTGGGTATTACAATCGTCATTTATGCCAGTCTGTGTTGAGATGTCACTTCGATGTATTTGGTCTAAATTTTTAATTGGATAAATATCTGTCTACATCTACAATTTCTCAAAGTTGACTTTTTCGGTAGAATCTTTATCGTTGTTTTTTTTTTACATTTTTCTAAGGCTTTCTAATAAATTTCTACCTCAGTTATTATCACCTAGGAATTTTCTTCCTAACTGCATATCTGTGAATGTACTATAAGGCACTATCTCTCCACCCCTCATACCCCATCTTAGTTCTCTGATGGCATGGAGATACTTTTAATAACTCTTGCTTCAGTTGCTTCAGTGATGTGAATTTATTTAAGCCACACCATTTAATTAGAAGAACTCTTTCCACCTGGATAAATGCAAATCCTACTCCAAGCCAAGAAACCTAGATACAAGTTCTTTTCTATTAATTACATTAAGCATTTGCCTTGGCTGAAAGTTACAAGGATTCTGCTTTCACTTAAATACTATAGGATCTGTGTTCACCAGAGTCACACACTTAAGATGCACTCAATGATTACATATTGACTGATAAGAAAAAATGCTGAATGATAAAGGGAATGGACACCATTCATTTTCCCTACTCATTTTTACAAGAAAAAGTATGGCATTCAATATACGTCCTATTACAGGAAGTGTGCTAAGTTCAGATCTATCTATTAGCTGAAAAAAGAATTTCTAGGCTGATGATCAGTAATGATCAGTAATTCAATAAATTACTAAATTCAATTGAATGCATGTGTCAACACCTAATTAAGCATGTCATCAACTCAACAAGAATTAAGAAGTATGCATCTTCATTGTATTATTAACAACCTCTCAAAGAGCTGCTATTCAGTCTTCAGGTTCTGCCCTGAATCTATTCTTTGGATACAGTTCCTAATCCCAGATAAATTTATTCAAACTTTACCTTTGTGTAAAACCTATAGACTTCAAGCAGGCTTTAGACTATTGGAACTCAGGGACTCTACAGCATTAAAATCCAGTTCTTATATGACTGGATTTTAATATAGTAACATTTATATTTTATCAGAACATGTAAACAAAATCATCTTCTTCATTTGTATTTTAGTTTACCAAATATTTAATGAAACAATTTTCTCCTGAAAATCAATTTGCCACAAAGGTTTACTGTATACCCTGTTAAACACTGCACAATATTTTAAGTAATAAGACTTTTAACTTATGCAGATTACCTCTTTTGCGAAATTTCCAATATTACTTATAAATATGTGAAAAATCTCTAACAGTTACAATGGAATATAATAATAATTTTATTTGATCAGCTCCCCTAAATGCTAGAGTGGGAAGAATGAAAATCTTTATGAGGGCTGAGAGAATGTCTCACAGAGGTAGAATTTGAAATTTTAAGATTGGTAAACAGAATTTTGTAAGGGAAGTGGAATGACAGCAAATAAAGAATGATCGTAAGTATGAAGGTATCTGTACCTCATCATCGAGGAAGAGTCAGGAAACTAACCTTAGCACATAAGGGAGGTGGATAAAATGGAAAAGTAAAATTCAGACAGATATTTTAAAACAGTATTTTACAGGCAATACATTCATACAAATAAAAGCTGTGTCAACTATATACTATATATGTGGAAATTTCTTCAGAAACTCTAAAATGTAATCTAGTTATCAGTTGTTACTATCATCATTCCTCTAGTATAATTTGGAAGCCAAAATAACAATGCAAGAATTTAGAGAGAACATAATCAAAAAAAGTTTAAACTTTAGATAAGAACAATAGTTAAATAGGAAGAGAACCCAAGGTAGGCAAAAAAGGAGCAGATGAAGACAGGAGGAACATTAGGATGCAAGAGTTTCAGGAAAACAAGGAGGAAATAGTATGTTTCTTCCCCTGTTTTTTTCTTGCATGAGAATGTACACGTACGGTTTTATCACCACTGTTATTTTTATTTCACAGTTCTTAATAGACAAGCTAACCTATAATTACCAAAGAATGAATAGAGTAGTTTTTCAGATAGCAGGACACTGAAAACACATTTACACTTAACAGGAGGTGATTAGTTGGTAGAATGTGTTAGAAAAGCTTCAAATCCCAAAAAACAAATATCAATCCTTTCATTCAGGGGTTGTTTTTCATCACTGACAGAAAAATACAGTCATTTCATTAAGCCCTCCTTCAGGTTTTTTAATTGTTCCAGGGGTGTTATCAGGTGTGTTTCCATAATACCACCTACCGCGGATTGGTAGAGACACAAAAATACATGGTCAAGTATAACTGAATGAGTTGAAGTCTTTTGGAAATATTTACTACCAAACAGCAGTCTCTTAACATTAAAAAATTGCGTATTGGATTCAAAACTACATTAAAGAAACATTTTTTCATGTGCCAAACACTGGGCAGACACAAATACACACACCCCAAAAAACAGATTTTCTCTAGTCAAGCTCACCATTTAGTGATAAAAATAACAGTAAACAATAAAAAAAAAAAAAAAGCTAGTAATGCAATATAAGTGGTAAGACATTCTGAAAAGTGGGGAAACTGTTTTGAAGGTGAGAAAAAGGCAAGTGATAACTGAATTGGATCTTACACAGAGTTGTTTTCATTTTTCAATTTTTTGTTTTGTTTTTTCTTGATGAAAAGGAGGAGTACATGATAGGCAAGGGGGGAAGTGCTAATGTGTGGCAAGGTGAAACCATTTCATGTTTTAGTAACACTGAGTTATCCCATGAGGTTGGAGTCGAGACACTAAAAAATGTGGTGATTGATAAGGCTGTTCTACTTGAAATGGGCCCTGTATTAGTCAGGTTCTCCAGAGAAACTGAACCTACAGGACATATATACGTACATATGTATAAGATTTACTATAGGAATTGGCTCATGCAGTTATGAAGGCCTGGAACCAACATAGTCTGCCGTCTGCAAACTGGAGAACCAGGAAAGCCAGTGGTACAATTTAGTCCAAGACTAAACTCTAGAGAATCAGTAGCTCTGATGTTGAGGGCAGGAAAAGATGAGCATCCCAGGTAAAGAAGAGAAAGGGTGAATTCAACCTTCCTTTACCTTTCTGTTCCATTTAGACGCTCAACAGACTGGATGGCACCCACCTACACGGGTGAGGATGGACTTCTTTACTCAGTCTACTGAATCAAATGCTAACCTCTTCCAGAACACTCTCACAGACACCAGAAATAATGTTTCATCAGCTATCTGGCCATCCCTTGGTCCAGTGAAGTAAACATGTAAAATTAACCATCCTCATCACCACTAGCCCCCAAACTTCTCACAAATCTACAGCTGTCTTGTCATTCAGGTTCTGATTTAGATATTATAGTGCCATTGTGATCTTCCCTGACACTCTAATATAAAGCAAAATCATACCTCCTCCCCAGTCCTATCACATCACCTTATTTTACTTTCCCTCTATTTTTTTCACCCTATGTTTCTTTCACCATAAAACTTATGACTTCCTGATGGTTTTCTGTCGTTTACATACTTATTTATTGTATGTATATTTCCACTAAGAATATAAGTTTCATAAGAGCAGGGTTGACATCTTTGTACTTACTGGAATATTCTGCAGGACTAACCTAGAGATGTATGTTATATGCACATGAAGGGAACAGATGAGCACACAAAATTTCAATCATTTAGGAGAACGACTCTTTTAAAAATAAGCCAGCAAATATTCCTAAATCAATATCAAAAGCTTAAAGAATGAAAGAAATAATTTCCCAAAGATCACAGTCTCATTCCATAGATGTTACTTTTCTATGAAAATAGTATATCTACATTATTTACTCCAAAAAAGTAATACTAATGCATTCCTTTTAAGGATTAATCAAAAAGAGAAAGTTTGAGGAAAATAAAAATTGTTACAGTGAAAGCAAAAAAGATGCCATGCTAAAAACTTACATTCCAAATCCTCTTTTCAAGTTTCAAGGAAACTGGATACCTACCCATTTCTTAATGGATCAAAGAACATTTCTCCTACCACTCCCAATACCCAGTAATTTTAAAAATCACATAATTATCAATATTAGATTAACAGAAAACTATTCCATTAGTTTCTACCTTTACAATTCTGTAATTTTCTTTCAGGATGCATTCTGGGGAGAGATTTGTCCCCCAATGTGTAATGGTTTTAAACATGTCTGCAACTCTTCGATATTCCTTCCATCAGGAAGTAGAGTCTATGTTCCCTCCTTCTCTTGAATCTGGGTGGGCTTGTAATTTGCTTGCAACTAACAGAATGGGACGGAAGTGACACCATTTGATTTCTGAGACTAGGTGATAAAAGCCAATGCAGCTTCCATCTTACTCACTGGAACACTCACTTGTGGAACTCTGAATTGCCATGTAAGAATCTAACCATTTTGAGGAAGCCATACCGTGAGGAAGCCCAAGACACATAAAGACACCACATGTAGCTACACCATTCCAGAGTCCAAGTTCAGGTCCAAGCGGACAACTAAAATGAACTGCCAGATTTGTGAATGAAGATATCTCCAGGTGATACCGGACACTCACCCTCAAATGTTGTCTCTCCAGCTAAAGCCCCAGACTTCTCTAAACAGAGAACATCTATTTCTGCTGTGACCTTCCTAAATTTTTAACTCAAAGAATCAGTGATCATAACAAAACTGTTGTTTTAAGCCACTGAGTATTGGAGTAATTGTTATTCAGTTGGGGTATACCTTGTTTTATCGTGCCTTGCTTTGTTGTGCTTCACAGATATTGTGCTTTTTACAAATTGAAGGTTTGTGGCAACCCTACACCGTCAGATAATGGTTAGCATTTTAGCAATAAAGTATGTTTTAACTAAGGTATGTACTTTTTTTAGACATAATGCTATAGCACACTTAATAGACTACAGTATAGTGTAAACATAACTTTTATATTCACTGGGAAAATTAAAAATCCGTGTGACTTGTTTTATTGTGATATTTGCTTTACTGGGAATAAAGCAACCGAACCCACAATATCTTTGTGGTATGCCTGTAATAGTGATCACTATGCAAAGATTATAAATAAGTTTTTATCAGCATGAAAAGAGATCCATATAAATGTGGAGAGAAAAATAGATAATCCTTGCAGAGAGAT
Organism: Balaenoptera musculus; assembly: GCF_009873245.2. Lineage (NCBI taxonomy): Eukaryota > Metazoa > Chordata > Mammalia > Artiodactyla > Balaenopteridae > Balaenoptera > Balaenoptera musculus. The sequence continues at coordinate 138,981,490 of NC_045787.1, forward strand.
CTCCATCACAAGAGCCTCAAATAGCCAGTTACTCATTGTTAAAGAGGACTCCATTTAGCCTGGAAGAACCTTACCATTTAGAAATTCTAAACAATATTTACCAGACAGGGTATTATTATAGGGCTCCAACAAGCCAAGAACTATTTAGAAAATTTATGTGCTTAAGGACTTTAACTAAACTGGATTTTTGTTTTCTACTAGGACTAAACTGGTAATTGTGAACCAGTATCTCTACCACATGTTTAATATTTTACTTCTAAGTATTTCTGCCTTTAAAATATGCTTCACAAGCATGGGAAATGGCTGTGTAAAACAAGCAAGCAAGCAAACAAATAAAAACAACAGATGGTAACCTTTTTCTCATTAGAACTGTTTCAACCTAGAGAGAATATTTCTCTAACAATTTGTGTGGCTGGTTGAATTACACAGACCAATACTGCTTGAAATGGTATTCGGGTCCCATTAAAAATACCAGTGTAATTTCTGGTTGGAATAATTTCATTTATGAAAGTGAAAACTTATTTTTGCCCAAAGGTGGCCCCTGAAAAGATAGGTAGGTTTTAGTTCAGGTTCTACATGGTCTTGAAGAATGAAAAATTACCTATTCAACTTAGTCAGCGTAGTTAGTTATTCTAGTTGAAACTCCAAGTCTCCCAACAAATCAGAATGTTCCTTTTCCTAACAGAATGCAAAATTACTAGATTTCAAAGATCATTTTGTGTTAGCATGTCATACCCAAACATTAATAGATATTAATTATAACAATATAAATTCAGTATTATTTTGTCTTAAATAAATTCTACTTGGATTTTGCCATCTGAATTTGAAAACATGTCATCTTTCATGAGCATTTAATTCATCTGAATGACTAGGTTATAAATTCTGTGCAATATGCTTTAAGGGGTTATTGACAATTCTATTGAGCAGTACAGACCAACACAAATACAATGTGAACCATAAACAAAAGCAGCATATAGAATTTAAAATTTCCTAGTAGCCACATTTTAAAAAGTAAAAATAAACTGGTGAAATTCATTTTAAAATATAAGTAATTTAACCCACTATATCCAAAATATTATCATTTCAACCTGTAATCAATAAAAACAAATACTTTACTTTTTTGTCATACAAAGTCTTTGAAGTAGATTGTTCATTTTACACTAACAGTGTATGTATCTCAGTGTGAGCTAGCCTTGTTTGAGCTGTTCAATAGCCACATATGACTAGTGAGGACCACGTTGGATAGTGCAGCTAGAGAATATTTTCTACTATGGAGCAAATCTCAGGTTTTACGCATCTTTATCTACTTCATTTTCCCCCTTATGGCAAGACTCTAATTCTTTCAAATATCTCAAATAATCAGTAAAATATTTGACTTGGACCCTCTTATGATAAAGTAAATAATTTATTATTCGACATAAGCCTTTATTTCTTCCCATTAGCTTTAATTCCAAATGCCTGCATGCTACTTTAATTCAATATGCAGATTTAATCAAAGTTTACCAAAACTAGAGAAAGACACACTAAATGTAATTAATAATTCCTTTGGCTAAATTGTCAGCTATGCAGAGAAACCTTTTCTGACCACCTTCTCCCATTGATCCCACCCTCCATCCCACAGGTCACTCCACCATGTAATCCTGCTTAATTTTTTTCGTGGTTCATAAAACTATTTTAAAATATACTATTTATTTAAATCAGTTTACTTGTTCATTGTTTATCTCTGCTACTATAATACAGGCTCTGTGAGAGCAGGCCCTTTATTCCCTCAAGCACCACTGCTGCTCATTGCTTGAAGAGCACACAGCACATCAGAGGTGCTCAATAAATACTTGTTCATTGAATTAATAAATATCCTCATTGTATTTTAAAAGCATAGGCACTCTTTTGGGCTTCCCTGGTGGCGCAGTGGTTGGGAATCTGCCTGCCAATGCAGGAGACCGGGGTTCGAGCCCTGGTCCGGGAAGATCCCACATGCTCAGGAGCAGCTAAGCCCGTGTGCCACAACTACTAAGCCTGCGCTCTAGAGCCCGCGAGCCACAACTACTGAGCCCATGCGCCACCACGAGGAGTGGCCACCACTTGCTGCAAATGGAGAAAGCCAGTGCACAGCAATGAAGCCCCAACGCAGCCTAAATGGATAAATAAATAAATAAATAAATAAATTTATTTTTTTAAAAAAAGCATAGGCACTCTAATTTACACTGAGGAAATCAGCTGAAGTATTGTTCAGAAAGCTTCACCTGAGAGTCAATGGCTTCTTAAGCTCTGTTAAGGAAAGGATGCAATTTTTATGTTCATATGGTAGACTGTCCATTCCTTTAAAAGCAAGAAATTCACACAGATGGAAAACTTCACATCTGTGATCCCAGGATTAGATAAAAGTTTATCCTTTTCCCCAAATATCACCTATAGTCTGGCTAATACAATGCTATTAATCCAACATACAAACATGTTTTTTTCTTGTTATTGAAAAAGCCTCTCAAATTTAATTAAAGTCAATAAAGAAATTAAAAGCTTCATGAGAGCAAGAATCCTCTGAGTGTGTTCATGCTGTTATCAGCCTGTGATGTTGTAAAAGACAGGATTATGATTTTACTGTCAGACGACCAAAAGAAGAGAAAGGATAACAAGGAGAGTTGTGAAAAATCTCCTGGTGAGAGACATCTCAGAGTGAAAAACTGTTCCACTTAATCAAGCCAATGAAGAAATTAAATACAAAAGAGATGGCTTCTGAGCATAGCCACCTATTGTTTAAAGCACAGATGGAAAAATAATTTGAGACTGACCTAAATAAGATTAAATACAAGGTGAAACTTTGCAGGAAACTCTGGGATAGTGACCACCATCCCTTCCCAGGTAATTTCGAAGTGATTAGAATTGTCCTGGATCAGAATATAAGTATTTTTACTATTTCACTTGAAAAATGACTATTATATGAACTAGAAATTCACTACAAACTTCTAACTTTTTGCATTCAAATTAAGACCAGCCCTCATCAGGTGTCAAAACTTCAGCAACCGTGGTCGCAAGAGAGATGTGTGAATGCAATACTGAACTTTCCTTGCCTCCCCACTGTCTTCAGAAGTAGTAAACAGGGTCCCCCAGATACCCACAGGTTATCACCACTTCTACCTGCTATGAGACCACCACGTCTACACCCTTTGTTCTTGTTTATTTCAGATTACCATAAGAAGCTTTTACTTCACCTCTTATTTCCCACATTTTCACCCCCTTAGGCTCTGCACATCTCCTGTTTAGTACCCTTCCCCCAGCTTTCCATAGTTCCTAAACTTGCCCACTGTGCTCTGTGGAATTCACGGTACATCATCTTCAAAATCCCCAATATCCTCAAACTCAACTATGAATGTTCCCTTCATCTTGCTCAAAGAACCTCTGGATCTTCTCTGAGGATAGTGCTTTCCCAACAGATCATTGTGTTCTCTCCCTCTTTCCTTATACACTCGGACTTAGAGTTGGGCTGACTGTCCTTTTTATGCCTCATCGCCAGTTCCAATTTATTCTCTCTTCTTTCTCTCTGAAATGCTCTAGCTTTGAACCACGTCATCAGCTATTACCGCATACCACCCCTTCTCACAGCCAGCTCCTCTCCCTCTTGGCCTCCTCATTTATTAAAGATTTTGAAACTGAAATGCTTACATTTTCCTCTAACTCTCCTTGCTTCTTAATTCACAAGTCCATTTGGCACTTCAAGTTTTCTGTTTTTTCTGTTGCCGACTTCTGTGTCATTCTCTAGGATATGCCATGTCTTCTCTGCCATGAAAACTGTTCTTATTGTCCACTGAGTATGTGATATCAAAAGATGGTGGTGTGGCAGCTGATTAGTGCTGCCTGTCAGGACTCTGGCTCCAGAAAGTCAGTACTCCAGACAATTACTTTCTATGACTGAGAAAGCTAAATCTACAGATCTTGCAAACAATGTCTCCTAGCGCTTTCCCATTTTAAGCTCTTTGCAATTGCCACTCCCTCTATCTGGAATGTTCTACTCTGCATTTCTGCATTGCTAGCTCCAGTTCAGCATTCATGTCTTTGCGCGTATGTTACCTGTTCAAGGAAGTCTCTCTAACCTCTCTAGCCAACATACCCATCATCACTCTCTCTAGCCACTCTATCCCATCACCCTATTTTACTTTCTTCACAGTAGAATATTTGAAAATTTCTCAGTTCACTTATTTCATTTATTTCCATGCACATGGATTACCTCCCCTGACTAGAATGTAAGCTCTAGAATGTAATGCAAGGATCTTGTTCACTTTGATTTCCCACCACCTATACCAGAGCCTCCACAAAGAAAGTGATCAATAAATATTTTTTAAACGCACGAAGAAATCAGTATTTTTGTCTTTCTTGATTTCTGCACTTTGTTTGAATTTCAAAATTTGGTAGAAAAACATTTACCCATTCTCTATTACAGTTAGTATGTGTATACTCGGGTGTATTCCCATATTATCTTAGTAGGATATAAATAAGACAGGTATAATTTTAGTAATTCTTATAAGACAAGTACCTAGCAAATATAGTCTTATTTTTAGTCTCCTAATCTTAGCCTTTAGGGATACAAGTTTTCTATGATAGAGCAGTATTTTACTGTTCGTAGTCATATATACATACACACAAACATACATGTATGCATATATATGTATATCAACGCATACATATATGCATACACACAAATCTTTGTGTTTGTGTGTGTATATATATATATTTGTACACATTTAATTATCCTTTTTGGATTACTTGGAACAGTCCCCTTCCCATATGTTTATTTGGCAAAATCTTGTTTGTTTTCTTACAGTTCGAGGTTACATGAGTAGAAGCAAGCTGCCAGGCCAGCAAATATACCTCAAGAGAGGAATATAGATTATTAATAAATGCTATAAAACATGCCCTGACACTTTGGTGTGTCATGCCCCTGCAAAGTAGAAGGGTATTCTTAGTTCTTAATGGAAATACTAAAGCTCTAATTTTTTACAAGTTGATATATGGATGTAAAGCTGGCACTCACTTCAATACACATGGGTGGCAAACTAAACCAAAGGTTGATGCTTAGCATATAAACGTTCAAAGGAGAGAACACGATGTGTAAAACTCATGTTTCTTAGATAAGCAAGACAATATTATTAATTTCAGAGTTGCGCCAGCCTTAATAGTAATAATAATAGTAAGGATGCTAACATACATCAATAAAAAACAGTTATTTAATTTTCTTTCAACTTATTCTAACTCTCTTTCTTGTCCTGATTTAGCTAATTGTTGTGCTATGAGGGCCCTATGTAAAGGATAATTTTTAAAATCATGGTTTGTTTCTTTAGACTTAATATAATTCAACTTATCCCAGAGAAAGGAAAACTTATATTCCCACAGAAACTTTCATGTAAATGTTCACAGCATAACAACCAAAGATTAAAACTAACCTAGGTGTCCTTTAATGGGGAAATGGTTAAGCAAACTGTGGTACAACCATACCAAGCAATACCACTGAGCAATAAAGAGGAATCAACTATTGATACACATAATCTGTATGCATCTCCAGGGAATTAAGCTGAGTGACAAAAAGCCAATACTGTCAGGGTACATATTGCCTGATTCCACTTACACAGCTTTCTTGTAACAACAATATTTTAGAAATTGATATTTCATGCAACTCGTCATCATAAATATTCAAGAAAATTTGGATATATTTCTTATAAATCTGAAAGAGAAATTAAGGAAACACTCCCATTTACCATTGCAACAAAAAGAATAAAATACCTAGGAATAAACCTACCTAAGGAGACAAAAGACTGTATGAAGAAATGGAGAAGAGATTAGTGGTTACTAGGAGTTATGGGACATAGGAAGGTGGGTATATGTATAAAAAGGCAACAGGAGGGATTCCTGTAGTAATGGAAATGTTCTGTACATTAAACGTATCACTGTCGATAACCTGATTGTGATTTTGTAGTACAATTTTGCAAGATGTTACTTTGAGGAAAACTGGGTAAAGGACACATCGGTTTCTTTGTATTAGTTCTTACAACTGCATGCAAAACTATAATTATCTCAAAATTAAAAGTTTAATTAAAAATAATGTGACAATTGCTAAGGTCAATATATCTCTAATTAGAGTATGAAAACCTGGAAATTAACTCTTTTTAGAATATTTATATTTTTCTTTAACTCTGTCCTGTCAGACCAATGTTTCTGACTATGTATTTACAAGACAAATACTGATGCAAAACGAATGATAAGCACTTAAGTAATTAGGACTAGGTCATATTTCATTTCCAAAATTTTATTTCTTTTGCTAAAGATGTGTCAGATATACATGATTAAGTTGGTACCAGTGCATCAGTTATCCTGCATCATATTCAGATAGCCCAAGATCAGTGGGGTCTTTTGAAATGGAAATTTTGTGTTTAAATATTGTTTCTGATTTTTGCATAAGTTTCCTGTTTATTTTTTTCATCTTAGCATTTTAACATTTTGAATTACAGGGTAACTGTTCTGAGAAAGGAAGTGTTTGGTATTTGAAATTTTCAAACAAGAGTTCAAGTACCTTCTTAATAATAACATAATCTAGACTAAATAATTTTCCTGCTATGAGGCCATTTCCGTAGCGATATAATGGAACTGAGACCTACCTCTTAGGTTTACCAAGAAGATAAGCAGAAATGTTTCATTGAAACAATCTAGCTCAGTGCTGATACATGACAGGTGATCATTTTATTGATCATTAATGCATCCATTCAACAAATATTCTCCATAGGCCAGACATTTATCAATAAGCAAGCATTCTGGCTCCCCTAGAAGGTACCTTCTAGTGGGAAAGATGGGCAACAAAGGTATAAACAAATAAATAAAAATCAGGTGGTGATAAATACTATAAAAAAATAAAACAGTTTAATGGGAAAAAAGAGTGCCTGGAGAAGACCAATCTACTTTTTCTCAGCCCCTTGTATACTGGACATTCCATTTGAAAACACAGATAATGCCATTAAACATGCTATGATCATTTTTATAAAATTTTTGTTGATTAAATGTCCTTACCATAAGAAGTTCTTCATAAGATCCCCAAAGATGATTTCCCTGGTGAGGAAAAAATAAATCATTAAAATTAGAAATGATGAGCATTACATCACATGAAAAAATAAATCATTAAAATTAGAAATGATGAGCATTACATCATATGATATTTAGGTTTCATTTTCAAATTTAGATTTTTTTTCTTTTAACTTGACCATACTTATTCAAATAAGACTACAGTCACCATTTGAACAGTCAAAATATGTTTACATTTATTGTAACACTACTGGTCTATTACCAAGTTTAAAAAGTACGCCAACCATCCAGGGTGAAAATCCTCAGAGATTTTCCACTTCTAATTCTACTACTAATCATTTAACCTGAATTGGCCTCAGTTTCCTTATAACATCATGGAATTTGCTTCAGTTGAACTATAGCTTTTAAAAGAAACTTTTGCTCATAAAAAATATTTACTTCTTCACCATTACTTTTTTCAATCCCTACCATGTTTTTTCTACTGCCATACTTTAATGTAAATTTGGAGTACTAACTTAGAATTGAGCAAAAGCAATAGATTTCCAAAATCAGGAGACTGCTGTGAATCACTTTCAACAAGAGAAGAAAAGCAAATGAATTACAGCCAGCGTTAGGCTCTCGAATTGAAATTACAAGCACTCTGAGGAGTAATTATAGTATGTGGTCCAAGGGTCCTGCTGCTCGGGTCCATTAACATTGCAGACCCTGCTGAATTATGAAAATGTTCCTAAGATCTAACATTTTTACAAAAAGATGCCAAAACCAAATCCCCAAAATACTCCCTTGATAAATAAAAAGGTTATATGAAACTCAATATTTATATTGTAGTCTTAAGAAAACTTTAGGACATAACAGATATATTTCACATGTTAAAAATGGTGAGATGCCTGGTATTAAAACGAACAGGCAGAGCAAATGAAAACTCCATTAAATAGATCTCATTTTAAATTCCATCGCCAACAAAAAATGACTCTGGTACTCCCAAAGTAATAAAGCCCAGAGTTCTTTCTGTGAAGCTCAAGAATGCAGACCTGGGGCAGGGGAAAGTTACAGAGAGTTTGATTTCATCTTAATATAAGGGGGTGGGAGAATGCTTCATGAGATAGAACGCTTCTAGTGACTAAACACATTCAAACAGGGGAGAGATAGCTTCCAGTTAGCCATTGTAGACAAGGTTTCTGACTAGAGGGTCTCAAAGCTTTTTCCCCACACTCAAGATTGTGTAATTCTGTGCATCTGTAACCTTTGTAGTGACCCTGCAAGAAAATTTGAAACGCAAACCAAATCTGTTAATATACTCTGACTATCAAGTCCCTATTAAGCATTTCTTTTAAAAACTGGCCATGCTCTTCATGAATGTATCATAATCACTTACTGATAGGCCCTCACATTCGGAGTTTCCTAAGTCTCAAACATGCTTTCCCTCTTTCTCTTTCCCAGTAAATCCTGGATATACTATAGGTCATCACTATGCATTACCTTCTACAGGAATTCTTTCCTGTCCCTCCCCCATCATGGAGACTGTGTTAGGTGCCCTTCCATGTGTTTCCATAGAACTTGCATCAATCCCCTACGGCACTGCTCTTCCTATTGTGCTGTACTTGTTTCCCTCACTAGACCATAGGCTCCCATAGGTGGTAGCTGTGATTACAATTACATGCATCCAAAAAATCAGTCCTGTGAAAGCACCAGTTCAAGAATGTTGATATGACTTTAAGAAGATTATTTTTTGAGATAAATTTGAAATGTTTTTGATAAAAAGCTGGTGATACAGAGCTTAAGCAAATTTATTTACTGAAGGACATCACAGAGCCATGAAAGTATTTTATATTCTGTGAATTTATTATTAAGAGGTTAAATGGATGCAGAATTTTTCAACATTATTTTACCTCAAACTAATTTTTTTTCATGGAGCATCTTATAAGTCTAGGGTTCCTCCTCATTTATTTTACAGAACACTGAATCATTTCATTCTACCTGGATAGTATATGGCAGAGTAGACATGTAAGAAAAACTAATTACTTTAGTTATTAAAGTGTAAACTAACCAGCTTTCAGGTTTCTTGATAAGTGTCACTCTACCTGTCCCAAATTATTTTTTAGATTAAAGGGACTTTGTGATCATCTTCTTTATTCTGATTGCAGGAATCCTATTTCTGGTACACTTAGTCATTTAACTCCTATCAGAATAACTCAGGCGCTGGAGACATCATATCTACATGAGGCTGTATGTTCCATTATTAGATAGCAATTGTATAAAAATTCTTTTTCATTGAACTTATCGCTGAATGCTCCTAACTTTTGTGCACCGATTGGAGTGCTTCCTTTTCAAAGAACCCAAAAAAGTTTACACTTTCTTCTACAGAACAACTTCATAGGCATCCCTTTTAGTTTTCTCCCCTCTGAGCTAAACAGCTTAGCTCTCTTATTCCTACTGCAAAGTGGTTCCAAGATTCCTTTAACAGCAATCTTGTTATAAAATTTTAGTTTATTGATTCTGGTATATTCTTCCAAAGCATACTTCAAGTCAAGGTAAGAAAGAATTTTAATATTTTAGAAAGATGCCATAGCTCAGTCCTGTGTTCTTTATTTCACTCATATTGTTCTTGTTTCCCAGAATGCTTTTTCTTCTTCCCTTCACCTTTTCCAACATTATTTACCCTTTGAGATAAAGCTCAACCCCACTGCATGCTCAACTAGTTTAGCTGTAATTTCTTCCCTCCTGTTCTCAGATATATCATTTAAGATTCATAGTCTATTATCACAATTCAGCTTCCTAATTTTCTGTATTATCCACTGATGTTCCATGTGTATTTTTCTTTATTCACTAAGAAGTTATAAGAATTGTGAGGGCAAGTACTTTACTATCTATTTCTCTAGAGCACTTTGAAAAGTGCTCACATACATGAAAACTATCGATTAACCAGTTGCCTGAAAATGTTGATACACATTTAAATGCAGATTGCTATGGTTTTAGCCCTTATGAACTACCTTCCTCCTTGATATTTAGAGGGCTAAGGTAAAAGGCACTGGGCTAGACAGAATCAGTTGTTATGCAGCTTGCTTCTTGACCTTCCAAGCTTTTCTCTTCACTTGGAGGGAGGGTGGTGTACTGAAAGCCTGAAAATGACACTTCAAGATTCTCTTGCCTGTTCCCTAATTGGCTCTGTAAATGGGAAGCATTGGTAGGAATTTAGAAGGCAGAGCGAGTCCAAAGTCATTCTGTTTTCAACACTTGAAGTAGCAGAAAGGCAACTACTAGGGAAGGGTAGACTCCAGCATTTTCAGGTACCAACAACGAAGATGGAAGCAACCCCATTTCAGAAGCAGTGGTACAGCTTAGCTGTGCCCAGGCAGAAACAATTCCTTGATTTGAGGTAACACCCACTCTTCCCCTTTCCTGCCCATCTATCACTTTTGTAAATGTTTCTCTGCATTAAAAACCTCTCTTTGAGGATATACACATGGCCAATAAACATATGAAAAGCCATCAGGGAAATAAAAATTATAACCATAATGAAATACCACTTAATAATCCCCAGAGTATCCACTCAGAAAATACAGAAATAAAAGGAAAAAATACCAAGTGTTGCTGAGGATGTAGAGCAACAAAAATTCTCAAGCACAGCTGGTAGAAATGTACACTTGGTACAACCTTTTTGGGAACCTGTTTCGCCAGTTTCTACTCTGACTTAGGAATTCCACTTCTAGGTCTATGCTCATTATAAATGTGTACAAATGTTAGCCAAAAAAAAAAACATTTAATGGAATGTTCATTGCATACTATTTATAATAGCTGAAACCTGGATATTACTCAAATCTTCATTAACAGTAGTAAGATAAGTTGAGGTATGTTCACATAAGGGTATACTATACAGCAAGGATAACGACTCTACAATTACTGTATGTGCAGCAATATGAATGAATCATAAAATGTGGAGCTACAGAAGTCATACATCAAAGTGTACATAATGTATTATCCCTTTCATATAAAATAAAAACAAACAAGTATTCTCTGCTCTAAGAAGTTAGGATAATTGACTACCTTTGGGGGAAGCAGCAGAGGGTCTACTTGGGGTGCTAGGGATGATCTGTTTCTTTATCTGGGTGCTAGTGACAGGGGTATTCAGTAGGTGAAAATTCATTGAGCTGTACAGAAAAGTGCACATATTGTACTTCAGTACAAAGGTTGTTTTTTTTTTTTTTTAAAGTTCTTGGTCTACTTCAGACCAGGATATACTAGTGACTTCGTCAGTGCATAGCTGGGATAATTTTAACCTGGAAAAAGTGAAAGCAAATATTCTAAACATTTCTTTTGGCTATTAAAACAAACAAGCAAGCACTAATAAAGTTTCCTCAGAACATTTAACTATAAAATTTTTTATATTAATTACTTTTTTTGAAAAACAGAGTGGTTTGTGTTGTCTTGATTTAATGTACTGATATGTAGCTTTATTTACTTTCCAAGTTAATATATGGATTTCTTATGTACTCAAAATGAGTTTAGTCATGATTTACATAGAATAACTAAAAATTCCAGAACATGTATGTTAAAATTTTCTACCAAAACTCATGAAGTATTCCAAATCACTAAGAAATAATTCAGGTTTTAAAATATATATAACAAATACCAGTGGCATTTTCACATACATTTTAAACACCCCACTGTCTCTTCTAGATATTTAAACGTTTTCATTCGTTATCATTATTTTCATGAAACCTCTTGAGTCTTTCACAAGAATAAAAATTTTCTGCTCCCAGACAAGGAAAAGGAGTTATTAAATAAAGTAGAACTTGAAGGGAGATAATTTGTTTTATTCGACTTTCATTATTAAATAAAATTCAGGGACTCAAGACTATTCAATGAATTTTTTTAAAAGTAAAGAGGCACATTGCCTAAGTACAATTACAACTGCTACCATGTTTCTTTTTGGAACTCCTCATTCATAGGGATGAGAATATACAAACAACATACAATAAAGCTTTGCAAGGTAATTATAGCAGGCAATGACCCAACTAGTCAATTTCTTAGCCATTATACAAAGTGCTCCAGCAGAATGTGAACCATTATCACTTCAAAGGATCAAATCAAAAAAGGGATCCTATATAAAATGCAGGATGTGTTGGTCCCTGGATAGTAAAAAGAACCAAAAACATATAGATGATGAGGTTTTACCAGGTTCAAGCTTTATAGTGGATTTACACTTTATATGGCTAAAATTTAAAAATCCAATCTAATTCCTGAGTTTACCAAATAGTAAAAGAGTAATAAATCCCTTGTATAGTAAATTCTTAAGGTTTTATAATTTACTATGTTTATCATCTTTAATTCTTTCAATGAGTACGTTCATATGTATTTCGAGACTTGTAAAATTTGAAAGTATTTCTATTGCCTTTGCCCACGAAAGACACCTTGTCTTGGCATGAAATTTTGGTATACCATTTTCCTCTCAAATTCTAATGAAATTTAGTGTTATAAAGGAGAATTCTGATGCTGAACTCCCTGGCACTTTTAGGTACCTCTATATTCTTTCTAGAAACTTATGAGATTTTCCCCCCTTTTCCTTACAATTAAAAAAATCCAGATGTGTCAGTATGGGTCTTTTCCTATTAATTTTACTTACAACGTACCATATATCTTTCTTGGATTTTGTTTTTAGTTTATATTAAATTTGTGAGTAAATCATTCTTATAAGTTATACAAAACATAAAAGAAGCAACAGGTTCCTTTTAGTTTTATTTGAGAACATTCAATTAACTCTGCAGTCATCCTAGCAACACTCTGCCTTTCCCAACTTAACAATAAAAAACACATTAGTATCCCTTTCTTTCCTCTTATCATTTCTCAAATGCACTATTGTATTGGCATCCTAAACAATTTTTTTTGTTTGTTTGAAGTATCTCTTCAATTCATCACCTACATCAGGGTTTCTCAACCTTGGCACTATCAACATTTGAGACCAGAGATTTCTTTGCGATGGGGGCTGTGCTCTCCACTATAAGATACTTAGAAGCACTCCTACTCCCTACCCACTCGACGACAGTACCCACCTCTCAACCAGCAGTGACAATCAAAACTGTCTCTAGACATTGTCAGTTGTCCCCTGGGAGACAAAAATCACCCCTTTTGAGAATCACTGGTCTATAACTGCTAGAGTTTGTCTTTCTAAAATACTCATTAGATTATGTATTTACTCTGCTGTTTAAATAATTCCTTTTAACAATTATTCTTCTTCAACTTTTAGATAAGCATGTTATCCAGGACTTTTGCAATAAGGCTTGATACTTATTTCAAAAATGAAATCATTACATCACGCACTTTTGCTTCAACCACAAAGAACTATTTGTCTCTGAAACAATACACTCCGATCTTTGATGCTACTGTGTTTTTTGCTCATGGTGATCCCTCTACGAGGATTGCCTTTTCTGCCATTTCTACTCAGAAAATTATGATTAACCTATTAAAACAAGGTAAAATATCACCTCTGTGAAGTTTTTCTTTCATAGATACCCAGTGTTGAATATTGCACACATGTAGGAAATAGTCTCATTATTTTTTGCCCAAATTTATTTTTACTATTTGGAGCCTCAACAAAACTTTGTTATTTTAGAGAATACTACATAATGAAACCAACATTGTTCTATCAACCGTTAAAAAGAAAAACAGAATCCACTACCCTATAAGGACAGAATAATTTCTACCTAACTTTATCAAATTATACTTGCTCAGAGAGAAGCTCGTCTGATGCATGCCTGCCCCCTCATAAAGCCTTCAGGCACAGTTTTTCAATTTGGCATTTCCACTCCCAGAAGAGCCTAGTTTCATCTGCACACTTGAAGATTTCACTGGGCTTTGTCTCTTCCAACTCATTTATAAGCCCATTCGACAATACCAATCCCTAGTGAACTCAGGGAAAAATTCTGTAAAAAGAAGCACTTTATCTGAAAATGTAACTGAGGTCACTAGTGTGCATATTTGCATTGAACAGCTACCATATGCTTTGGGTCAGCACTGCCCAATGGAACTTTCCGTGATGATGGAAAAGTTCTACACTTTTGCTATTCAGTATGGTAGCCATACGTGGCTACTGAGCACTTGAAATGTACCTCATTTGATTAAGGAACCGAATTTTGAATTTTATTTAATTTTAATTTATTTAAATTTAAATTTAAATTCGAATAGCCATATGTAGCTAAAGGGCACAGAAGATTTGGGCCATGGGATGAAGACTCCAGGAGAACGAGTGGGAAGAGGAGGGGACCAGGGATCTGGCCACTTTCCTGGTATGCCCAGTGAGCTGTAGAAAAATGCTACTTGTTTCTTCCTCAGGGTGATGTATTTGTGACAGGTGATAAGGTGAAAAATGCAGGAATCAAGAGCTGTAGAGACACACTGTCAGGTTGCTAGCAACAGCTAGAAGAAACTAGGACACGAAAACAAACCTCTGTGTTATTTTCTGTTTTCATCTTAAAAAAAAATCACCAAACTCTTCCTGGATTTTCATAAAAAAGAAATTTGGGATTTTTTTTCAATTACTCACCATACTTCAGATGAGAGTTCAAGGAGAAAAAGATAACTTTTACATTGCATCCTCCCACCTCTTATCTTGCATTATCAACTCCAGTTGGAGGTATGAAAAACAAGAAAAGTACGTCTGAGCAACAGTATACATAATTCAATTCAAAACCATCTCAGCAAGAACAGAACTCTTTTAGTTACTCACGAGAAGTTGAGAAAACAAGAAAAAAAAGTTTCAGATTACACTCAATTTATAGATGCATTACACATATTTCTGCTAAATTATATGATTTATTGGGGGTATTCTGAAACACTAAAGAGGAAAGATTAGTGTTTGACAAAGCTTTGCAGAAGAAAATGTTTTTGTAAACACTAAGGGGGAGAGAATAACAAAGTCCAGTGAGTCCAATGAGATGAGTAGCAAGCACTTGACAAAGGTCAGTAGGAAAAATGGCATGAGGGTCACAGAGTCAGAGAAGTAACTGGTGACCATTAAAAGCCCATGATTTAACATGACTAATGATAGCCTTTCCAATCTCTGCTAAGGCTAAAACGGAACTTGAGATAGACAGTTCCTGTAGTTTTATTAACACGACTAAGATAAAGGGAGAATTACAAAGAGAATGTCTCAATAGTGCAGAGTCTAAAGAAAGGGCAAAAATATGAAACAGAAAAGAGAAAATTGAAAAGGCAGAGTAGTTTATAAATCAATTATTTCTCACAGCATATTCACTCATTTTAAAAAAACAAACCTGCTAAACTGCACCATGATGTATTCTAATTTATCTCTCTTCTACAGTATAATTTCTCTAGCCATAATTTAAAATTTAATTATGTTCTTAATTAGCCATTTCTGCTCAAGGAGTGATATGCCCCTAGAGTGGCAGAATACAATGATTCATTCACCAAGTTCATACTGAGCTTCTTCCATGTATTACTAGCGCTCCTTGGCTAGAGAGGTGACTTCCAGTGGGATGATTATAAAGACTTCAGAGTGGAGGTGGGATGTAAATTGACCTTGATGGATAGATAGGAAATAAGGCAAAATAACTCTGTATTTCCCTTCACCGTTACCCTGGGAAATTGTCCAACAGACCCATCCAACAATTACTTTTTAATTTTCTACGAGGATACAACTTCGTTCAACATATTATCAACTATTATTTAGGGACCAGACTCTAAAGTTGCACGTTAACTTGCAGATTTTTTCTCGTAGGACAATTACCAGCTTTGTATCTCACCTAGAAATCTCATTCTAACGTTTTTCCCCTCACTCTCTACACTTAATTGGTTCCTCAAATGCTCCTCAAATTAGCTTCACCGTCTTGTTGGTTCTCTCATTAATAAGTTAAATAAAGCTTTGGCACATGCTCATTTTGTACTTATATTAAGGTCATGCATATAATTTTATAAAAATTACACTTCGACATTAGATGGGGGTTTTAAAAAAAAGAACAAAAGCAGTCAGGTAGAGGGAATTAAGTGATAAAATGAACAATTGGCATAGAAAAGAAAGATCAAGGAAAAGCCTTCTTTTCCCTCACTAAATTCACTCAGTATCTAATCTGGAGACAAAGAATAGCTTGCTGCAATGACGCTGGATGATCTATAGTTAGATGAGGCTAATATTTCATCAACATAATGTTACAAGGAGGAAGCCAAACACAAAATAATAAATACAATTTATATATATTACAAAAAGAGTCAAAGAATTTATGCTGTTAAAGTAAGTGATTATTCTTGCAGAGTGAGGGGGCAGTAGCTGAAAGGGAGCACAAGAGGACCTGCTGGGGTGCTGGTGATGCTCTCTTTCTGATTACCGGTATGTGTATAGTTTATGTAAATTCATCAAGCTTAAGATAAGTACATTTTTCTGAATGTCAATTCTACTACAATAAAAAACTACCATACATATCATAAATGTCTGAAAATGTTCACAATAAAAAGAAGGAACAGTTTTTCTTTTTAAGATTTTGGATCTGGTACAAACTCCTCTGCATCATATTTAGATTTGTCTGTTTCTGTCACTACATATATGATGTCTACATGATTCCATAATTTCTTTCCCAAAGAACTGTCACCATTAATCCACTATTGTATGTTGTCTTCCTGTAAATATGTCACCTTCCCGGCATGAATCACACCCAAGATGTATGACCTTAGAATTACATTTTCAATTTCTTTAAAATGTCACAGGTGGATCCAAACATATTTCACTAGAAATATAAATGCAGAATCTTTCTAGTTTTCTATGATTTTCTCCCAATATTTTACAGCTGTCTTGTCACAACTGATTTGACAAGAATATGTTTGGAGACAAGAAATTTATTGTTTATTTCCAAAGTATATAACTTACTTTTCATAGGAAAAAAAGTTATTTTCAACTGATATTTCCCAATTGGTTATCATGTAATTAATTTTTGTATTTATAATAGCCACAGATAAAAATAGGTCTGGGTACAAACCTCTCTTTGTAACCATACTGCTCAACTGGTTGACGAAATGGAAGTGCAAAAAGCAGCTAGTCTACTACGTGTGTGTGAGGAGCTCATGATGAATACCAGGCATGTAGTTCAGAGAGGAGTAAGGAGAGCATGGTTGAATCTGGTAAACTAGTTAAGTGGAGGTAGGTTAAGTGAAGATACGTGAAGGACATTTCTGCCATAGTGCAGTTTTTGTTGCAAGAGCATAAAAAGCAGAATTTGAAGTGATGTTCATAGTTACATCAAGACCAGAACATGGAGGGCTCTAAATTATAGGCTATTGAGTTTCCGTATTATTTTTATTGCATCAAGAAACCAGGGAAGATTTTTGAGCAAATAAGTGACACAGTTAAAATTTTGCTTCAAATAATCTCATCTGGAAGCATTGTGTAAATTGGAAAGAATAAGAAGTTGTCAGCCCATTCCAGGCATGAGGCTGTCCAGAGTGGGAGATAGAAAGACTGAAATATATACTTCAATAGATGTGCCATTAGTGAAAACAACAGAACGTGGAGAGCAAACCCACATACGGTGATACATTATACAAATTAAGCAGGAAGAAAATATTTTCTCTAACTCACTCAGGAATTCTTCCATGAATGAAAATATTAATAACTGATCAGTAATCAATTTCTTCAATGATACTAGCCAAATGTGGCAGTTCAATTATCTATTTATGTCAAACCAAAAACGTGGATACATGCGCTTTATCTTTCTCTAATTTTTATCGGAGTATATTTGCTTTACAATATTGTGTTAGTTTCTACTGTACAGCAAAGTGAATCAGCCATACGTATACATATATCCCCCCTTTTTTGGATTTCCTTCCCATTTAGGTCACCATGCTCTTTCAACATTGTGTTTTTTCCAACTTTATAAAACTGAGTTGTTCTGTAAAGGATATTGGTTGGTTTTCTTTTTCTGCCCTAAATATAGTATGTTACAACTCCTTTTTTAATAGGTTGCTTTACTCAAGTACTTAAGTACATTGGTACTGTTTTCTAATATCAATTAAAGTAGGAGGATTACTATTACTCATGTGACAATTAAAGAATGATGGGAAAATTAAAAAAAAAAATACTGGTGTGCTTTTCCAATAGTTTCAAGTATGCTCCAAGAACAATTAGGCAACTAAAATTCCAGGTAAAATTAAAATGGTTGAATGTGTGGTATCACTACTCCATAAACTAAAATGGAACACATAAGTTGATGATACAAGTTTAAAAGAAGTCTGTCAGTGTCAAACAAGAGAAGGTCCTGTTTACATTTTAAAATCTTAAAAGGTTGTCTGGAGCAAAAAATATGTAGGCAAAGTGCCTCACACGGGGCTGGGCTCCTGTAGGGGTACTTCCTGTAGGGCTGGGCTGAGTTTAAAGATGTTTATCTTTCATTACCAATGTTTGTATTGCCAGTCTATTAAACTTTTTAGAGTTACATCTTGTTCATTGGACTTTTTTTTTTTCAGCAAACTAAATGCGACATTTCCAAAGAAATTAATCTTAGTTCACTAAGAAGAGATTGAGTGACAATTTACTTTAAAATTCGTTACTGCTAGAGGGGAGAACTGAAGATGTAAGGTGGGAAACCACTGTTCTTAATCATTCCTATAATAGGGCATAAGAGCCTGTGAAAGTGAAAACAGAATAATATTACTCTTCTGGCTTTCTTTATTATAACAAGATGCGGCTGGTCCCTAACAGTGTGACTCTTCTGAGCTGCCAGGGTTTCACCTAGACTGAATCATGTTCCTCCAGAGCCCTGTTTTGTAAGCAGAAGCCACTAATAAAAGTGACCTTAATGGCTGATTTGGGTGCTTACAAGGCACCTGCATCCTCAGTGGGCCAGCCATGAGCAACAGCAAGCAGAGGCAGACTCTGCTGTGAGCATTCAGGTGTCATTAACGGATCATTGAGCCAAGAGATTATGACAGCTCCTTTGGAAAACTCCAGCTCCACGTTAGCACACTCTGTCCAGGGAGTTAGAGAGAGACTTTAACAGCCCACTTAAAGAAATTCAAGAGGAAAAAGGGATGTGTTGCAGCAAAGTCAAAATAATAAATTATCTAAGAGACTACATACCAATCTTAAATAAACAAGGACTACTGCGGCAAAGCGAAATTATTTTAAAATACATTTTTGGTGTTATGATCTCCTTAAAACATAAATATTTATCCTTAACAAATAAACGAATAAATAAATAAAACTTTGTCAGTTTTCTTCTAGATGCTTAAACTGTGCACTTTTCTCCCCTTCACTGATTTAGTTATTTTTTGTTTTGTTTTTGTTTTAGTCTCCTTCTCTAAGTTACCAAACCACACAATGCTTTAACTCTTTTGGCCTAAGGCCATTTTGTGGATAGGTCTTGTTAATATTTTAATCGTTTCAAAGGTATTTTTAAAAATTCATGTTTGAAGATTCTGTGCTAAGCCCTCTAAGTTAGGACTAACATGGAGAGGTTCATCTATTAAATAAATCAATGACTTGTAGACCTCTTGGTTTACCTGAGTGGAAACCTGCCATCTTCTACTTTTGTGTACTAAACATAATTTCCATGACTAATATCTGAACATGGGTGTGTGAAGGAGAACTAAAACTAGAGAACTTGATTAAAACTTCAGGAAAAGTTTACTAACTTTTCCTAATCACAGAACCTATTCATTTCCTTGTTTAATAATATTATTGGTTTAATAATAGCAACCTTTAGTAGTAGCCTGCTGCTGAGTGACACTATACTAAGTCTTTTACCATATTATTATTTTTACCATATTATTTTTATACCTGAAATAACTACACATATATGGCATTTTCCCCATGTTATAAATAACAGAAATGAAAGAGGATCTTACCTAGTCTCATACTCCTAAGGAAGTTCCAGAGCAATATCCCCAGCCTAGTTTATGACATTGAAGTTTATGATTCTGAAGCAGGATTTACAGCACAGTTTAGTTGCGTTCTTCTCTGTGTACCACTGCTTTAAAACAGTGGTTCTCAAGTCTGAGCCAGCATCAGGATCACCTGGAAGACTTGTTAAAACACAGATTGCTAGGACCCACCCTTAGTTTCTGACTCAGTAAATCTGGGGTAGTACCTAAGAATCTGCATTTTAACAAGCTCCCAGGTGATGCTAATATTGCAGGACCACACATTGGGAATAATTGCTTTAAAGCCATGTGAAAGGTGAAATGAATAGCAGTGAGTCTTCCTACCACCTGTTCAGATTAATCAAAATATGCCCTTTCTTGCAGCAATGTGTTTCATTATCTGTCTCTTACTGTAAGAGGATGCTGATATTCCTTAGGATAAAAAAAAAGAGGTGGCTATGACTCTAGTTTTAAGCAATTCCTTTAAATGTTTTATGAAAAGCTTTTCAAAACTTTCTGATACACTAAGTGGGGGCACGTGAGGGCTGAGAATGAGGAAGTATGCATTTTATTTCGCTAGACACTGGGTTTTGTTATTGTTGTTTTTTGCTTTCCTTTTTTAAAATAAAGGAAATGATATATACCGATAAGTAGTATTTTAACTTAAATGTGTCAGAAGATAAAGCTTTTTTTTCCACTTTTACAAATATGAAATCTAGTTCGAGTCTTTTGAGCATGAGCTGCCCATTCTCCTTGATTGGAACTCTGCAATAAATGATGTACTTTACCACAACCCACTACCAGTAGATTGGCTTTACTGTGTGCAGGCAAGCAGACCCAAGTTTGGTTCGGTAACAACAGATATTCAAGAAGACAGATAGGGTCAGAGGGGCAGAAATAGGGCAGCTTACACAAGGTTATATCTACACAGGCTTTATTAGCTATTTCATCTGCTTCCCATGTTCTCCATTCTCTATCCAGAAGTAATTTCACTTTCAGAGAACACAGCCTCAGCTACCTCTTCTACAGTCTTACTAAGAAATGTATGAGATTTACATGTAACTATAACAAGGTCAAGTGGAGTACTTTCAATAAGGAGGCAAAGTCTCTGGCCAGACTGAAGGTTATAGAAAAGTATGGGAAAATGGCATATCATGTGGGAAATAGACAAGCAAATAAGTGAGCATTTAGAAGCTTTAAGGTGGGGAAAAGAAAATCAAAAGTGTGAGGAGCCAATAGGTGAATGGTAAACTTCAAGGAAACTGAAACAAGTTGCAGGATAAAGTGCATGGTGATTCAGACAAAACTAGTAACACCTGAAGGAGCCTGGCCTTGTTTACTGACTGCAGCATTCAACTCTGGAAACAGTTCTCTCATGAGGTATTCAATTTTGTGTATTGAAATACTCATTATGCCTTTGTATAGATCCATATTCCTACCTTGTATCATTTTCATGTAACAGTTCTTATGGTGTGCATGTGTTGGTGTTGAATTCTTCCAGCTTTTCTCTGCCTGAAAAAGTCTTTATTTCACCTTCACTTTTAAATTTATTTTTGCTTAGTACAGCACACTAGGTCGACTTTTTTTTTCCTTTCCATAGTTTAAAGATGTTCTATCATCCATATCTTTGTTGCTCTGTATGTAACAAGTCTTCTACCTAACCCCCGCTTCTTTTAAGATTTTTTTCTTTATCACTGATTTTGGTCAGTTTGATTATATCATGTCTTACTGTAGTTTTCTTCATGTTTCTTTGAATTGGGTAGGTCATCTGGAATGGTCTCACAGTTCACTGATGCTCTTTTTATTTAATAAACTCTTTTTGTTCTGTTTTATTATGGATTGCTTCTATTGCTTTCTTTAAGTTCACTAGTGTTTTCTTCTGCAATGTTTAATCAGCCATAATCCCATCCTGTGTATTTTTTCAACTCAGATATTTTAGTTTTCGTCTCTAGAAATTTGATTTGGGTCTTTTTATATTTTCCATGTCTTTACTTAATGTTTGAGCATGTGGAATGCAATTGTACCCACTATTTTCATGTCTTTGCCTGATAATTACAACATCTGTGTTAGTTCCGGGTCAGTTTCAGTTTATTGATTTTTCTCATTATGGAGCCTACTTTTCTTTTGTATACCTGGTTATCTTTGACCGGATGCCAGACACCATGTTTTTTTGGTCAATATACTTTTGTATTTCTTTACATGTTTTTGAGCTTTGTCTGGAACATAGTTAAGTTACTAGGAAACGGTAACATTATTTTGGGACTTGCCTTTAAGATTCATTGGCAAGACCGGAGCAACCTTTAGTCTAGGGCTAGTTATTCCCCACTACTGAGGCAAGACCCTTCTGATACTCTATCCAGTGACTTGCAAATTATGAGTTTCTCTAATCTAGTTGGTGGGAACAGGCAACATTCCCAGCCCTGTGTGTGTTCCACGCATTCTACTAATCCTTTCAGATGGTTCTTTCTTTGCCTCAATAGTTTCCTTGAAAACATGTGTTGATCAATACTTACTAAACACAGGGGCTGCTCTGCAGATCTCTGGAGTTCTCTGTATGACAATGCTCTCTGGACCCTCTCATGTGAGGCATACCTTCTGAGGGTTTCTCTCTCATCTCTCAGTGATCACTGTCTCTCACTGCCTGATATCCAGTGCCATGAAAAACCACTGTTTCATGTATTTTGTCTGCTGAAGTTTTCGGTTTTGTTTTTGGCTGTTTTTGGCAAGAGGGTACATCTGTTTCTCTGTTTTGGACAGAAATAGAAGTCCCCCAGTAATGAATTAACTTGTACTAAGAGTTAATGTTTAGTTCTGATTGTGACAGGTTTATGTTTATTTCTGATTGGTTTATATTTCTGACCCAAGCTACATTATGATTTAAGCATTATCTTAATTAATGTGGCCTCTACAATTATTGGAGAAATGGATTAAGTATTAGCTAAATACAGCACTTTAATTTGAAGGACTGTATTGGAGATTTGGAAAATAATCATTACAAATTCTGAAGAATTGTTAATTTCACATGTCATCCTTTTATTTTCAACTAGAGGGAATGCAAGCTATATAGTTATCATGTGTTAACAGATTAACTAGTTTTCTGGACAATTTTATTGATTAAATAATACTTTTTTTTTATTTTTTTTTTTTTTAATTTTTTTTTTTTTTTTAATTATTTATTTAGTTTTGGGTGTGTTGGGTCTTCGTTTCTGTGTGAGGGCTTTCTCCAGTTGCGGCAAGCGGAGACCACTCTTCAGGCAGTGCGCGGGCCTCTCACTGTTGCGGCCTCTCCCGCTGCGGAGCACAGGCTCCAGACGCGCAGGCTCAGCAG
Source organism: Balaenoptera musculus (assembly GCF_009873245.2). Taxonomy (NCBI): domain Eukaryota; kingdom Metazoa; phylum Chordata; class Mammalia; order Artiodactyla; family Balaenopteridae; genus Balaenoptera; species Balaenoptera musculus. The sequence goes on from NC_045787.1 coordinate 139,004,741, forward strand.
TTGTGGCTCACGGGCCCAGCTGCTCCGCGGCTTGTGGGATCCTCCCAGACCAGGGCCTGAACCCATGTCCCCTGCATTGGCAGGCAGGTTCTCAACCACTGCGCCACCAGGGAAGCCCTAAATAATACTTTGACTTATGCATTTATTCTGGATTTCAGCTGTGGTTCTACATGCATATCATTTAAAAATTACTTTATCAGTATTTTAGAAAGACATCAATTTAAATTATCTCTTCTGATAAGGTTCTCCCCATTTATACTGATTATAATTTGTAGAAGCAAATTTCATATTGAAAATCACGGAAACTCACATGCCATGGTTAATTATGAAAGTTGAACTTCTAACATATTTTATCATTACTGATTAGGAAATCTGCCTCTTAAAATTAGATATAAATTTGCAGTGGTGGAAACCAGTGATGAGTGACAAACAACTGACCTATTGTCTTTTCCTCTTTTCTGCTCTACCTAAAAGTTACTAGCATTATCATTAGAGAAAATTATTATTCACACCTTTTTTACATGGTATATAATATATACATTTGACATGGTGGTTTTTATTACTTATCTTCAGTAAAATAAAATAGTAGGCAAAATATTTTGCTGGAAATCACAGTTTAACAGTAGTTGAAACCTGGAAGTCTTTAGTCTGGATTGAACCCTGAATGCTCAATCCTTGGCCATTCTTGTGGGTGTTTATTTTTTAAGTGGAATTTCAGTTTTAAAAAATGATGGTGATGGCTTTGAGAAAGCATAGCGGTTTAAAGCAAATAAGTTTATTCTCTAACTGTTCTGGAGATTCAGAAGTAGAAAATAAAAGTGTCAGCAAAGCTGTGCTTCCTCTGGAGGAAGACTGTGTTTCTTCTGCTCTTTCTCTCTTCAGGATAATCTGTTTCCTTGCCACCCTCATCTTCAAAAGGCCACCTATATCCTTTGGCTTACAGCTCCTTCCTGCAACTTCAAAGTGCATTACTCCAACCTCTGGCTCCTTCATCAAATCACTTTCTCTTTGACTTTCTTGCCTTCCTAAATTTTAGGAGAACCTTTTAAGTTACTTGGGATCACCCCAATAATCCAGGATAATTCTCTCATCTCAAAATATTTAATCTGATACATGGTGGGGGAGAATTATTCAGCCTGTCACAGCCATTCTCTCTCGGTTCTTTTCAGTCTTTTTCTTAATGATTCCCTCATTTATATAAGCTATCTGCCTAGCTCCTATAAGCACTGATATTTGCAGAGCCTAATTTCCAAAAAGGCTATCTACAGTGATCATATCATTGAAGCAGCACAACTACAGTTAGAAGTTGGCTGTCAGACTCAGAAGACACAAATGGGTGTCAATAAAATACTACTTGCATTTAGCTTTAGTGACGGATGCAAGACAAGAAACACATTTGGTATGATACCTTCACCTCATCAAAAGGCCAACAGTTACCCAAAAACACAACTTCTTTTGCTCCCTCATCCACATGTGGCATGAAAGGCTGACAAGCAAAAGAGTCAACATGCGTGAGGGTCACCTTGACATAAACTGAAATTCTCAGAATACAGGTACTATATCTATTTTTTTAACAGAGCACCTAGTACTAAGACTATCATAATTTTGGTAAGTCGCATCGTTTGGAAAGTTTTGTGAAGGAAACACAATAGCTTTTCTTTTCTTTCTCCTCTCTTTTCCCTTCTTACTTCTCCTCATCATCATAGTTATAATCTATAGCTATTATTTACTGAACTCTTTGTCTTTACACTTGATTAGGCATATATATGCAGTTGCCTATTGCCATATCTACTTACATATTTTAATAGAGCTCTCAAATTTAACCTGTTCAAAACTGAAATCTCCCTCTATTTCTCCCAAACCTGATTCACCTGCTTCTCCCTTTTAGGTCACAGATAACTACACTCTTCCAGTGGCTCAGCATCCATGGTTTTTGTCATACCACACATATAGTCTGCCAGTAAATCTTATTAGCTTAACCATCAAAAAATATACAAAACTCAGGGGCTTCCCTGGTGGCGCAGTGGTTGAGAGTCTGCCTGCCAATGCAGAGGATACGGGTTCGAGCCCTGGTCTGGGAGGATCCCGCATGCCGCGGAGCGACTGGGCCCGTGAGCCACGATTACTGAGCCTGCGCGTCTGGAGCCTGTGCTCCGCAACAAGAGAGGCCACGATGGTGAGAGGCCCGCGCACCGCGATGAAGAGTGGCCCCCACTTGCCGCAACTAGAGAAAGCCCTCACACAGAAACGAAGACCCAACACAGCCATAAAAATAAATAAATAAATAAACCCAAAGTTAAAAAAAATATATATATACAAAACTCCAAGGTAGGTCTGTTGCCCTCCCCACTAAAAAAAAAGAGTAAGTTATTTCAGCTATTCCTTCATTTTCTTTTTCTAACTTTGTTGAACATGTACTTTCTTCCATAGTCATGCAGTAGAAAAGAACATGGGCTGTGGACCTGCATTTGAACCCCCTCCCCCAAACTGTATAAAACTCTAGACCCTGATCACCTCTCATCTCTCCCAATGTCACAACTCTACACTAAACCACCATTATATCTTACCTGGATTATTTCAAGAGCCTCTGTAATCCCTCCCTTCACCTTAGTCTACTCTCAACACACCAACCAGAGAGGTCTTGGCTGATCATGTGTCCAAACATGTCCTTGGCTCAAACTCACTAATGGAATTCCATTCCTCTCAAAGTAAAAAAGAGAAGGTCTTACAATGATATACAAGATCTGGCCCTGTTTTCTCTCTGGCCTCACCTGCTATATCTCTCTTCTTTGCTCTGTTCTAGCTGCACTGGCCTCTTTGATGCTGCCAGAACACTCTCAGACATGCTCCTACTTCGGAGCCTTTGCTTTCTTTTTCTCTCTGAAATATCCTGCCCCTGATAGCTATATGACTCTTTCCCTCCCTGTTATGGTCTGAATTGTGTCCCCCTAAAATTCATATGTTGAAGTCCCAACCCCAGTACCTCAGAATGTAACCATATTTGGAGAAAAGATCTTTTACGGGTGATTAAGTTAAAAAGAGGCTGTTAGGGGTGGGGTCCCAACCCCATATGACCCATGTCCTTATAAGAAGAGGAAGAGGCAGAAGGGATGTGTGTGCACAGAGGAAAGTCCATGTGAGGACACGGCAAGAAGCCAGCCATCTGCAAGCCAAGGAGAGAGTCTTCAGGAGAAATCAAACCGGGTGACCCCTTGATCTTGGACTTCCAGCTGCCAGTACTGTGAGAAAATAAAAATTTTCTGTTTTTTAAGCTACTCGTCTGTGGTATTTTGTTATGGTGATCCTAACAAACTAATATCCTCTTTTACTTGGTCTTTGGTCAAAAGCCAGGCACTCTGTATGATCTTCCCTGGCACCTTATCTAAAATTTCCTACATACCCAGACACCTTATATCCCATTACCTGCTTTACTTTCCTTTTATCACATATGCAAAAAAACATGTATTCCATTTATTTGTCTTATTTATTGCCTGCCTCCTCTATAATGTGAGTTCAATGAGGAAAGAGATTTTGGGCCTTTTTAAAATGTTTTGTACTGCTATTCCCTGGAATCTAGAATAGCATCCTGCACAGAATAAGACCTTGGAGATTTGTTAACTTGGCTGTATGTCTACAAAAAACTATGGACTTATAGGAAAGACGAAATACAAAGCAACTGAAATCCATGTCATGAGAATAAAAATACAGAGTAGAACTTAGATCTTTAAACTTTTACTGGTTAATCTCCAGAGTCCCATTCTATAGGGAAAGAGAACATAAGCAGATATTTAGAATATGAAAAAAATGAGAGGTATAAAGAAAATAAGACTAGGATGCAGTGGGTATTTTGAAGGGGGACAGGTACATACAGTGACGTGTTATGAAAATTAGGCAAAGCTCCCTAGAGGAGAACATTCGAATAGGATAAAACATTTTCTGGTATTAGGTGTTGTCACAGGGCCTTATGTTTGAACTTTTGTATGTTTTCTTTTCTTTTTTAGTATATAAAAAGACAGAAGCACACAGAAATAATCCCCAGAAATTTTTCTTAGGGACTAAATATAAAGGCAACATGACCCATTAGGCTTCGAGTGCTCAAAAATAGTTCAAGTGACTCTAGCTTAGGAGGCATTCTTTGGCTTGCTTCTGTCACTTACCGGTCATTTGATTAAAAAAAATAATTATGGTAAAATACACATCTTAACCACAGTTAGTTCAGTGGTATTAAGTGTATTCATATTTTGTGCAGTCATCACCACGATACATTTCCAGAATTTTTTATCTTGCAAAACTGAAATTCTGTACCCATTAAACACTAACTCCCCATTCCCTCCCTCTCCTAGTCCCTGGCAACCACCATCTCCCTGCTGTCTCTATGAATGCTGTCTCTATGAATTTACACTCTAGGTACCTCAGAAAAGTGTAATCATACAGTATTTGCCTTTTTGTGACTTTATATCACTTAGTATCATGATCTCAAGATTCATCCATGTTGTAGCATGTGTCAGAATTCCTGTCCTTTTTAAAGCTGAATAATATTCCACTGTATGTATGTACACATTTTGTTTATCCATTCATCTATCAATGGACACGTGGGTTGCTTCCACTTTTTGGCTATTATGAATAATGCTGCTATGAACAGAGGACTACAAATATCTCTTCAAAGCCCTGCTTTCAATTCTTTTAGGTATATACCCAGAAGTGGAATTGCTGGATCATATGATAATTCTATTGTTAATTTTTTGAGGAATAACCATACTGTTTTCCACAGTGGCTGCACTATCTTATATTCCCGCCAGTAAAGCATGAGTGTTCCAATTTCCCCACATCTTTACCAGCACTTATTTTCTGTTGTTTTTGTTTTTTAATAGTAGACATTCTAATGGGTATAAAGTAGTACTGGTCATTTGATTTTGAATCTAAATTGTCTAAATTTCTGTTTCCTGTCTGTTTCATTTCTACCATATTTGTTTGAAAGGACCAAAAAGATGTACTACTAGTAACTACATATGAAATTCCTTTGTGAAACTTAAAGACAAATTGATTTTGAAAGGTTATTTTCTATCATCAAAATTGGTTAGATGGTCTTTCAAAGGACTAGCTTCTAGATTCTACTTTGTTTTGAGACCTCTTTGGCTTTTCTAGAATTCTATACCTCTGCGTTTTTCTAGAAAAAAATATCAATTACCAAAGTAGACTCATAGTTGAATATACAAGTAACCAAAGAGAAATGGAAAAAGAAGTCAAGCATTTTCTCCCTTCCATTCCCTGCCCATTGTTCAGAAACACAAGCGTAAAATTCTATAAATGTGAAGGAATAGATAACTTATTAGCTATTTAACTGTTTCAGAACATAGGAAAGCCCCAAATATTCTCAATTCATTCTGTAAGGCTAGTAGGACCCTAAAACAGCAGTCCCCAACCTTTCTGGCACCAGGGACCGGTTTTGTGGAAGACAATTTTTCCACGGACCGGGGGGTGGGGAGGAGAGGGTAGGACGGCTCGGGCGGTAATGCGAGCAATGGGGAGTGGCAGATGAAGCTTTGCCACTCACCTCTTGCCGTGCAGCCCGGTTCCTAACAGGCTGTGGACCGTTGGGGACCCCTGCCCTAAAACACAAACCAGACAGTTTATAAACTGAAATGGCAGTATACTAAAAACCATAATTTACTATTAAATTATTCCAACATGTCTAATCTGTTAATGAAGTACATTACACAAATAGAAGAAAAACAAACTTTCCAAAGTTGAAAAGGCCTATAATAAAATTTACTATCACTTCATAATTAATATCATAAATCTTCTTTAGAAATTGGGCTAATAGTATCCCTCAAAAACATAAGGTATTTTTTATTAAGTTCATATTTATTAAAGCATCCCTGAAGAGTCCATAAAATCACTAAAGACAACATTATAAAAATCAGTCCAATAAGGATTCACATTTATACGTAAGGAACAGGGTTATGCCCTTCACCTGGATTACCTCATTTAATCCTCACCAAATCCCAGGAGCTGGGTGTTATTATTGGTCTCAGTTTTGCAGCTAAAGACACATAGGCTCAAAGAAATTAAATAACGTACCCAGAGGCAAAGACCTAGTATTAGCAGACTGTCAAATAGGCTCCCATTCCTCAGAATTAAGCAAGCTAGAGAAAGACTTTTAATTTCATACCAGTTTTGATACTGTACCACTACTAGTTACATGGAATATTACCCTTGAATCTTGTAGCCATTTTTGTACTGGCACTCCCAATGTAAAAGCCTGAGATGAGTGTCCCTGTAACAACTGAGTTCCTCTTACTCTTTGATACCATCTGTGTTCATATCAGCAGGTGTTAATTGTTCTTCTGATAATATCCAAACTAATCCTATTAAGGCTAACAGTGGGAGTGTGGTCTACGACAACTTAGTACTGAGGTCCAAAACATAAAAGGAAATCTGGTATCCATTTACGCCTCCAAATAATATACTTTTTAACTGCAATGAAGTGGTCAATTCCCTAAAGACATTCTAAGCATCTGCCTGAAGTGTTAAGTGAGTTAGTTCCCCTATCAAACCGATTAGAAAAGACTAATTAGAAAGGAAATTCATTGTACAATATTATGTACCATTTACTGGCTTAAATAAAACCCAACTTGTGAGATAAAGGAGCCTTCTCTTCTGTGTAGGAAGATGGAATTTCTGCTGGTTAAATGTGGCACACACCAATTAGGAAAAATAAAATTTACTGTATTCATTCAGTAACCTCTCTAGGCATTTGTAAGCCTCTAAACATTTAAACCTTCCCCCTTTATGTTTTCTTAAAAGCCAAAAGAAAATCCAGTGAGTAAGCTTTTACAGGATTTTTTTAAAAAGAGGACATATACTTTATTTCCTTTTGCTAGGTAGATAAAAGCTTGTCGAAAAGAGGGTTTAGAAATCAAAGTATGGAATTTGGCAATTTTGGAAGCCAAAATATGGAATTTGGCAATTTAGTTTGAATTATAAATTGATGCTTTTTACAGTTTTTATGCAATTGAAAATAACATATCTATATATACATTTGTGAGTACTTGTGTGTATAGAGAATACACGGTAGCCAATTATAATACGTTACCTACATTCATGCTTTGTGTTTATACTAAAATCAGGTTCATTAAATAAGTGACAATTACAATTATTAGAAACACATTGCTAACAAAGTAAACTACCATTGGAGTCTAGCAAATTGACCAGAGAGCTAATCATTTGTTTTGCTGATCCCTTTTTTGATGTGCTAAGAGCCCCTAATAAGGTTAGTTAAAGCATTAAACTGAGAACTGAAGTGTGAAAACTAACATTAACTCCTAATTTGATGATAGACATTAATTGCAGCTTATATTTTACAGTTAACGACTGAGAGAAATTTTCACATCTGGGTAGCTTTACAGTTGTCCACATAAGTAGCCCCCCAAATTATGCTCCAATGAAAGCAGGGTAGAAAAGTAGCTACACAATTTACCAACACTGGTAGGATAGACATTTTAAAAAATCTTCTATTTATATTAAAGAGCCTGCAACAGATTGCATAAGAACCTGTTTGTTTGGGTTGTATTCTAGGAAAGGAGGCCACATGCTCACCAAATAAGCAAAAACACCATATTACCTAGGAACGGGGTAGGTTCTCTAATTGTTTAAGCATAAGTGCAAGCAGACATTTTTCTACTCTCCCAAATGTATTCACAAGACAAAGGTAACTAAAATAATTACATTCATTGTATTAAATACTTATTTTTATCTTAGAATTAAGTTCAAAATTTTATCCTGATGCATTCCCAACACTAGGAGTACATATATGCATACACTGGCACATAAGACCTATCACCACACTCATGCCTACACATTCTCTCTTGCTATCCAATCCATTCTGTTCTTGAGCTAAAACTGCAATGAGACATGCATTTGTGCTTTTTATTTTTTTAAACACTTAGCTTACATGTAGGTCAAAACACTAATTCTTCCTTTTGCAATTAATATATTTTTACATAAATAAAAACTGGCATTTTTGTCAATCTGCTGTCTTTTTGCAGGATGTAAACTGAAGCAGAGTTCACTTCATCAGTTTCTTTAATTCCATCTGCTTTCAGTGAAATTTAAATTTATCTTGTAATTTCTAGAAGTATTTTAAATCTTCATATTATATTAGCCTATTCATATCTTTTCTTTTAAGAAAAGCTTAACAAAGACCTTACATTAAACCTGTAAATAACTCTCAAAAGTAAATGGCCAGCATTGTTTGAGACATCATTGTTTAAATTCCACAATTTTGATTTTCTATAACATTTTCAAAATATATCTTCATGATTCATTTTTTTAATATTCATTGTGAGTTACTACAACCTATTATGTGCCAGGCACTTTGCTTGATTCTAGACATAAAAGATAAAGAAAGTTTTCCCTGTTTTTTCAGAGCTATAAGCTCCACTGAATGAAGGGGACTACTTTGTTAAGTACCATTGATCAAAATGGAAGTACAATGGATATGAAGGGACATAAGAATGTGGAAGACCTATGGGACAGCTCTGCAACTGATTCATTAGCTTCTGAGCACAAAGAAATGCTAGAGGGACAGAATGTTAGAAAAGCTGAGGCAGGACTTCAAAGACATAGTCTAACCTAAATTCCAGAGTCTTTTGCAATTGCTTACAATAGACCTAAGTAGTACGTTGATCTAGAGTCTCTTACTCATATTAAAGCAAGCTGGCAACATACATGTGAGTATGTGTATGTGTTCATTATTACTTTGATTGAGTTTTTGGTTTTTCAGTTGCTGTTATGATGAAACAAATGCTATATGTTAAACTAATATGCAATTAGGATATTTAATACCTATACACACTGTATAGCACCCTACATTTAAACAAATTTTGAGTCAGTGCCAACTCCTTCCCATTTTCTTGGATCTGATGGGATCTCTTTTCAGAGATAACTTCCCTGAAAAAAATAGAGGGAGCTAGAAAGCATATAATTGACATTGTATTAATTGATGGTCCTATGTAGCTGGTGGTAACAATACTTCCGGCTTTAAGAGAAACAGTGAAGAAAGAAATTGAATATGATTGATTGAGTGCATACAAAGAAAATAAGATAAAACAATTTTTTGGATTACTTACTTACATGATACAACAAATGTACAAGTTCCTTTCTAAGAGTGAAGATGTTACAATTATAGAAAGGATGGTAAGAAAGTGCTAGGGGTCTGGAGTCTATCATACTTTTTCCCTGATTCCTTTAACAAGAATGGATTATCATTTTAAAAATTAGTTTATTTTAATGGGCCTAGTACATATTAAATTATTAAAATATAATATTCATAAGATTTTTATGGTACAAAAGAGGCACTCATAAACACAATGTTAGTACTTCCCTAAACACATAAATTGGTTGATTTCCCCCAGCAACCCCCCTTCAGAATGAATACTAAGTATGACACTATCAGCACTCTCAAAATTAAGGAGTTATTTATCTTTAACATCTTCCTTCCCCACATATATACTTCAAAGTATCCCTTGATGAAAGCCTCTATCTACAATAATTTTTAGTCTAATTTAAATGTGTTTTACTTTGCTTTTGTTCTATTCTGTTGACACAGGTAACAGCTGACTACATAGAATATGTGTCTATGTGTGTGTGTAATTTTATGGAACTTTAAGAATACTGATTCTGCGTCATTGATTGGGCTAACAAGTAAGAGATCATCAACTCTCATAGGGTCTTTTCACCTTAGCCTTTAGGTACCCACTTTTCCTTCCCTTGATAGCAGAGAAGAAAGAGCACTGTTTCCTCTGCATGAAAGTTCCTAGGGCTCTGATATTACAAGGGCCTCTTTTTTCTTTTCATTATTTATTTACACAGATTTTGTTAGTTTTCTCTTTAACAAATATATTACAAAAACAGTTCATTGTCATCACAAAATTTTGAAAAAAAATTAAGAAGAAAATTAAAGTCATCATAAATACCTCCATTATATGTGTGTATATCATTTACTTCTAGAAGCGCAATTTTATGTGTGCTTATCTCAAAAAACTGGTATCATAAGGCACATGCGGTGGGTTAAACTACTTTGATTATATATCCTAAAAATTTTGCTCATGTCATAAAATGTTTTTCTAAATTATGATTTTAAATAGCCATGTATATTTCAACATAAGGAGGTAACAAACTATACATTCAATCTTCTAAGTTTTTAGATTAGCACTCAGATTTTTTGAATTTTCATTCTTTTAAATAATGATATAAAAATGTCCTTATACCTAAATGTTATTGCACGTATCTGATTATTTTATTAAGTTAAAGGGAAGGGCTATATTCAAAGGTATGAACATTTTGATAGCACTGATGATTCTTTTCAAATAACTCTCTAGTATGGCTGTCCAAATACAATGTACAAGTACACTGTATCTGAGTTACTGTATTTTTCATACTTTTGTTAACAATATGTATTAACGCTCATAAATATGACAAGCAAAAGGTATAATTTTTAAATTTTGTGATTTTTTTTAGCTACTAATATCAATAGCTAAATATGGTTTGTGTGTTATTTTGTAAATTGACATTTTTACTGTGGAATAATAAATTTTTCTTCATAATCTGCCTTAAATTTTGAGGCACTAAATGACAAGAGGGAAAAAAGGAGACACTTTTACAAGTCAGGGAGAAATATATGTATTCTTCCAAATTGCTCTGTGTATAAATTTGGACACATTGCAGTTATTCAATAAATCACTGTTGATTTTTAGTGCAACAATGAAAACTTTAAGTGACACCTTCATCAAGTGATAAATGATAAGCCAGTGATAGGTCCAAACCTGATACCAGTAAAATATCCATCACAGACTAAGCAATAAACATAAGATTCATCTAAAAGTAATTGAAAACACATATTTCTAAATATCTTGTAAAGGTACTTGAAGATATTATTTATAAAGCAAGGTAAAAATACAGAATTAAGTGACATTATATAAAGTACAGAAAGTTTCCATTTAAAAAATTTTTTTTTCCTTTGAAAATAGAAATGGCTATTTTAGTTTACTTATTGTGTGTTAAGAATGGGACCCGTATTTGAAGGAGAAAAATGAATCTAGTAGATTGCAAGTTATATGAGACGTTTTCAGTAAAGGTAGAGTATTTGAGTTTTATCACAAGTATGATGGGAAACCAGTGAATAGTATTAAACAGGGGACAGGCATTAGCTGACAGAGTTTCAAAATATCATACTCTGGCTGCTATGGGGCGAGTAGATTGTTGGGAGGCAAGAGTAAAGGCTGGGAGACAGTTTAAGAGGTTACTGCTAATGTCCCAGGAGACAAATAGCAACAGCTTGGACCAGGGTGGTAGCACTGGAAAAGGAGAGAAGCAAGTACCTTGGTGCTAGTCATGCAGTCTTGCCAATAGATTAAATGTAACCGGTAAAGGAGAAACTTCATGATAACTCCTAAATTTTTGGCTTAAGCACTTGATGATGTCATTTAAGACAGGGAAGATAACAGTTTGGAGGAGTGAATAGGTGCAGATTAAATGTTCATTACTAAGATGAAAAAAGAGGCTATTAAGTCATTTTGAATGTCAAGTCAGATACTATAAATTTTTTTCCCAATAACATGTCAGTCCCTAATCAAGAATTTGTAAATGTTACCTTATATGGAAACAGGGTCTCTGCAGACGTGGTTAAGAATCTTGTGATGGGGAGATTATACTGGATTATCCAGGCAGTGACCATATGTGTCCCTTTGGGGGATGAGGGGTAGAGGGGTGAGCAGAGGGAGATTGTACTCACACTGAAAGAACGCAATGTAAAGATGGAGCAGAGAGGGATTTTAAAATATTGCCCTTGAAAAGTGGAGTAATGTGACTGCAACCAAGGAATGTCAGCAGTCACCAGAAGCTGAAAGAGGCAAGGAACAGATTCCTTCCTAGAACCTCCAGAGGAAGTTGACACCAGGAAGTTGACACCATGCTGACACCAGGATTTCAGTCTAGTGATGCCGATTTGACTTCTGGACTTTAGAATAAATTTCTGTTGTTTTGAGTCATTGAATTTATGCTAATTTGTTATATCAGCCACAGTAAGCTAAAACAGATTTTGATACTGAGAGTGGGGTACTACTATAACAAATTCCTGCAAATATAAAAGTGCCTTTGAGATTAGGTTAATGGGCAGAGAAGCTGGAATAATTTTGAGGTGCATGACAGAAAAAGCCTAGATTGCTTTGAACTATTGGTAGAACTATGGATGTTCAAGGCACTTATAGTGAGGTCTCGGAAGGAAAAAAAAGAACACGTTATTGGAAACTGGAGGAAAGTTGATCCTTATTATATAGCATTAGAAGTTATAGCAGAAATGTGCCCTACAGAATTTGTAAATGATGAACTTGGGTATTCAGCTGAGGAGACTTCCAAGATAAGTGGTTCAAGGTGCAGCCTGGTTTCTTCTTATTGCTTATAGTAAAATGCAAGAGGAAACAGAAAAATTGAGGAAAGAACTATAAAGCAAAAATGAACCAGGATTTAATGATTTGAGAAATTCTCAGCCTATCCAGATTGCAAAAGATGCTAAAATTACGAGATTTACTTTTATTAAAATAAACTCTGATCATAAAGCCAAGGATATGGCTGGACCACAATTGGCTAGTGCCTCAAAACAATCAAAGATTCAGAGTATTCTCTTACAAAGAGGGTTCTTAAGGAAATTAAGCATGTGGTTCATGGATCCACTCAACCATCTCAGCAGAAGCCAGGAATAAACATGGGATTATTCCAAAAAAGATATGTGGCGGGCTCTCTTGTCTAATGGTGTGAATCTCCATGACATACACAGAAGATCTATAAGATTTGAGAAATGTTTACCAGTAGAAACACTGCCAGACTGGTCTGAAAGGAACGAAAGATAAAATGAAGGAAGTATAACTCCAAGTGGAGAGCCTTGGGTCTAGAGGCCAGAGCCATGGGTACCGGAGCAAATCTATGCAGAAGCCAGAGTCACGGGTCCAAAAGGCAGAGCCTTAAGCCACAGAGGATTATTCCCTGGCCTTGAAATCTAATGGAAACTGGCTGGTTGGATTTTGAAATTGCTTGGGGGGCTAGTGACTCCTTTTTTCCTTCAATTTTCCCCCTTTTTGAATTAAGAATATATATAGCTGTTACCCTATGCCTGTCCCACCACTGTATTTTGGAAGCAGATAACTAGTCTCCTGGTTTCACAAATCTATAGATGGAAATTTTGCCCCAGGATGAACCATATCCAGACTTTGACTCATACTAAGTTAAATTATTTAGATGATGACATTTGGAACCTTTGAGCTCATAATATTTAGCTGATATTTTAGACCTGAGTTAATGCTCTAATGAGTTGAGACTTTTGAGTATGTTGGAATGGAATGAAGATACTTTGCACGGGGAAGGCTGTGAATCTTTGTGGTCCAGATGACAAACTGGTTGGCTGAATAATGTCCTCCCCCCAAAGACATCCACATCCTAATACCTCATATCTGTAAATGTTACCTTTTGTAACAAAAAGGAACTTTTAGATGTGATTAAGTTAAGGATTAAGATGAGGAAACTATTCTGGAATATCCAGGTGGGCCTTAAATGCAATCACTCAGTGCGTCTTTATAAGGGAGAGGCGGAGATAAATTTGAGACAGAAGAGTAGAAGGCAATGTGACTATGGATTCAGAGATTGGAATGATGTAGTCACAAGCAAAGGAATGTGGTCAGCACTGAAAGATGGAGGAGGAAAAAAATAGATTTTCTTCTAGAACCTCCAGGAGGAATGTGGCCCTGCCAATATTTTGATTTAAATACTGATACCAAATTTCTGACCTCGAGACCTGTGAAGGAATACAATTCTGTTGTTTTCAGCCACCTAGTTTGCGGTAATTTGTCACAGAAGCCACAGGAAACTAATACACAATGAAAAGAATAAATTCCAAAATTAACTTTACCATCATGAATTTTGGAATTTTTTTTTTCTCGGTGTATTAATTAATTCAAACATCTAACTCAATGTGTACCTTATTTAACTGGGCCTGACACTTTGACAAGACCGTTGGACATGGCCTTTTTGAAGCTAACTGCCCAGGGTAACATAGCCATTTTATTCCGGTTCTGTTTCTTAGTCTTCCGCTCCTTCCCTTGTCTAGAATTTAGTGATTTGTGTCTCCTAAATAATGGCAATGGTACATGGAGATTTGACAGGTAGATTGCTGTAAAGTTCTAACACCATTTTTACGGGAGGGGGAGGAGAGAGTTAGGGACAGAAGGGACATTTGCTCTGCACTTCATATCAGTAATAAAACTTAAAATTACATACTAATGGATATTAATGACAAATGAGGTTATGTATACTGTCATGATTGAACAAAGACATCCTGAGAATTTTAACTTCATGTTTCATTATCATCTGTAGTGAATTATCAATTAACGTTTTATAAATTTTGGAATTATCCTAAGAAAACTTAATTCTTTCACATTGTTTTCTCAGTTAAAAGTTAATTTTGTTTAGAATACTCTTTAAATGCTTTTAAAATGTATTACAATTCTGTTGCAACAAATCTTTTGCATTTCTATATACTAATAATAAACTATCAGAAAGAGAAATTAAGAAAACAATACCATTTACAAATGCATCAAAAAGCATAAAATACCTAGCAACAAATTTAACCAAGGAGGTAAAAGATCTGTACACTGAAAACTATAAGACATTAATGAAAGAAACTAAAGAAGACACAAATATGTGAAAAGATATTCTGTGCTCACAGACTGGAAGAATTAATATTGTTAAAATGTCAATACTACCCAAAGCTGTATACAGATTGAGTACAATCCCTATCAAAATTCCAATGGAATTTTTTTTGACAGAAATAAGACAAACAATCCTAAAATTTATATGGAACCACAAAAAAATGCAAAGAGCCAAAGCAATCTTGAAAAAGAAGAACAAAGACAGAGGCATAATGCTCCATGTTTCAAACCATATTATAAATTTATAGTAATCAAAACAGTATAGTACTGCATAAAAACAGACACACAGATCAATGGAACAGAATAGATATCCCAGAAATAAACCCACACATAGATGGTCAATTAACTTACAACAAGGAAGTCAAGAATATACTATGGAAAAAGGACAGTCTCTTTAATAAATGGTGTTGGGAAAACTGGATAGTCACATGAAAAAGAATAAAATTGAACTACTCTCTTATACCATACACAAACATTAACTCAAAATGGGTTAAAGATTTGAATGTGAGACATGAAACCATAAAACTCCTTAAAAAAAACATAGGTGGTAAGCTTCTTGACATCAGTAGTGGTGATGATTTTTTTTGATTTGACACCAAAAGCAAAGGCAACAAAGCAAAAATAAACGAGTGAGACTACATCAATTAAAAAGCTTCTGCACAGCAAAGGAAACCATCAATAAAACCATCAACAAAAGCAACCTACTAAATGGGAGAAAATATTTTGCAAATCATGTATCTGATAAAGAGTTAATATCTAAACTATATAAAGAACTCATACAATTCAATAACAAAAAAATAATTCAATTAAACAATTCAATTAAAACATGTGCAGAGGATCTGAATAGACATTTTTCCAAAGAAGACATACACATGGCCAAAAGGTACATGAAAAGGTGCTAAATATCAGTAATAATCAGGGAATGCACATCAAAACCACAACAAGGTATCACCCCACACCTGTTAGAATGGCTATTACCAGAGAAACAAGAAATAACAAGTGTCGACAAGGATGTGGAGACAAGGGAAGACTCATGCACTGTTGGTGAGAATGCAGTTGGTACAGCCATGATGGAAATCATTATGGAGATTCCGAACAAAATTAATAATCCAACAATTGCACTTCTGGGTACTGAGCCAAAGAAAACAAAAACACTAACTTGAAAAGATGTATGTACCCCCATGTTCACTGCAGCATTATTTATAGTAGCCCAGATAGGGAAACAACCTAACTGTCCATCAATGGATGAAAAAATATATATATATATATACACACACACTATTTATTCACAATGGAATATTATACAGCCATAAAAAAGGAAAGTTGCCATTTGCAACAACCTGGACAGACCTTGAGGGCATTATGTTAAGTGAAATAAGTTAGAGAAAGACAAATACCACATGCTCTCACTTATACCTGGAATCTAAAAAACAAAATAAAACAAAACCTAGGCTCACAGATACAGAAAACAGATTGGTGCTTGTGATAGGAGATGGGTGGAGGGTAGGTGAAACAGGTAAAGAGAGTCAAAAGGTACAAACTTCCAGTTACAAAATAAATTTAAGTCATGGTGATGTAATATACAGTTAATAATACTGTATTGCATTTGTAAGTTGCCTCTAGATATTGCCTTTTTCTTTTACAAATTGAAGGTTAGTGGCAACCTCATATTACTGCACTCTGCTTTATCGTGCTTTATAGATATTGCCTTTTTTTTTTTTTTTTTACAAATTGAAGGTTAGTGGCAACCCTTCAGCATCAAGCAAGTCTATTGGCATCATTTTCCTAATAGCATTTGCTCTCTTTGTGTCTCTGTGTTACATTTTGGTAATTCTCACAATATTTTATGCTTTTTAAAATTATCATATTTATATATATTATGGTGATATGTGACCAGTGATCTTTGACATTTCTATTGTAATTGTTTTACAGTGCCAAAAGCCATGCCCAAATAAGACCATCAACTTAATCACTAAATGCTGTGTGTGTTCTGACTACTCCACCAACAGGCTGCTGCCCCACCTATCTCCTTTCCTTGGGTCTCCCATTCCCTGAGACACAACAATATTGAAATTAGGACAATTAATAACCCAACAACAGCCTCCAAGTGTTCAAATGAAAGGAAGAGTCACACATCTCTCATTTTAACTCGAAAGCTAGAAATGATCAAGCTTAGTGAGGAAGGCATGTCAAGAGCAGAGATAGGTGGAAAGCTAGGCCTCCAGTGCCAAACAGTTAGCCAAGCTATGAATGCAAAGGAAAAGTTCTTGAAGGAAATTAAAAGTGCTACTCCAGTGAACATAGGAATGATAAGAAAGTGAAACAGTCTTATTGCTGATAGCAAAAGGGTTTTAGTGGTTTGGGTAAAAGATCTAACCAGCCACAACATTCTCTTAAGACAAAACCTAGTCCAGAGCAAGGTCCTCTCTTCAACCCCACAAAGGCTGAGAGAGGTGAGGAAGCTGCCCAAGAAAAGTTTGAAGCTAACAGAGGTTGACTGATGAGATTTAAGGAAAGAAGGCATCTCCATAACATAGAAGTGCAAGGTAAAGCCGTAAATGCTGATGCAGAAGCTGAAGCAAGTAATCCAGAAGATCTAGCTAAGCTAATTCATGAAGGTGGCTACACTAAACTATAGATTTTTAACGGAGATGAAACAGCCTTAAAATGGAAGACACTATCTAGGACTTTCATAGCTACAGACAAGAAGTCAATGCTTGGCTTCAAAGCTTCAAAAAGCAGGCTGACTTTTGTGTTAAAAGCTAATGCAGCTGGTGATTTTAAGTTGAAGCCAATTCTCATTGACCATTCTGAAAATACTAGGACCCTTAAGAGTTATGCTAAATCTACTCTGCCTTTGCTCTGTAAATGGAACAACAAAGACTGGATGACAGCACAACTGTTTACAAGATGGTTTACTGAATATTTTAAGCCCATTGATGAGACCTATTGTCAGAAATAAAAGATTCCTTTCCAAATATTACTGCTCCTTGACAATGTACCTGGTCACCCAAGAGCTCTGATGGAGATGTACAACGAGATTAATGCTGTTTTTATGCCTGGTAACACAACAACCATTCTGCAGCCCATGGATCAAGAGTAATTTTGACTCTCAGGTCTCATTCTTTAAGAAATTCATTTTGTAAGGCTATAGCTTGCATAGATAGTGATTCCTCTGATGGGCCTGGGCAAAGTAAATGGAAACCTTCTGAAAAGGACGCATAATTCTAGATGCCATTAATAACATTTGTGATTCACGGGAAGAGGTCAAAGTATCAACATTAGCAGGAGTTTGGAAGAAGTTGATTACAACCCTCAGGAGTGCCTTGGATGGGTTCAAGACTTCAGTAGAGGAAGTAACTCCAGATGTGATAGAAAAAAGCAAGAGAACCAGAATTAGAAGTGGAGCCTGAGGATGTGACTGAAGTGCTTCAATCACATGATAAAACTTTAATGGATAAGGAATTGCCTCCTATGGATGAGTAAAGAAAGTGGTTTCTTGAGACAAAATCTATACCTGGTGAAAGAAGCTGTGAAGACTGTTGAAATGACAACAAAGGATTTAGAATATTACATAAATTTCCGTTGATAAAGCAGCGGCATGATTTGGGAGGACTGACTCTCAATGCTATTGGCACACTTAACAGACTACAGTATAGGATAAATGTAACTTCTTATATGTACTAAGAAACAAAAAAATCCATGACTCACGTCATTGCAATCTTCGCTTCATTGAGGTGGTCTGGAACAGAACCTACAAGATCTCAGAAGTATCCCTATAATGCTGATGAACGTTAACTAGACTTATTGTGGTGATCATTTTGTAATATATAGCAATATTGAATCATTATGTTATATACCTTAAACTAATATAATGCTGTATGTCAGTAAAAAACAATAAAAGTTAATTTTGCTTATTATAACACTTAAATGCATTTTAAATGTTTTGCAGCTCTCTTTTTGGAATTTTTTTTAAAGATTAAGTAACTTGGGCTTCTCTTAGTGGTTGAGATGCTCTGTGTATTGATTAAGACCTGTTGTATGATTGTATTCTGTGTGATAATCTTGTAAAATAAAGTGCATATAGTTTAACTCTGCTTATTCTTTCATACAACTTTGTCTACTGTATGTCAAACATTGATCTAGAAACTGAAGATATATGACCCAGAACGCCTTTCCCTCCTCAAGCTGACATTCTAGGTGCAGCAGACCATTAATAAACAAACAAATAAGTAATGACATCTGATTAAAAATAAAGAGGGATAGTTAATATTAAGTGGAAGAAATAGCTGTGAGAGTAGGTGAGAAAGGCTTTTTATTTTAAATGGTAATTAGAGCATGAAGGCCTTATTGACAGTCTGACATTTGACCAAAAATTATTTACTTGTGCTACTTTTCCTTGTTGTTCTCTGTGCATCAAAATTCTAATAAATGTTTTTGGTGGAGGCCATGTAGGGATATCTGACAAAGGGTTGTATTTGCCCAACTGAAATTAACTGCAGCATTTAAAAAAATATTTCTAGAACAATATAAACTTGATAACATGTGACTCTTCCTCTCCAGGTAAATGAATCTCAGTCTTCTATATTAAAGAATACATTTAGTCAGGGGAATTTGTTTGAAAGGCACCACCAGTTCATTGTAACAGCAAAAGCAATATACTCATGCCTGGAATATCCACCCACTGGCATAGGAAAAAAAGTCTCGAACTTGGTCAAATCATCATTTAAGTCATCTGGCTGACTGGCTAGACCCAAACACATCCTTGGACTCCGTGCATAAGGCTTTGAGGGCTTCCACTCCTGCTGGGAAAGCTGCAGGTCATTACCACATAAAACTGTCTCTGCTGTTACATATTTCAAATTAGTATCCTTTCTTCTCTACCCTCTCTCTGTTTCCAGACTACTGGTGCCCTTCCCACTGTGCATAAAATTAAGCATTAAATGGCTGCTTAGTAATCATGATGTGGTTTGTTTGTTTATTTTTGTAAGTGCATATGGGGGGGGTGATTTTACAATTATCTTTATTCCCTGTAATTAATTTCCAGAGCATTAAATGTAAATTAGCCCTCTGTGTGAAGTGTCAATGCCATCACCTAAGCAAGGAAGGAGGTTCAACTTTCTAAACTATGGGAGAATCTTCCCCACCACATTCTGTTAACTCATTGTGGAGGAGACCGCTAATGTGAGAAAAGGCAAACTTTAGGAAGCTAATCTTGCTCTCTTTGGCTTCATCTCTTCCCAAGCCCATAATTGCTTTCTACAGCTTGTGGTAAATCCTTGGAGGATCAGCACAGGATGCTGCAGCACAAAGAAAGCTAAGATCTAAATTTCCAAAAGGTCAGAAAGCCCTGGTTGATGACTATTAACCCCAGTGGTCAGTTTATTCAGTGCAGAGCACGGAGCAATTTCAAATGCACAATGAGCTCAGGTGCCTGAATGTGCTTAGCACTTCTTTGTCATTTTAAGGCCAACTTAAACCATTTTCACATGAAAACAACATAGTAAAATGTTGGAAAAGCAATGTGAAATTTTTAGTCACTATGTTGCCCTTTTCTTTACAATGGACTGATATGAACCTCCTACACTAAGTATGATTAATGTACATACAACATATCCTGTGGGGCTATGTCATGTTACATGCAAGTTTCCGTGGTACTCTTTTTATTTTAATCACTGGATTTATGAATCTTAGATGTGACTGTCCACAGGGAGCATCCAAATTAGGTACTCCCTCTCCTTCCTCCCTGGCCCAGGTACCAAGTATGTTGCTAAAATGTACATTTAGAATGGGACAGCCTTAAATAATGTAAACATTTAAAGCCCACATTTCTTGCATCTGGTCATGTGATTAATGGAACTCTTTGGTCACACTGGTAAATAAGTATCATCCTTACAATCACAGCATCAGTTCCATAAGAGTATGTCCCCCAAATACCGTACTTGCTTTAGAGATATTTCCAAATGCTATTGCAAGTGCTTTATGATATTTTGTTACACAAGCCAATACTGAAGTTGTGACAAAATCTTATGGAAGCAAACATGTATATTCTCTGCCTTTTTCTTTGTTCTTATCTTTAATAAATATATATCAATTGTATAAATCATGGGAGGCACAAAGATATAACAAAGGTGGCAATCTTAAGTGAACCTAAAAGAAAGTGGCCTTATTCCAAGCTACTGTTGAGTGGATTACTTTTGCTGTTAGTATCTGCAATGTATTTAATGCATGGTTCTCAACTTTGCTAAAGAGTAAGGGTGAAACAGTTGCCTAATGTTACTGTTTCTATCTGCTTTAATCATTGAGGTCCTATCTCTTGTTCATAATAACTTTGCCACTAGGTGGAAACCTTTAAAAGATAATAGCTGTTTCTTTTTCCACAGTATCAGATTTAATTCTAACATATAGATATTGTGAGATGTTTAAAATTTTTGTTTCCTCTGAATTAAAAAAATAAATAAGACCTCTAAGAGGCTCGGAAACAACTGGGATTTTAACTTGGTTTAAGTCTAAATTATTTTTTAAAAGAAGACATTCAGAACATACATATGCTAAAAGCTTGAACTGAAGTCCAGTCCAAAAAGCATCTGGAAAAGTCTTCATTCTGCTTTTGTCCATTTTCCATATCTAGTGTTATGCCTTAACACGATTTTATTTTGCATTTTCTACCTAATAATCTTATACAATAGGTAGCATATTGAAACTCTCCACATCTGCTTGAGAGGTTCATTAGGCACTTAACTAGATCTTTATTTGATTTAGGCCTTAGAGCACATGGCATTCCATCTCTCATGAAGTTGCCTGTTCATGCTCTGAGGAAGTTTCAACCTTAGAGAAGCCAAAACAAGCACCCTTGGCAGGGGGTACAGCTTTTACTGCCATCATTTTAGCTAAAACTCTGCCTTGCCCCATTATTAAAATGCAAAATTTTTAAATGTAAACATGTGCATGTCCTCATGCATCCACACTCATTCACTCTGAATTTGAAGCTACTTGGACTTACTGCCTAACCAAAACATCAAAATCTACATTTTTTTTAAGTTGAATTCATTAAGACACTATAGTTCCAGAAGTGGGAATTAAACTGGCACAGATTCCAGAATAATTTCTTGGGATTATTTAGAACACACTGGAACATTTAACTGTTACTGAAGCAGTTAAACTAACAGTGTGACTGGGTTTTTACAACTTATTTGTGGAGGATTTGAGAGTAGCTGATTCTTACTCTCAGAGCCACACTACTAAAAATGTAATTAAAGCTGATAATTCATAATGTCTGAGCAGTATCTGGAGGAACAAGAAAGAACAGTTCCCCACAGTTAAGTTTTGTGCAGCTAACTGGTGGCATTCAGGAATGCTCTGGCCATTCCTTTCAAGCATCTGGCAATAACTTCTGCTGACAGCAGGCGAACAGATTTGATGGATCTGTATTGAATCTGGAATGGAAATGTTATTTTCCCTAATGTACCCAGATCCCTTTCAGGATGTCTGATAAAGCTTTACTTTGGGGACAGGATATATAAATTGTCTCTAACTATCCATTAATCTAATACCCCTTTGGGGGGAATCTGTCAAATTAAGTCTATGTCCAAATGTTGATTCAAATAGCCAAAGGAAGGAACAATTTAAAACATCTTTAATATTGAGAATCACATCATTTTAGAACTATAAGGATCTTTATAATTAAATGCAATAGAATTATTTTATTTTTCCAAATGAGAAGGAGAAAATCTAGCAAAGTCAAATTGTTTTCACAAAGTTCAAAATTAGAATCCATTTCTTCTGAATCTCAATCTAGAGATCATTCCAATATACCTAACGCTTCATTCAGTTTCTGTAATTTATATACAGGAACATTTCAAACCTAACTGCATGGAAAATCACAGGGCAAGGTGAGGGGTCAAAAAATACTGATGTACAAGCCCACTGCAGACCAATTAAAGAAGAACAGAATCTCTGGGGTAAGGCCATGGCATGGGTAGATACGTATGTACGTACGTATGCAGGTATGTATGTATGTATGCATGTGCTGTATGCATTTAATTCTCAAAATGATTCTAAAATGCAGGAAGACTGAGAACCAGTGAGTCATACTTTGGTCACCTTTATAAGAAAATAAGCAAATAGATGTTTGTGTCGTGTCTTATTCTCTCCCAACTTTGGCCAGTTCTCACCTTCAAGGCTCCCCAACCAAAACTTCGTTTCTTGAGAAATGCTTAAAAACATCAATATATCTCCTCTCATAGGATAAAATGCTGCACATAGAAACTATTTTGATAAAGCAATTTATAAAATGTTGTTAGTATCTACTGAAGTTTCAATGTCTTATCTTGCCCAGGAGTATCTGCATTTTAGCAGAAAAATAATAGAAACAGAGCTTCAATTTAACACGAGGATTTTAGATGGATCAAAGGTTGTGAAAGATATGCTGGGTGAAAGACCTTTATCGAACCTCTAAAATTATACCATATTTACGAATGTCTACTCTACCTTCCTGATGGTTCCATCCTATTTTGTACTGCTGTTTAACTTGCTTCCATTATATGAATAACCTTCCACTTCAGATAAGTTTATGAGAGTGATAAAGTACCAATGATTAAATGTGTAGGTGCTCAGCACCACATTTCATCATCACAATTAGGATCCTCCTTTCCCCAGGAAGGAGAGGCCATTATTTCCACATAAGACGTGGTTAAACTGTGATCAAAGAGGGTAAACTGGCTAAGGCCCTTCATTTACTTTTCAGCAGAACCAGGACTCAAAATAATTTTTATCTGACCACAGAGCAAATGTACTTTAAAATATCATGCTCTATAAAGTCGTAATGATCCAGATAAAACAAAGTAAATTGAAACAAAAATACCTGTATGGAGTCATAAAATCAATCAGCTTGGCATTCCCACCGTTGACGTAATTTGATACATGCCTTCAGAAGGTTTCTGTCGAAGTTTAAATACTTAATTGGTAGTAGCCACATAACAGTCAACTAGTACCTTGGATGAACAGTGCTACAGTGCCTCTAATACCTTATAAAATGCTTCCACATACTATTTTTGGAAGAGCAGCTTGCTTTTCACCTTTCACTCTGTGGACATTAAGTCCCTTGTTTATCGTAATGGAAACTTCCAAGAGAGCGCTGTATTCACGGAAAACTAGCACTTCAATACTACGGTCGGAAACACTTCAGAAAGGTCTGCGGCCCTTCCTGCACCAACTCTAGCATTATACTGGTGACCTCCAGGGGACCTGGGGGCCATGGAGAGGACCTGGGTGCCTGTCCCTGGTCACAGACGCGTAGAGGCCCTGATGCGTAGGTCTGACACGCTCTGGCCTTTGGCCACCGCTCACCCGACCGTGTATGCAGACGACCTCCTGAAAGGGAAGAAATTCTCGGACGACTTTGGACAGGAGAGTTAAAAGCTTCTTCATTCGCGTGATGGTGAAGGTGGGAGATTGGGGTAAATCTAAGGCACTCTGCTCTGCGTGTCCTTGGCCAGACATGGCTCCAGGGCTCCTTCTCAAGTCACTACATCGCCCCCTCTGCTGCCTATCCGCCCGTGAAGGAAGCGGGAAGGAGCGCCTCAGCCGCAGAGACGCAGAAGCACTTTCGACACACGGCGGAATTAATAGCTCTTCCGCGCACTTCGGCACCCAGTGGAATACTGGCTCTTCCTACTTCCTCTGCGTCCTCTTCTGAACGTTCAGCAACTCCTTTTCCTGCCTCTCCATGGTTTTTTAACCTTTTTTTGTTGTTGTTCCCCTAAATTAATACTGCTGGGATTTTTTTCTTGTTTCTAAATAAAGTTCAAACGGGGGAGGGGGGAAGTATTTTACTCGTCAAAATTATATTTGTTCTATACGATTCATACGCTGATATTTACAAAATGCTGATAAAAGAAATTTAAAAAGAAACGTTTAAGAAGGAGAAAAAAGCCACGTTTATGTACTGGAAGACAACATAGTAAAGATGTCAATTTTACCTAAGTTGATCTATAGGTTTAATGCAACCTCTAGCAAAATCTCAGCAAGATGTTTCGTAGATATAGACAAACTTATTCTAAAATTTATCTGGAAAGGCACAAACCCTAGAATAGATAAAATAATGTTGAAAAAGAAAAATACTGTAGTTAGACTAAATCCATCCACTATTAAGACCTACTACATAGCTAAATGAATCAAGATAGTGTGGTATTGGTGGAGGAATGCACACAGGAATTGATAGAACAAATAGAGAATGGAAATAGACCCACATAAACAGGCCCACCTGAGTTTGGACAAAGGAGCAAAAGCAATTCAGTTAGAGGAAGGATAGCTTTCTCTGACAAATGGTGTTAAAACGGACATTTATAGGTAAATCAATCAACCAACCAATCTCAACCTAAGTTTCATACCTGATATAAAAATTAAGTCAAAATGGATCACAGACTTAAAATATAAAAATATCAAACTAGAGAACTTTTAGAAAAAATAGGAGAAAATATTTAAGATCTAGGGCTATTTAAGTCTTAATATTTAAGACTCTAGGCAAAGAGTTCTTAGATTTGACATCAAAAACATGATTGACAGGGCTTCCCTGGTGGCGCAGTGGTTGAGAATCTGCCTGCCAATGCAGGGGACACTGGTTCGAGCCCTGGTCTGGGAAGATCCCACATGCCACGGAGCAGCTGGGCCCGTGAGCCACAACTACTGAGCCTGCGCGTCTGGAGCCTGTGCTCCGCAACAAGAGGCCGCGATAGTGAGAGGCCCGCGCACCGCGATGAAGAGTGGCACCCGCTTGCCGCAACTAGAGAAAGCCCTCGCACAGAAACGAAGACCCAACACAGCCAAATATAAATAAATAAATAAATTTATTTTAAAAAACAAAAACAAAACATGATTGACAAAAGGAAAGATCAATTAGTTGGACCTCTTCAAAACTAAAAGAATTTGCTCTCCAACAGACCCTATTGAAAGGATGAAAACACAAGTCAAACACACACACACACACACACACACACAAGAAACATTTGCAAATAATTTATCTAGCAAAGGACTACTATCTGGAGTATATAAAGATTTCTCACAGTAAAAAAAAATTAGGAAACAGACAAAAGACATGAACAAACAATGAACAGACATTTCACCAAAGATAATGGTAAATAAGCACACGAAAAGATATTCCACATTTTTAGCCATTAGGGAAACCTAAATTAAAACTACAATGAGATGTTACATATCAGAATGCCTGAAATAAAGAATACTGACAACACCAAATGCTAGTTTGGATGAAGTGAAGCCAGATTACTCAGAAGCTGCTGCTGATAATATAAATGGTACAGCCATTTTGGCAAATGCTTTGAAGTTATTTGGAGCATAAATTGGCAGTTTCTTATAAAACTAAACATGTATCTACTATATGATCCAGCATATGCACCCTTGGGAATCTGTCCAAGAGAAATGAAAATTGCTTAAGTGCAAAAACTTGTGCATGAATGCTCTTGGCAGCTTTATTTGCAATAGTCAAAAACTAGAAATAATCCAGATGTTCTCTGAATATACACTTCTCTCAAAATTTAAAGTTTAGTTTAAAAATGTATTTTTCTGTTCAAAGGCAAGGCCTTCAAGTCCTATCTTTGTTTAAAATATAAACCTAACCAGTGTGTTTAAATAAGAGTTAAAATACATTTTTTTAGTTCTACAGGCGACTTAAAATTATTTATTAAAAGCACTTTTTAGTACATACGGAATTGGAGAGGCATAATTTTTAGTAAGTTCAGAACATTTATAAGTACTTAAAAACTCAGAGAAATAGATTTGAAGTTGTAGCTGAAATGCACCTTGTTTTAGTGCTATGGGCTTAAGAAGTGCTTGGCACATAATAGACTTTCAAGTATTTGAGGAGTAGTCTGAGAATGAAAAGGAAAAAGTAGTTATGGTGGTGAGGATTACAGTGATAATGTTGGTGGTAGTGATGGTGGTTGACGACCATAGGTTAAATTTGGGGATTAGAGATGTAGGTTTCATTCTGCAGATCAAAACTTTTCTGTGTACGACAATGAGGTGACTAGAGATTATGTCCAATCACATCTTTATTCTTATTTTATTTACAAGTGATCTTCACCTTGAAATTTACTTCATGAACTTTTCTTAAATTAGAAATGTTTTATGGTTATTGAGTTTTGTTGTTGTTTGTTTTATTCTTATGATAACTTGTAAAACTAATCTCACTGCTGACTGACTTATTAACTCAGCTTCAGCCTTAACCATTAAGTGGTATCTTTGCTATTTCTCTTTTCCTAACTTTCTTTAGATAACATGCCGCTTTTAAAATATTAATTTTTATTAATTAAAATTTTGAGCAAGCAATAGAAGGTCATTTAACCCTTACATTTAGATGGTATGAGCATGCAGGGAATTCTCATGGAACTATGACAATTAACAGCAATTGCCAATCTCTGTCAAGAAGTCTAACTTCTCTTAGAGAAAAAAAAAAAAAAGCAATCAAAATTATAAATTGGACACCTGGACATGTTTGTTTTAACATGTTTAAAAATGTAAAACAGACAATGAGTATTTGGAAATCACATTTTTCCTTGAAGTGGGGTGATGGTATAATTTCTCTTTTACAAAATCATTGCCACACAAATCTCCAGTCGCAAAGCATTTTTTACACTGTATGCTAACTGAGCATTATCAGCCTATGAAAAAAGTGACAGAAGTGTTCTGAGTTCATACTCATTACAGCAAAATTACAGCTAGAGGTAAACTCATCTTTTTTTTTTTTTTTTTTTTTTAAACTAATGTCTGATTTTTAACTGCTCTACTGTCCTGGTGTGTGAGATGTGAACCAACAAATGATATGTTGTAATGGCTTGCAAATATGCACGTAAGGTGGGAAACTTAGGAAGGTTTGATAAACAGACTGTTTTCTAAGTGTAAAATTTATGTTGCTGTTTACCATAATGTGAAATGTCTATGAGATGCCCTTGGGCAGGAACTCTTTGTTACAAGATATCAAGCTTAACTGGGATAACCTATAGGGAATCTTTTCTAAATAAACACAAGCCAGTCAATTCTTGGGAGATGCTTGTACATATCAGCATGACACCATCATCGTCATCTTTAAAGACTAATCCCTAAGCCACTGATAGTTGTACTCTGATCGTTGTGAGTCAGTTCAAATTTTATAAAACATTCACTTGTCTTCCTGCTCTGAATCCCATTTTCTTACACCTGTTAGGACATTTTTTCTTTTATGCAAAAACTAGTCTCCCTTGAATTTAATTTAAAACCTGTGTGCTCTCCAACTTCACTAGTTTGAAATGGTAGAAAAACATGCAGCAATTTTCAGATAACTTTCAATAAACTCTGAATGATAGAAGCATGCTGAGTTGAAGGCTATAAGAAACATGAGAAGAATACTGACCATCAATTTGCTTGTCTGTTACCTTTCCTCTCCAGCACTGCTTGGGATCCCTGTCCCTTGGGAAAAAGCTGGGGTGGCAGTTGGGGCCCCATTTGTGGGTGAGGGTTAGGTAAATTGCTGAACTCTCTCCTCTTTTATAAACATCACTAAAATGTCCATAATAGTGGAGTTTACACACTATTGTAGCTGCCCTGGTACAGTACCCTTTAAGGGAAAACCCTGCTTGACAAAATCGCTAATCAATGTCACAAACATCAGTCCCTGCTGCTCCTGACCCTGGTGCATATTCTATAGAATTGCCCACTTGAGATGTGTCTGGGTTTCTAATTAACATATGCAAGAGTTCTGAAGGATAGCTGTCTTTTTGAAGCTCTCCCTTGGGGTCTTACAAAGCGGTTTTCATACGTATCCCATTGACCATAATCTAATTCCAAGTGTTCCCAAGGACCTTCTGATTTAGTGTTACTTTCACTTGATGCAGTTACAAACAAGAAAACTAATTTTATCTATATCGATTGTATAGACCGGTACACTTCAGAATAGATAGTCAAATCAGGAAAATCAAATAGCCATTAAAATTTTTGACCTAGTTGTCTATTTTCTTGTAGAGAAATTTATAGCTTTGTCCTTCAAGGAAACCAAATACAATTTTGTTTACTTCTTTTAGGAAACTGACATATGACTATGTCAGATCACCCTTTATTTTGATAAAAAGTTATCATTCTTTATGTTGGGAAGAATAGTTTTAATGGACATTAACCTAAATAAATATTTGTACTACTTTCATATTATTTTAGGTAATCACAGATTCATATAAATAAAAAATTGTAGCCTAAGATCATATTCTAGCATACTCTTAGACTCTAAAGAAATATAAAACATATAGCCAGTTTATATGCAGAATTTATATAATTTATTTGGAGTCATTAATTCCTTTTGGTTTGTATTATATTAAGTAATCATAACTACATTTGAAATACGCTTTTAATATAAGATTGTCAAGTGTCTAAGTTAAAACCTAGAATTTCTAACGTTGTCAGTGAAACCTTATTACCTATCCAGGTGACTGAGTTTTCTAATAATGGTCCAGGATAAAATAATGTTTTAAGATGATCTTTAAAATATGCATAGATTCTTTCAAAAGTTAAAATGTTAAATACATTTTAATATCCATATTAAACCCTTAATTTAGGAAAAATATGAATAATACCAAACCAAAGCTATATTAATGTTATACATTTTAGAAAACTAGCCAAATATTGAATTAATAAATAATGTCACTTGGACCAAATCATACTGAACCTTTAAAGTTTGTGGACAATTAAAATATTTTGTCACTCAAATGAAATGATTAATGCCTTTCTTACCTCATCTATTATTCAGGTGAGATTTGGATAGCCATCTTTGCCATAGCAATATCTTACCAAATACAATCTGATTTTAATTTTTTTCCTAATAAAACACTTCATTAAAGAATGCAAGTAACATTATTTTTTCAAACTCCCAGTTACAGCCATAATACCCCAAATACAGGAAGGTGGGAGTGAAACATTCCATGAAAGGGAAAAGTGTAATGAAATAAAAGATTGATGTTTTCACTAATGATTTTTTTTTAATTCCATTAGACTTACACAAGTTTTTGCAGAATTGTAGAGAATCTTGGCTGTTTAACATATTTACTTGCTCAAAGGGAATCCTGTTGAGCATTGTACATGAAACCTTACCCATATCATATAATTTTCCTAATAATTGTAACATTGTCCATGAATTAGTTAATAAACGTGTATTTCTAGCCTATAGAAAGCTATAGTACAATTTTGTTCAAAGTCAGTGAATACCTCATCTGGAAACTTGATCCCTGACTGGCTCTGACTTGGGAGTCTATCTTAAAACACAAGGTTTGCTTAACAGTGACCTTTTCAGAAATTTCCTATAAGCTATCAGAGCAGGTATTTATGAACAGATGATTCACATGATAAACATTTATTGAACTTTTTCTATACAGCGGGTGTCAGGTGAGGCACTAGATATGTTGAGGAAAGATTTGTCCTTCCCTGACGAAGTTTCCACTTTAAAGTACAAATCAGCCTCTAAACAAGTAATCACACAAATAACACTTATGCTTTGTAGTTATAATTGTGAACTAAAACTGGAGGATATATGAGAGAGTATAACAGCAACACTGATGTTGATTTGGAAGTATGAGGAAGTCAATTTGAGGAACCCACTGATGTGACCAGCTGGAGGTTGGGCAAAAGCATTTCAGGAAGAGGGAATGACTGCCTGGGTTTCCTGAGGCAGGAAAGAGCTATGCCCACTTGAAAGCCCAAGAGCAAGATCAATAAATAGAGCTGTGAGAGGGACGAGGCTAGAGTTACGTCGAAGCCAGAACAGGCCTGGTGTTGCAGGGCCTACTTCGCAAGTATAACGGAGGCTATTGGAAGCTGGATTAATATTTCACACTTCTGCCCTATCCAAGTAAATTAGCTGTAGCAAGTTTCACCATCCTCCTTGGGTCCTATAAGGAGCAAATCTAAGATGCAGAAGGCAGGGAAATACAGCTAATAATTATACTTTGGGTTATTAGTAGTTGGGACAGAGTTGGTGAATGCCCATTTCCAATCATAGGAGTGGAGGATGGACAGAGATTTTGCGTTTGAGATGTAGTTTTTAAGTAATAGTATTTTTCCACAAGAATGATTATATTTGTGTGGTGACACACTGCTTTACTGCTCCAGGTTAGGCAATTTAGGTGTACATCTAGATTAAAAGTCAAGCCTAGTAACTGGTATTTTAAACTATAATTCTTAAGGTTAGAAGAAAGCATATTTTCTAATAAGTTTCCCTGTTGCCATGGGGAAAAGCTGCTTATAAACACTAAGAACCTGGGAGCTCATTCTTCTAAACAGATTGAAGACAGATGCTAACATGTCAGCAAAAGCTGAGCACAAATCCAGCATCATGCAGTACATCAAATATTTACATAGATGTCATTTAAATGGGCTGCTGGTTATATTAAGTGAATATCCAACATAATTTCTGGGTTTATGGCAAGCAATAGGAAATTCAATTATTTTCTATTAAAAATGTTTTATCTTGAATGAGATTATGGTCCTCTGATTATCTGATACTCATAGGAGCACTTGTCCAGAAGGTTTAGTTTCTACAAGATACAAGCTTGCTGTAAGACATAATGTTCCAAATTTAATGTAGAAAAGGTCATGCCTCAGTTACTTTTAAAAGTATCTTTTTTACTGCTTTCAGTTTAGTAAATTTCTGATACTAGAAATAACATAAGCTTGCATATATTTGAGATACATTTAATTAAAATGTTCTTTTTTCTCTGCAAAACAACATTAGTCTTTATAACTTTGTGCTTTGATCTTTATATTTCAAAGGTATTTGAGAGGGCTTAGACTTTTTTCACCTTACATACTAGCCATGAGCATTTTAAAACTAACTTTGGCAGAGAAAAATGTATCCCAATAAATTAATTGCTGTCATTCTTCCATGTCCAGCCCTGTTTGTGAACTTATATAATTTTCAACTCATAATTATGGCAGAAACGTTCAGCCTCTCTTATCTTTTGTGTGGCTTAATGAAATAACTTTGATTTTGAATTCAAACCGAATTTGGAACTCTGACACTCTCCTTAACGATATGTGTGATCATCAATAAGTTATTAAGTCACTCTGAGGCTTAAATTTTTTTTTATCATTAAGATGGTAATAATAACCTACCTGAAAGAGTTGTGGGAACTAAATAGCCTAGGGCCAATCTGGCCCATTACAGACACAATAAACTGTGGCTATCATCATTAACAATAATGGAAACATCTGCATCTTAAACTCCCTGTGATTTTATGCACAAACACCTAAGGTTGTTTGAGAATCATTGTTCCAGAGTTACCAAGTGATTTATATGATAGTCAGAAAAGCATTTAACAGATAATGAGAATGAAAAGAAACTGGATCTCATGTACATTATGGTAAAAGTGTAAATGGTACCGCAATTCTGGAAAACAGTTTAGCATTCCTTTAGAAACTAACATATACTTACATACACCTTGCAAATACACTCCTAAGTACTTATCCTAGAGAAATGAAAACTTACGCTCACAAAAATGGCTGTACACAAATGTTCATAATGAATGTCCTTCAACATGTAAATAGATAAACTGTGGTATATCCATACAATGAGATACTACTTAGCAATAAAAAGCAACAAACTACTGCTACTTGAAACAACTTCTGGTAGATCGCAAGGACATTATGCTGAATTTTAAAAAGCCAATCTTAAAGAGTTTACATACTGTTTTATTTCATTTATATAATGTTCTCAAAGAGAAAAACTTATAGTGGTCAGTGATTGCCAGGAGTTAGGATTGAGAGAGGATATAATTATTAAGGGGTAATATTAAGTAGTTTCTTTGTGGTGATGGAACAGTTCTGTTTCCAGATTGTGGAGATGCTTACTCAAAGCTACCTTTGTGTTGAAATTACACAGAAGCATACACTAACACACACACACACACACACAGAGTGCATGTAAAAAGTGGTGAAATCTGTATAAGGTCTATATTTTAGTTAGTATCATACCAATATTTTTAGTTTCCTGGTTCTGACAATGTTCTATGGATATTAAGAGATTATTATTAGGGAAAGATAGATGAAGTGTACACGAGTGTATGCAGGGACTCTCAGTATTATTTTTGCAAATTCTTTTGAGTCTTCAACTATTTTAAGTTATTTTTTATAAAGCATTTAACTATGTGAACACAGCATCCAGCGCTTTAGTTTCATTTGCTTCAGTGACATCTCTTATAGCCTTGGGAACAATTCTGAGGTTTTTTAACGCTGTAAACATTAACTTGATTTTTTAAAGATTAGGAGTTATAACTGAATTATAATAATTTAGAAACATTTAGAAGAAAATGTTTATTTTTAAAAATTCTACTTTTAGTTTGTACATTTTTATTTATAAAATAAAGACAAAACTGTGTGTTTATTTGCAACTGAAATTGGCTATAAATATAAGGATACTAAAATTAAAACTGAGACAAATTATTTATTAATCATACTCTGATGTCTAAAATATACAAGATACTACTCTGCCAATAAATTATTTATCAACGTAAAATGAATTACTTTATGTTCCTCTTTTTGTTCCTTGGTATAATGAATTTTTCTTAGGATTACCACCATTTCAAATATTGAAAATTACTAGTAAACTTTAAACAGGAAGAGATGCTGACTATAAAATATGGCCTTAATGTATACAATGAATTATTTTTGAAATACAAATCAGAATTGATGACCAGCATCCTGATGATGATGACGATAATGGTGACAATGCATTATGTAAATCTAATACTTTATCTATATCTACATCATCAGTATCTATCTGTCTTAGTTTGGTTTCCAGAGAAGCAAACTTTAAGACAAGGATTCAAATGCAAGTAGTTATTTTGGAATGTCATTGTTGGAATTAACACCAGAGGAATGGGAAGCAAGACAGAGAAGACAGCCAGTTAAGGGTTTACTTGCAAGCAAGTTATTATTAAGAAAAGTGCTGACAGTTGATGGCGGGCACCTATGTAGAAATCAAAGTGTGGAGATTTTGATAGGTCCCTGACAGCATCTGTTACGTATCCCCCATATTACTCTGTATATATTGGTCATTTAACAAGTACTTGTTGAATTAATGAATATATTATTTAAGCTTGCAGACTGATACATTTTTCTTTTTTAATCACAGAACTTACAGTACTTTAGGTTTAATGTAATTTGATGTATCTATTTTTTAGATGATGTGATCTTTTTTCAAATACCCTGCAGATTAAATCGTATCTGTTGTCTTAGTCAATCAACAAATAATTTTTCATTACTTGATACTATAGGGAATAAAGTTGAGAAATGTGCTTTCCATTAACAAGAAACATTTAAAACATTCAGAAAGAAATAGGTAAATCAATAGGAGTTGACAGGTCTCACATATTCATATCTGCTTAGAGCTCAAATGGTGTAATACTCCATGTGAAAATGAATTTTCCACCCATCTGTTAGATTTAGTGGGTTAAGGACATAGTAAGGTTATAGTATTCCCAGAGCTAGGGCTAGTGCTTTTTACCAAAAGTCAGGTTGCATAAGTCAAGTTCATCCTTTTGAAAGAATAAATTGTCAATGATCTGAAATTTAATATCAATGGCTCTTCTTTGAAATACAAAGATTTCATAGTTATTTGAAACACTAAAGACGTTGTTTTATTTTTTAAAAATACCCACAAGTAATAACTGAAACTCAATGTTAGACTACACCAATTAGTAAGTGAAAAGGAGCTTATCAAAAGTAGGCCAGAACCTTGTATGTAAGAAAATGAGGTAAAGAAATTGGCATTTTTGCACATCTATCAATCTATAAATATCTGTAATAAAAAGAGAGAAAGTCATATTGTATTTTCTGATAGCATAGAAATCTTACCTAAGAAAAGTCTAATGTGACTGCATCATGACTCTAGGAATGAGGAAAGAGGAGAAAAGGAAAATTAATGCAAAGATAGAGTGTCCCTCCACCCCCTTTCACTTCCCTTTATATATAATGATCACCTTAAAGTGTACATAAAGTGGACAGGAGGAAAGTTGGACTTAATTTATGCAGAACAGAATGGTGCCTTTTGAATCTACATTATTTTTCCTAAGAAAATTAGATTTTGAAATAAAATTTGACAATCTAGCTAAAACTTTTGAAAGTCAGGTACAGTCAAAAAAAAACTTTAAAAATCAAATTAATGTGAAAAGATGAGAAAACAAAACTGCCTAAATTTCTAGTGGGAAAATGGTCAATTACATCAATTCGTCATATTTAAGGGTTCAGTCTGGCACAGCACATGTAAAAGTGAAAGGGGACTTTTGATAAATTACTATAGAAAATGTAATGGATCATACTTTGATTTAACTGGAATTTATTGTACCTTCAGTGATAATCCAATATTCATATTTTAATTTGTAGGTATGATCAGGACATACCTTTTTTAAGCCTTTCATTTTCTATGAAAGAAAAAGACAAGACACAGAATTTAAAGACAACTTATTCCTGGAATGCTTGGCCTGAGAAGATGAATAGAATGTGTCTTTTGATTTTTCAGCA
This sequence comes from Balaenoptera musculus, assembly GCF_009873245.2. Classification (NCBI taxonomy): domain Eukaryota; kingdom Metazoa; phylum Chordata; class Mammalia; order Artiodactyla; family Balaenopteridae; genus Balaenoptera; species Balaenoptera musculus. Next base: position 139,040,050 of record NC_045787.1, read on the forward strand.
GTGTTATTTTAACATTCTCATGTAGGTCATTACTTATTCCAGAGTTGGATCAATCAAAGGAAGGTGAATCAGCAAGGCACAGAAGAGGAAGCCACCTTGAAATGGATTAAGTGAAATAATTGTGTGAACATATGGCCTGGAAATTAAATTGATTCAGCTAAACAAGTTATATTAAATAGATCAGGTAATTTTCAGGCATCTGGTCATGTGATCACAATTTAAAGCAATTACACAATCTGAGACTTGGAGAAACAGAGAGGGGACTACTAGTCTATAGTTTACAAAGACAGAGAACACAAAATAAAATTGAAGTTGTTAGTGATCTTTTATGAGTTTGCCCTTTACAAAAGGGTGCGTGTAAAGACAAGATCCTTGATGAAAAAACCAAAGAGGTTTTCTGAATAAAATTTATCAGACATCTAAGTTGTAAACAATTTATTCATTTATTAACTCACTTAAAAAAACAAATACTTATTGAGCACTGGCTCTCTTTAGGCTCTTTGTAAAATGTCCTAGTCTTCAAATTTCTTACTCTATAGTGATGAATTAAAATATTGTATGAATTTATATGTATGTAGAGCAGAAAAATAGATGCTTTTTTAATTGATAAACTTTTTTGCTGCAAAAGCTCCTTTGCCATTAAGATATTTTTTCTTGGTCTTGTCTTATGTTTGAGCTCAATGTAAAATACGCATTTAGACATCACCTCTCTTCATTTGGCCTATTGTTTCCAAATATATAGTTACTTCAAAATTACAAGAATGCAGCTGTTAGAT